>NC_143582.1:43032050-43355626 GCF_048544385.1 Mastigoproctus giganteus | reverse complement strand
AACAGGATCTAGAAAAGTTGAGCAGATGGGCTGAGAGGTGGCAAATGAAGCTTAACATTGACAAATGTAATGTACTACATATGGGAAGCAGTAACGACAGAGTAATGTATCAACTCTATGGTACTACACTGACAGTGGTAGAGAATGTAAAGAACCTGGGGGTAATTGTGCAGACAGATACAAAGTTTTCTTAGCAGTGCAGACGGTCAGGCCACACCGTGAGTACTGTATACAGGTCTGGAGGCCTCATTTTAAGAAGGATGTAGAGCTGTTGGAAAGACTACAGAGAAGGGCAAAAAGATTAGTGAATGGAACAAAGGGTTGCTCTTACGAAGAAAGGCTTAAGTTTTGCAGATTAGTGCTTGGAGACTAGGCTCCTGTGAGGTGATCTGATTGAGGTGTATAAACCCTTGAATGGTTTGAGCATGCTCAATGCTGATGAGATTTCTCCCTCTTGCTCAGAATAATCACTTGCGAGGGCATAAATTCAAATTGAGGAAAGACAGTTGTAGGATAGATGTGCAGAAGCTTGCCTTTAGCCAGTGGGTAGTTTATTGGTGGAATAGACTGCCATCTTTTGTTGTGGAAGTTGATAGCCTAAATAAATTTAAGCCTGAGTTGGACAAGTATTTGGAACGAACGGAGGGGTGAAATCAGTTTTTTTTTTTTTTTTTTTTTGGCTGATGCTGCATAAGCATGCTTTCTTGCATCATATGTTAATGCTAACTACATGATGATTTTCAGGATAAGCTAAAAGTCAGGAAACACATTTATTTGAACTTTGTATATAAAATAGTTTAAATACAATATAAATATTGATGTGGTATTTAACGATTAACTATCAACTTAAAAGTAAGTAAAACTCATGTTAGTCATTCATTTTGAATGAAATAAAATAATGAAATAATTTTATTATTTTATTTTATTAACATTTTGATGGCATCCCAACATGAGATCCATCTTCCAGGAATATTTTTCTCACAAGGACTTTGTATGACAAAAAAACTTAATAAGGGGAATCCTGTATGAAAAAATTTATTTTTAGATTAACTCTGGATACAATAGCTGGGACTAAGACTATGCCATTTTTTTTTTTTTTTTTTTTATCATTTCCAGGTAGCTTTCACGTGTGACTGTGTCAGCAAACAAAATGAGATGATCAGCAACACCTCCTGACAAAATTCTGGTCCAAACAGTTATTCCTGATGCACCTACCACTGACATTGTTAGAAATGGATTCCTAAGATACAATAAACAAAATTGTGCATTCTGCCTGTTTAATGTGATCAATTATTCCAGGCTTTTCTTTGCACTTTTTTTATGTTTCTGCAAATTCCATTCTGCAGTCAACATCATCGTTAATAGCTTATACGAAAGTAAAGTGGAATAGTAAATCTTGAATGTTAAAAGCTTTCTTATTCTCTAAGACAAGCTCTGGAAATTCTTAACTACTGAGAGTGTCTTCTTTGCAATTTTTTGTAACATTTTTCCAAGTTAGCCTTTATTCTGCAAGCGAGGACAACTGAACTAGGTCTGCCTGACCATGGAAGTTTGTGGGCATATCCCTTTGCATCAAATTTGCACATAAACCTGAGAGTAGTCACTCTTATGGTCTCACTTTTTCTAAAAGCTTTTTTAAATCACTGGGCAATCCTGTAATTCCAATGATAAACAACATGCTGCCTAAAGGTGAACTTCATGGGATCTAAGCTTCTATTGCTTTCCAAAATTTTATATTTGTGTACTCAACTTTTTGTTTCATCTGCCAATGTGAAAATACCTTTCTCGTTCATTCTTAAACTAGACACCTCAGTAAACCCTGACGCATTTAGTTTCAAGGATTTGAAGTTCAGTCCATATCTTCTAAGACTTTTTTGTTCACCCTGCATTTCCAATATATGGCAAATGACAAAATGTGTTGATATTTCCACATTCAAATAAATTTAAAGCAATGGTTAATCTTTTATTAAGAAATATCAAAATTTTAAAAAAAATTAATATGCAATAATTGATTAATTTGGTGTATTTGTTCTTTACTTGGCCCTTATAATTGCTTAAAAAAGCTACAGTCAACTTCTGCCAGCAATGTGTTGTATTGATAAGAACGTTCAAATTTTGCTGTCATTATTCTAGTATTGAGATTTAGATATAGCAGAAGTTTCTACATAGCTTTGTAGCAGTGTAATCAGTATCAGAAGAGGCTTATAAACTATAATTTATAGCACTACATATGTGTTTTAATAACAACTTTATCATGCAGTCTGTAACATAGGACATTAATATTCATAGAGATTTTTTGGTATCGGTGATTTAGCATTAGCATTAGTAGAGGCATATGATGCAAGAAAGCAAGCTTATTCAGCATCAGCCAAAAAAAAAAAAAAAAAAAAAAAACACACACCACTCCCATTTCACCCCTCCGTTCGTTCGAAATACCTGTCCAGTTGAGCCTTAAATTTGTTTAGGTTATCAACTTCAACAACAAATGATGGAAGTCGGTTCCACCAACCAACCACCCGCTGGCCAATCCCATTTGGGTGGGACTGGTTTGTTTGTTATTTGGTTTTTAGGAGCATTAGCAACTAAGGCCATATTGCTCGAGGAATATGCGGTGGTCATTCCCTGACCTTTCCTCCATATTTGGTGGTGACGGGCTCATGTGGGACTGGACAAACTTTCTTGTACTGGAAATAATGTAAGTGACTGGAGAATTTTTTTAATTACAGGCATACCTCGGTTAACGTTACCTCTGATAACGTAGCTTCGATATAACGAAGTCGGCAATTTCAAGCCCCATTTAACATAAAAAAAATATTCCAGTTTAATCACCTGAAATCTAAACAAACTGAAGAAATTACGGAAACCTTTGGGGCTTCTCGTGGTTGGTTCGAGAAATTTAAAAAACGGGCCAGGATTCATAGTGTAAAATTAACAGGAGAAGCTGCAAATAAGTTTCCAGAAAAACTAAAGGAAATAATGGAAAGTGAAAATTTTCCGAATTTGGTGTTCAATGTTGACGAAAGCGGTTTGTTCTGGAAACGGCTACTAACAAAAAGCTTCATTTCTATTGAAGAAAAATCAGCTGCTGGGTTCAAAGCAGCCAAAGACCGTTTAACGTTACTCTTTGGATCAAATGCCTCTGGCGATTATAAATTAAAATTGTTATTAGTTTACCATTCAGAAAATCCGAGGGCGTTAAAAGGTAACATAAAAATGAATTTACCTGTAATATGGAAAGCAAACAGAAAAGCGTGGGTTACCAAGGAGTTATTTACTGATTGGTTTGTTAACCACTTTTGTCATGAAGTTAAACGGTATTGTCAAAAAAAACCAACTTTGAAGAAAAAGCTCTTTTGTTGTTAGACAATGTTCCGGGACATCCTACTGATCTTAACACGTTGGACACATGCATTCCTGTCAAAGTTGTGTTTCTTCCAGCAAACACAACTTCCCTGATTCAACCATTGGATCAGGGAGTAATAGCATCATTTAAAGCTTATAATCTGCGTCGAACATTAAGCAGTTTAACTGAACTAGAGGAAAAAGAGGAAATGACAGTTAAAACTTTTTTGGAAAAACTAAACCATTAAAAACGCAATTGAAAGCATTGATAGTTCTTGGAAAGAAGTCACTAAGAAATGCTTAAATGGAGTTTGGCGCAAAATATGGCCAGAAGTTGTACTAGAAGAAGAAAATAACATCCAAGAAATTAGAAATGAAGTTATCCAGATGGCTCAATCAATAGGTTTCGAAAATGTCGATGAAGAGGATGTTAGAAATTTATTGAATGCAGAAAATGATGGTTTTTCAGTGGAAGATTTAGAAAACCTTGTTTGCAACGAAGACAAAGATAATGAAGACGAAGTTAAAGTTCCTGCTGAAAAAGTGTTAACAACCAAAGATTTAAAAAGGTGCTTAAATGACATTGAAAACGTTTTAAATTTTTTAGTTAAAATGATCCTGATTTAGGAAGAAGTGTTATTGTTAAGCGATCAGTGTTAAATGCAATAACTCCGTATAGGCAATTGTTAAATGAAAGAGAAAAAAAAGCATAAGCAATCAATTTTAAAATGTGATTTCACTTTGTATGTAAGTTGACTGTTTATTTAATAAAACTTTTCTTTGTTCGAAAAAAAAAGCTTTTCATTTTCTTTACGTAGGAACATATCCCTATTCTGGCCATAGTATTTTTACCTCTGAAAACGAAGTTTCGCTTAACGAAGTAATTTCGTGGAACGCATCCTATTTGTTATTCGAGGTATGCCTGTATTATGTTTTTGGCTGGTGAAGATCATATATAACTGTTCTTTTTCTTAATGGATACCTTTCTAAAATGGACACTTCTTGTTGTGGACCTTCAAGCTTGGGTCCCAAACCTTTTTTAACATATTTCTAATGCCAAAAGCATTAGAAATATGTTAAAAATGACTTCTCCATACCTGTATTAGAAAACTTTTACTGTGTCCTAATATAGGTATGAAGATATTCTAATAGGTGTACTTTTCATATTTTCAACCTTCCTGCACCATACACAATTAAAGGTAATTGACAAATATGGACATGTTAGGCACTTCCCTAAAAGGCGCCACGAGGACCAAAGTCCATATGCACTAATTTCAGTCACGAAATTTATTACTAACAAGGATTATTTATAAATTTCAAAATATATATATATATATATACACACATATATTGTATATACATAAAACATTTACAATAAAAAACTAGTAAATATAATAAATATGTAGCAATATACAATATTTACATTTCATTCATATGGTAGAATGAATTATATTCACAATAATTATTAAATTTATAAACTAAACAATGATATTAAAAATTTTAAATAAAACTGAAGAAGTGCTTAGCATGACCAGCAAAGAAGAGCCACAGCAGTTTAGCCTGAAGGAGATGAACAGTGCATTACTCTGTTCAAAGTGTTCAGTTTCCATCCAGACCTCGCGGAGGTATGCCGTGTGTAGATAGAATTCTTGCTCTTCTTTTAAAAACATATTTATAAACTCTAAAAACAATTTAAATAAACTCTTATCTAAAAAGAATTCTGGAAGAGAACCATCATTTAACACAAAATTACTTCTTTCGAATTCAGATCTTATATCCAAATAATTATAACACTTGAGGGCAACGTGAAGACCAGTCTCCACCGCCCTGCACTCACAGAGACCAGAGGGAACCGAGCCAAACTGGTTCAGCCTGGACCTCAAGCCATGCCCCGTGAGGAGAAAGCATGCATTCAAACTAAACTGAAGCCACGGCCGCAATTTAAAATTTACTGTCAAGAGGGAGGGCAGAAATACAAACGTCTCTCTGCTATTCTCAGAACAGGTCCATCTGTCTTGCCCAATTGTCCAAGGGACTTTGGTTTCTTTCTGACAACTGCAGATTCCACATGATGCCAACAGTTCTCTATAGGATTCAAGTCTGGGCTGCGACGGTGTGCTGCTGTCATCAGGACCAGAGCAGTTCATTAAATATTAGTTTGCACCTGGTGAACTTTTCATTTTGTTTTCCATTTACAATGATAAACTGAAGAAAGTTGAGGGCTTCTGATAACATTTCAGCAATAATTGTTGTTTACCAAAACTGTTGTATAAAGGTTTTAAATGCTCATTTTGGAATATTTTGAGAGCACCTGTCATATATTACTTAACGTTTCCTTAATAATTAATAAATATCTTTTGTTTATATTTATGATGCTAATGAAACATACCATCGAGAAAAAGGATTAGAAATGAAATTCCTAGGCGATGCGCTTTCTTTGAACACCAGTGTATATATCTTCTCATTTCACCCATCCAATTGCTCCAAATGTTTGCCTAGTTCTGGCTTGAATCTATTTAAGCTATCAACTTCTACGACAGATGGAAGTTTGTTCTAGCAATCAACCACCTGCTGGCTAAAGACAAACTTCTGCACATATATCCTACAACTGTCTTTCCTCAATTTGAATTTATGCCCACTCAAGTGATTATTCTGAGCAAGAGGAAGAATCCCATCAGCACTAAGCATGCTCAAACCATTCAAGGCCTTATGCACCTCAGTCAGATCATCTCGCAGGTGCCTAGTCTCCAGACACTGTAATTTGCAAACTTAAGCCTTTCTTCGTAACAGCTCTACATCCTTCTTAAAATGAGGCCTCCAGACTTGTATACAGTACTCAAGGTGTGGCTTGACTGTCCACACTGCTCAGAAAACTTTATATCTGACTGCACAATTACCCCCAGGTCCTTTTCATTCTCTACCACCGTCGGTGTAGTACCACACAGTATTTATTTAGGCTCTCAACTTCCACAACGACAGATGGGAGTCTGTTCTAGCAATCAGGTACTCACTGGCTAAAGGCAAATTTCTGCACATTTATTCTACAACTGTCTTTCCTCAATTTGAAGCTTATAGAACTATTTACAAAAGACAATGATAACTTTTACCTTTAACTGTGGAAGATGATAGCCTTTAACACTGATAACAGTATAAATTCTCTTTAGCAAAGAATTAACTTAATTAAGGTTTTACAGTAAAATTTATATAAGTTTCCATAAAAACCAACAATCTTTTCATGTAATTCTTGAATCAAATATACTGGAAATTTTGATAGCTTGCAATAGATATTTGACCGAATATTTTCCACTTGATTGAGGTCTAGTGATGTAGCGACTGTTCCAGACACATACTTTTAAGATTTTTAAACCAATTAATACTTTTTTTTTTTTTGCTTTATGATTTAGTGTGTTATCTTGTTGAAGTAGCTTTCTGGGCTTCTGTCTTTGTTTTTTAGCAATGAAGTTTGACAGAACATTCTTAATAATGTCAATATAGTAGCCACTAGCATTTCAGCACTCTTGAACAAGTGGACTCAAATTATCCTTTGTAAAGCAGTCTCCCCTCTCCTACACACTGATTGCTTTGAAGATATTTCTGAACACTTTTCTTGATAACTTCCGCTTTTTGAAACTTTTTTTTTTTTTTTGCATGTAACCTGTCATGTCTGCTGCTATTAAGTCCACGATGAACTAGTAATAAAACACTTTGCTAATTGCCTACAATCATTCTTAAGCAAACATCAATGGTTTGACTGTAGATGATCATTCTCAGATAGCTGCTGAACTAAATGAGTATTTTGCATCTAGTCACACATTCAAGGAGGAGAGGGCCAGATGTTTATCAAACTCTAAGAGGGAGTTAAATGATTTTGTAATAACTGAGAGCAAAGTGGAGGAGAAATTGTTGAAGTTAAACATAGGAAAGGCACCTGGGGTAGATGGGATCTATCCAGTTATATTAACAGAGGCGGGAAAGGAATTAAGCCATAGCCATAATTTTAAGAGCATTCTTGGACTTGTGGGAAGTCTCCATGAACTGGAGATGTGCAAATATATCTCCAATTCACAAAGGGGGATCAAAGAGTGACACGAGTAATTAGAGACCTGTTAGTTTGACTTATGTTCGGGAGAAAATAATGGAGTCACTGGTTAAAGATGCAATTCAGGATCATCTAGACAAGACTGCAGCAATAATTCAGACACAGCATGGGTTTGTTAAGGAGAAGTCTTGTCTGACCAATTTGATTGGATACTATGATGTGGTCACAAAGGAACTGGATGCAAAAAATAATTTTGATGTCATATACTTGGATTTCAGAAAAGCTTTTGATACTGTTGCACATGGAAGGCTACTGTATAAATTGGAGCAGTATGGCATTAAGGGAAAGTTGCTACAACGAATAAAAGGATGACTGAGTGGGAGAAGACAGAGAGTGGTAATTAATGGGTAACCGGTCTATGTGGATTAATGTTATTAGTAGTGTCCCTCAGGGTTCGGTGTTGGGCCCATTGTTGTGTTTTATATTTATCACTGATATTGATGAAGATATATCAATCTTAATGTCAATGTTTGCAGATGATACAAAGGTTAGCAGGGTTGTTAATAACAGTAATGACAGTATGCTGCTGCAACAGGATCTGGAAAAGTTGGATAGATGGGCTGAGAAGTGGCAACTGAAGTTTAACATTGACAAATGCAAAGTGCCGAATATGGGTAGCAGTAACCCAAGAGAAACGTACCAACTATGTGTTACTACACTCAGGGAGGTGGAGAATGAAATGAAAAGACTTTGGGGTAATTGTGCAGTCAGATATGAAATTCTCTGAGCACTACAGACAGGCTGCCAGAGAAAGTCATGGAGTTTTGTCGATATATAGGAATTTTCCTTGCAGAGACAAGGAGGTGATTATCCCCTTGTATAAGGCAATGGTCAGGCCACACCTTGAGTACTGTGTACAGATCTGGAAGAGTCATTTTAGGAAGGATGTAGAGTTGCTAGAATGAGTACAGAGAAGGGCAACAAGATTAGTGAGAAGAACAAAGGGGTGCTCTTACCAAGAGAGAAAGGCTTAAGTTCTGTAAGTTGCAGCATCTGGAGACTAGGCACCTGCGAGGTGTTCTGATTGAGGTGTATAAGGCCTTGAATGGTTTAAGCAGGCTCAATGGTGATGAGATTCTTCCTCTTGCTCAGATTACAAACCTGACGTAGCATAGATTCAAACCGAGGAAAGACAGTTGTAAATTTAAGGCAGAACTAGACAAACATTTGTAATGAATGGATCAGTGAAATGGGAAGGGTTTTTTTTTTTTTTTTTGGCTGATGCTGTATAAGCTTGCTTTCTTGCATCATGTGCCTCTACTAATGTTAATGAATATAACTAAAGGCTTTCAGATTTCTTAAACATTGCACTGCACTTTACTATATGTCTTACACCAGTATATTCCAGCTTATACAATAACCTTTCATATGGGAGGGAAAGACAAATGCTTTACAAATAAAAAATAAAGTCCAAATAATATTAGAGTTTTCTTGTAAAAATTTAATGATCAAAATATTGCTGGCTACTAGGCCCAATGTAGTACATTTGCCCACATGATTGCTAAATACAATTAATGATTGTATTCACTGCCAAAATAATTAATGTCAAACTCCTCCTAATGGTCATGCCAGAGTATAAACAAGAACATTTTTTGGCCTGACACTGCTGAGTGATCAGGAATGAGAGTACAGTAGTACACACCCTTTGAGTGGACCATGTTTCAAGCCCCCAATAATGTTAAATACAATTAACAATACTTGTTATTGTATTTAACACTAATTCAGGCTTGATTTGAAATACAGTTATTATATTAATGATTTACTGTAAACTCCTCTAACCTGGAGGTCATGCTGGAGTATAAACAAGAATATTTTCTACAATACAGTCTATAACTGTCCCTTGGTTTGCATTTATACCCACCCTATAGTTCTAGGGTCATTTAATAATATTGTAAACATTTCTTCATTATTTTTACTATTCCCTCTTAGAGTCCTATAAACCTCAATCCTTCTAAGGTCTAGTCACCAAGGTCTACAGTCAACATATCTGAAGTTTTTCCTCAATATGGTCACCCTTCATTTCTGGTGAGATTGAGGGTTGAGGATTTTTAAAAAGTTCAGTGGTTTTTATTTTTATTTATTTTTTGTTTGTGATTGCAAATGGACAAAGCTCATGCTGTGTGCTTCATCACCCTGTCTATCTGTCCATTAGCATATTGCAACTAAACTCCCAGTGTAAATGTTTCAATAAAATTTTATATTTGGGTCTTTTAACTCTTTGGGCACTGAGTTACTGTCAAGTTACTAACCCTGTGGCCTGATTTTTTTTTTAAAAATTGACAACTGAAAATGTAAGAAAATGATACAAAAGCAATTTTTATGATTGGTGCATACAAGGACTTATTTTATTAACTTAAGAAATATTTTACTGTTGGCATAGCACAAGAATATCAGAATACTGGTAGAGTTCAAGACCATCAGAATAGTAACTTTGAAGAAAGTTATTCATTATAAAAAAATTTTGTATAATGCAGTACAATCTAAAGCATGGTTCAGTGCACATTTCCACATCACATCTGGAACATGTATATCCTGATTCTCTTCTTTTATTTTGCCCTCTTTTGGTTTATGTACAAGCATGGCAGTGACTAAATGCATTTTTCTTGCAGAGGGTACTAGGCACAGTAGGAAGAAAATTATGTTCAATTAGTCTTAGGGAGTTGTCACTTGATTTTCTTCTGCCACATCTTCCCCTTTTGAAACTACGGTGATCTAAAATTGCTATATTACAAATAACAGAAATTTCACAACACCAGTGTGCTCTTGGTAAGGGCATGGGATTCAGTATGCAAACAGCTCCAAAATGTAGAAACATTTTTTGTACCACTTTAGAGTTTCATGCACAGCTCAAACTCTACTGAACTCAGCATCATATCAAATCTGTCAATTGAACCCATGTTTTGTTATATGCATTTTAAATATTCTGGCTTCATTATTTTTTCTTTTGTTTTCTTGTTGAATTTGCCAGTGTCAACTACCTTGTCTAACTGAAGTGCTGTCAGTATTCTAACTGCTCTATGTCCATTCAATGCAGTGCCATCATAATATCTGTGCAGAACAAAAGTGTTGCACCTTTCAGTAATTTTTCCTTCAAATTGGGTGCCTCTGTAGCCAGGTGGGCAGGAGCAGCAGTGCGTAGCACACACTTCTTGATTAGACCGGGGTTCAAGCCCATGATCACCAAATACGAACGATGCGGAAAGGTCAGGAAATGACCACCGCATATCCCCGGAGCAATATGGCCTTAGTTGCTAATGCTCCTAAAAAAAAAACAAACAACAAATAACCTTCAAATTGAAGGAGGCATTCCCTTTCTTTTAGGATAAACAGTACTACAAGAATTAGTTTTCTTTCAACGCAGTTCCTTAAAAAGCAGCAGACTTGTATACCAGTTGTCGTATACAGACTATCACCTTTAGGTATGGCTGAAGTAAATGCATTACAATAGCCCTGCTTACAACTAAATTTATATAAAATGGTACTTGGGTTGTGAATCCAAGTATGTATCCAAGGATATATCCAATCTTTACATCACATAAAACAACTGTTTTAGCCAAATTTATGCAGTTTTGTTAAAAATGAACTGCTTTTTGCCAAGTTGTCCTTTGAACAGACATAGGCCATCATCAATTCACAAGAATTCAAACAGATAAAAAATATCCCAAAAATTTTTTCTTAAAATATTCACCACAGCTCTCAGTTCATGTACATATTCGCTTTTTTTTGTTCACTGCAAGCAAAAATTAGCATTCCAAGTAAAGTGAATAATCTATTTCATACCATAATATCAGAAAAAGCTGGGGATTTTAAAAGCCAATAATATGACCAGTATTCTTTTTGCAACAGCTTTTTATGCACCATAAGAATAAATATAGCAATGAAACAATAAATTTCTGAAATAAATATTTCTTTCCATTGCTCTAATGAGTGCAAAATTTCAGTCACATTTTCAATTATGCTAATGGCATAAGTGTTTGTTTTTTTGATTACTAATTTTGTGATTTCTGTATTTTCTAAAAAACAGTTGACTTCTTTGGAATCACTACAGTCATCAGGAAAATGCTTTGCTAATTTTTGAATTACCATCATTAAACTGATATATTTTAGAAACGAATTCATCCCTATGTCATTTAATTTCATTTTTTCCCAGATACTGCTTCTTTGTAAGCTGTGTGAACACTCAACATCCTGGAGTTCCTCATTGCTGTCACTGCTAAACTCTATTTCATCAAATGAAATATTTTCAGAATCTTCAGCTTCAGATTCAAGATTTTTATATATTTTTGAAGATGTCACATGATAAAACATTTTACCAGGAATAAAACTGCAACTTGCTGGAGCTGCCACTGTCAATTTTTTATAAGTCACTGTGCAGTAACACTTCAGAGCCACATGATATGTTCATAGTTTATAAAAAAACTTCTGTTTCTGACATCCCATATTTTCAATTGGTAGTTTAATTAAAAGGCAAAAGATTACAGCCTATCTGTAAATTTTTATTAGCTTGACTATATACAATCACAGCACACAGCCTGATTGAATTTACAGCTCATGTATAGTTGATTGTAGGCCATTTATTAGTGACAAATAAGGTGTCCAACTTAAATAAGGTGTACAACTGAGCAGAGCACCTAAAGGGTTAAAAATATTTGCTAAGACATTCCAAATTTAATTAAAATTGAACGAATAGGAATTCAGCATTTTTTTTCCCTAGAAAATTATGAGTTATCTCTATATATAAATGGAGATACCTTTTGGATTTGGCCATTACATCACATGACATCATATTTTTTCTACTAGATTAGTTAGTTAGTTATTTGGTTTTTTAGGAGCATTAGCAACTAAGGCCATATTGCTCCGGGATATGCGGTGGTCATTCCCTGACCTTTCCGCATCCTCCGTATTTGGTGGTGATGGGCTCGAACACCGGTCTAATCAAGAAGTGTGTGCTACGCACTGCTGCTCCTTCCCACCTGGCTACGGTGGCGCCTTTTTCTACTAGATGGAAAAGTTTTAGGATCAATTCTGATTCAACAGCTCTCCTGCCACAGAAAATTATTAAAAACGTTCGATCATTGCTCAAGAAGGATCAGTCAAATTGATACCAAAAATATCAGCATACATTTTGTTGATCTCTGGAAAGGTTTTAAGATCAATTACAATTCTAGCCTTCCCACACACATACATAAATCTATATAATGAATATATGTTTCAGGAATTACTTAAAAAGGAAAAGTCAGATAGACACTGAATTTTCATAATGCTTTGTTGGCCCTGTGGAAGTTTTAGGAACAATTCCAATTTCATAGACATTTTCTGATCTATTTCTGATCCTTTTCAAAATTTCAGCACGTATTTAGAATATTCTTCTATAACTTTGTGCCAAATACCATGTTAATAGGTTAACTCATGTCCTGTGTCCCCATTCTCCTCGCCACCAAAAAAGGAAAAAAAAAAAAAAAAAAAAGAACTGCTACACAAATATCTTACTTCACAGCCATCCACCATATGATGTTCATGTGGTGGGATTTTACCTTGAGTACAGTGCTGAAAATTGTACCTTCTTCTTGAGTGCTGTGTAGAAGATTTTAACCTCTGAGGTATATTAGTTGATAACTGAATGTGCCCGAAATGTAACGCAATGCATACATTACCTAATATTTTTTTAGCTGTTACATCCATACATGGACATAGTATTCCAGTTACAGTCTCAATTTTGTTATACAGTGGAATTGTAACCTGTCAATCTCCGTAAGCAATTGTTCAATAAATCAGTGATAGGACATATGGGTCTTATTCATCAAATCTGCACTGTGCAAAGAACTCAGTGTTGGTTGCTGTATTGTGACCACCAAATACCTATCTTCCTCTACTGTTTCTAATTCAATCCCATTCAAGTACATAGGTTATTTCCAGGTTGCCATTTTCCAAATTTGTATTTTTCAAAATTAAAACACAGATGCAAATTATCTGGTCATTCCTGAGGGCTATCCAATTACACTGAAGGAGTGCTGCCTGGTGCTGGTTGTTAACCATCCTCCTGGTTTTTCACATCATCTGCAAATTCTAAGGTCAACTAAAAAGCAGCCAAACATTTACTAGTGCCTCTGTAAGGGCACTAATTAACTATGGAAATATGATGTTTTGGTATCTATGGTGTGGGTAGATCATGGCTGTGGTCCTAATTTTTCAAATTTCCTTCCTTTCTTCCAGTTTATTACTTTCTTCTTTGAGGGTCTGCAGGAAGTGCTTCTATAAGCTTTATAACATAGGTGGTAGCAGCAGCATTATGCTAACCTTGCACATTTCTTGGGGTTCTTCTCTTGGTTAGGGTCAGCTTTCTTTATTTTCTTATTGGTTTGTTAATTAATCACATTTTTTTCCCCTTCACATGGCAATAGGGATAGTTACCTGCAAAATAAATATGTACTGTAGTTTTGGCAATAATTTCAAGTGATAGAAGGATCAATCCAGCTGAATTATGGTTTAATTATCGGTTAATAACACCATATATGTCACCCACCTTAATGTTTCTTTTTCTTATTTTGATGTTATACAATAAGTAAGATTAAATCATAGTGACAAAGAATATTATCTTTTCTTTATCATTACTTATCAATATTTCTTTTTAATACAGCATCATTAAAATTCATTTCCAACATAGCACTATCAAAATTCCTTTTGTTTTCCTATAACCCAGCACATCATCTGCAAATTTAGTTAATTTAAATTGCACTCTAAGTTTTGTTTTTGTTTCTTAAGAAGCTTTGATAGTTTTGATATTATATCAAGCTTCTGTTAGACTTAGTTTAAGACTTCTAATATTCAAATTTCAAGGTAGGTTATTTTGTTTTTTTAGGAACATTAGCAGCTAAGGCCATATTGCTCTGGGGATATGCAGCGGTCATTCCCTGATCTTTCCACATCCTCCATATTTGGTGGTCACGGGCTCGAACCCCGTCTAATCAAGAACGGAATTGAGTAATACTGTATATATATATATATATATATAAACTAACCACACTACAATGCATTGTGAGAACACAGTTTAGAAAAATTTAATTAACTATTTACATAATTACAAATCAAATGCTTTGGAAAATTTACATAATTACAAATCAAATGCTTTGGAAAATTTACATAATTACAAATCAAATGCTTGTTCCTTCATCAGTGGCCTTACATAAAATTAAAACTTTACACAAGATTTGCAAGCACTCACATGATGTTCTCAATGAAGTAGTGACTATAGTCAACAGTGAACAATCACTGGTTTCCTACAGTCCTGCAAATAAAAAAGCCAGGAGATCTTTTACTGCGGAGGGACCTGAGCAGTGTCTGAAAAAAAAAAAAAAAAACCCACAATCCCATGTTAATCAATGATTTAAAAATCTGAAATTTTTTATACTTGCCCGACATAGCCAAGTGGTCAGGAGTGAGAATGCAGTAGCACCCACTCTTTGAGTGGACCATGATTCAAGTCCACATGACTGCTAAATACGATTAGCAATTGTATTCGTGATTTATTATAAACTCCTCTGGAATATAAACAAATTTTTTTTTATATAGACAAAATTGTTATTTGGTATGGTTTTTAAGAGTGATTTTTATGGTTTTCAAAGAGCAACTGTGAGAAGCAATTTTTATGGTTTTCAAAGAGCAACTGTGAGAAGCGATTTTTATGGTTTTCACAGAGTAACTACCAACTTCACAAACATGGGTTTGTTTTCGAGGTTACTTTCTTTTCCATTCCACTACGATAAATATGTGCAATCTAACACAAGTAATGTTCGAAAGATTTGTTACTGCTTTTGCATAAGAAAGATGAGAACATAAAACATGATATTCATTTATCATCATCATCACCAGCCATTTTCAATCCACTGCAGGATTTTTCCATTTTTTTTTTTTTTTTTTAGGAGCATTAGCAACTAAGGCCATATTGCTCCAGGGATATGTGGTGGTCATTCCCTGACCTTTCTGCATCCTCCGTATTTGGTGGTGACGGGCTCGAACCCCGGTCTAATCAAGAAGCATGTGCTATGCACTCTGCTCCTTCCCACCTGGCTACGGAGGTGCCCCACTGCAGGACGGAGGCCTCTCCAGCAACTTTCCAGTTCCTTCTGTTTTGTGCAATGGCTATCCATTTACTACCCACAAACTCATGAATTTCAGCTGTCCATCTCCGTTGCCTTCCAGGTTTTCTTCTAGCTCCCCTTGGGTACCATTCTGTTCTTTTCTTAGTCCATCTGTCATTATGTCTTCGAGATATGTGTCCTGCCCAAGACCATTTTAGTTCTTTAGTTTTGTTAAGAACATCCTTTACTTGAGTTTGCTGCCTAATCCGTGTGTTTCTCTTCTTATCTAACGGTGTGATTCCCAATATAATTCGTTCCATTCTTCGCTGTGTAGTTCTCAGCTTCTCTTCCATTCTTTTGGTGAGTGCCCAAGTTTCACTTCCATAAGTCATATACATTGGTTCATTATTTTACGTTTCAGACCAATTGGAATATTGCTCCTCAAGTATGTGACTATATTTCCTGAATGCCATCCATCCAAAATTTATTCTTCTCTTGACTTCCAGCCATTTATCATTATTACAGCTAATGACTTGTCCCAGATAAGTATATGACTCCATCTTTTCAATTATTGCTCCTTCAATCATTATATCCCTTTCTGTGGCATACTTGTTCATAATTACTTTTGTTTTATATTCATCTTTAGTCCAAAATCCTTACTAAATCTGCATAAGTGATTAAGGTTTTCCTCTAATTCTTTGGGATTGTGGCTTACGACCACATTGTCATCTGAAAATCGTAAATTGGTTAGGTACTCTCCATTCACACTGACTCCTTTCTGCGACCAGTCTAATCTTCTGAAAGCTTCATCAAGAGCAGCAGTAAACAACTTTGGAGATATTGTGTCTCCTTGTCGAACTCCTTTCTCAATTTTAAATTTACTACTGTCTTTGTCTAGTCTAATAAAGGAGGTAGCATTCTCATATATTTTCTTCAAAATCATAATATATGGGGTATCTATGCCTTGTCTTTCCAGTGCCCGAAACATTGCCTTATGCTGTATATTGTCAAATGCCTTTTCATAATCCACAAATGCCAGGCATAATGGTGTTTTATATTCACTTGCTTTCTCCAATAGCTATGATATTATGTGAAGGTGATCCATAGTTGAGAATCCTGTCCTAAAGCCAGCTTGCTCTTTCGGTTGATTCTCATCAAGTATTCTTTCTAATCTGTTAGTAATGACTCTTGTGAACAACTTGTAGATGTGGGATAACAAGCTAATTAGCCTATAATTTGTCTTTCTGTATTACTGCTCATGGCTGCTGATTTAAATCCTTTGTTTTCCCTTAATGCTTGTTCTACTTTTCTTGTGTTAAATTTTCTTATGTCCTCTCTGAGTCTCTTTCTAATGGTTTTGCATAACTCAGTATACTCAATTTTCTCCTTGTCAGTGTTTTTCTTGCTCTTCATTTGTCATCTTTGGTTAATCATCACAAGTGTTTCTTGACTAATTCTTTCTTCTTTGGATTTCTTTTTACCTATAGGTTTCTTGGGCTTTATCACTTTCAGATTGTAATATTCCTCATCGATATCTTGGTCCTGAGCAGTCTGCAGAAGCTCAAACTTGTTCTTAAGTTCCAGTACATACTGCCTTTTCTCCTCTTCTGTTATCTCAAAGACCTTTGTATTATTTACTCGAGTCAGTTTTTTCCCTTTTTTTTCTTACATCTATATCAAGTGTGCATCTTACCATTCTGTGATCACTTCCAACATTTACCTTGTTTAGGAGCTTAAATATTCATTTAAGATGCCTACAATTCTGTGAGTGAAATCTGCTATGACAGTATTTAGTTCTGCTGTCATTCTTTTGAATGTCATAAACACTCTCAAATCAGCATCATTTGGTTTCAGATTCATACTGGAAGCAGCATGTGTAATTTTTAAATTTTGCAAGCTTCACAGCAAACCAAATTTAAAATAAAAGTTGAAATAAATCTGAAAATGGAAGTAATTAATAGTAAAAAATATATATACACAGTGGAGCTAAAAAAGTAATGAGACTAAATTCAAATAAGCCAAAATAATAAAATATTTTCTTACTCTCTCCCTAAAGATAGACCTCAAGAGACCGAATACACTTGTTACAGCATTCATACAAGTTTTGGAAAGATTTGGAAAACTCATCTGTTGTGATGATATTTAGTTCTACTGTTACATTCTTCTGAATGTCATAAACACTATCAAATCAGTATCCTTTGATCTCAGGATCAAACTCTCGTTCCAGTAATCCTTTAGCTGTTTGAATAAAATCTTTACAAGCATTCAATCATCTATTTTCCTCATCACGTTGGAACAAACTGTGTACAAATTTTTCTTTTTCCCAAGTCTGTAGTAACTATGGACTTTAATGATTCCTTATTTACATTTAATGTACTAGCATTTTCATGTTAATCAGCAGCCACTTGTTAGTAAATTGTGCATGTTGTCCACCAGTCTGGGGCTGCAGATCATTTGGAGTTGTTTACTTCAAGGATTGTCTGCTACATCCTCTCTGCCTTCTTTAAAATGCTTAAACCATTGAAATATTTCTGCTCAGGACAGAACCTCATCCCCCCAAGCTGTTCACAACATTTCATGTGTTTCAGTGGGACTTTTTCCCAGCTTTACGCAAAACTGGATGTTAATCTGTTGTTCCATTCTTTGGTTCATGACAGTAACATTGGATTTGATGTACAAAGAACATTCATAAAAAATGCAATTTAAGGCCAACTAGTTTGGATTGGTGGGACTGCCAGGGCACACTTCTGTGCTTTTCTAGTGCCCTCTCTGAGAGAGTGATACTCACATTAATTTTTTTTTTTTTAATTCAGTCTCATTACTCTTTTTGACACACTGTGTATACACTTTTTTTTTTTGTGTATACATATGTGTGTATACACATACACACATTTGACATCTCATGAACTTTATCAATGGTCTTTTAAACAGGCAAATGGAAGAGGCCAAGATTCATGTTTGTATATTATGACTGGAACGGTTTTTTAAAATTTATTTTCAGTAGAATGAAAATTTTTTTTTTCTTTTTTGAAAAATAAAGAGGCATAAAAAGCAGCATTTTTAAATATTAAAAAATGCTGCTTTTCATGCCTTTATATAACTATTTTTTTATTAAAAATAAAAAGTTATATACAATAATATTGAAATCCATTAAGAAAAGATGAAATATTGATATTGTCCAAGGAGAATTAAAAAAAAAAAAATACTTTTTTGAGAAATTAAAAAAAAAAAATTGGCCCCTGTCAGGTGCCCTGCCACTGGGTTAACCTCAAATTCTGATTGATTTGGAGATAAGAGAGAATTACAGGTTGCTATGTATGTTTGAGCCTCTTCTTTATTGCAAGTCATGTTGAGCAGGCAGGGACTTGATGTGATGTCAAGTCTGGTTATGTTGTCAAATCAAGAGCCTGGTTGCTTATGTGATATTTTGCTGTTGTTGTTGTTGTTGTTGTTATTTGGTTTTTAGGAGCATTAGCAACTAAGGCCATATTGCTCCGGGATATGCGGTGGTCATTTCCTGACCTTTCCGCATCCTCCGTATTTGGTGGTGACGGGCTCGAACCCCGGTCTAATCAAGAAACATGTGCTACGTACTGCTGCTCCTTCCCACCTGGCTACGGAGGCACCGTGATATTTTGCATCTGGAGTTCTGCTTGATCTGGTGCTGGGATAGGACTGTTCTATTTATTATGTGTAGAAGAGCCTGTGAGAATGTAGTTGGCAGCCTGTTTCCTGTGGAACAGAGCACATCATGCTGAAAGATGGAAATTTCACATTTGCATCACAAATGTGAAATTTCCCATGATGGAAATGGATTGATGGAAATTTCACATGATGAGTATGAATTATCAGGGGACACAGAAACTTACAGCAATCAAGTCAAACGATTACACAAGTTAAAGTAGATTATGAGAAGTGTTTGACCAAGAAGATAAAGGTTAAACCACATTGGTCTCCACTAGATATGGATGGCATAACTATTGATGATCCCATTCAAGTCGCTGACAAATTGAATAAATGTGTGATATCTATGTACACAAGGGAAGAAGTTTTTCAGGAATGGGGATACCAGAAGCATAGCAAGTTATAACTGGGACTTAAATGATTTTGTGATAACTGAGAGAGGAGAAACTGTTGAAGCTAGAAAAAAATTGCCAGCGGGTGGTTGGTTGGTGGAACCGACTTCCATCACTTGTTGTTGAAGTTGATAGCCTAAACAAATTTAAGGCTCAACTGGACAGGTATTTCGAACGAACAGAGGGGTGAAATGGGAGTGGGTTTTTTTTTTTTTTTTTTGGCTGATGCTGAATAAGCTTGCTTTCTTGCATCATATGCCTCTGCTAATGCTAATGCTAAATGAGGCAACTGGGGTTGACAGAATCTATTCAGTTATATTAAAAGTAGCAAGGTAGGTAAGCAAACCTTTAGCCACAATTATTAGACCATCTTTGGATTAAAGGGGGAACTCCCTACAGATAGCAGATGTATATATATATCTCCTATTCACATAAGAGATGGGTCAGAGGGTGCAATCACACGGCATGCATTTAAGGGGAGATCCCGTCTGACTAATCTAATTGATACTATTATGCAGTAACAAAGGAAGCAAAACATAATTGTCATCATACACTTAGATTTCAGTAATACTTTTGAAACTGTTTCACATAAAAGACTGCTGTACAAATTGGGGCATATGTCTTCTGACACTCAATCATCCCTTTATCCATAGCAGGTTACTGATATGGATAAGAAGATGGATGAGTGGAAGAATACAGAGGGTGACTCACAATAATTATAATAAAATTAAACATAAGATAAAACTGTATATTTAATATAAAAATAAAATACATTGGAAACTATGGAGTTAAAAGCAATAAAAATAATAAATAGATAAAATTAAAATATATAAATATTACAGAGTTACAGATAGCAGATGTATATATATATATATATCTCCTATTCACATAAGAGATGGGTCAGAGGGTGCAATCACACGGCATGCATTTAAGGGGAGATTTCGTCTGACTAATCTAATTGATACTATGATGCAGTAACAAAGGAAGCAAAACATAATTGTCATCATACACTTAGATTTCAGTAATACTTCTGAAACTGTTTCACATAAAAGACTGCTGTACAAATTGGGGCATATGTCTTCTGACACTCAATCATCCCTTTATCCATAGCAGGTTACTGATATGGATAAGAAGATGGATGAGTGGAAGAAGACAGAGGGTGACTCACAATAACTATAATAAAATTAAACATAAGATAAAACTGTATATTTAATATAAAAATAAAATACATTGGAAACTATGGAGTTAAAAGCAATAAAAATAATAAATAGATAAAATTAAAATATATAAATATTACGGAGTTAAAAGGAATAAAAACAACGCTGAAGCTTTCAAAGGCAACCACCTCCTTTATCAACAGTGGAACTTTACAGGACATAAATGATATCAGCAGGGTCATGGCTCTTGGTACATATTACTGAAGAAGCATGGAAATTATCCTCCGCACATGCAAGGAGACTGGAAATGGCCTGGAAGCATGCCAAGTGGAACTAACTATTCATCCTGTCCAAGGATCACGGTCTCGAAGAGGGGATGAATATGGACTCCCCTATCTTTATTAATGATGCTGTGTTCCGAAGAAGAAATTCATAAGCTCTCAAGCCATTTCTGGTACCTAGCAAGCAATCAACAATAATTGCATCGCCTGGAGAAATTTGATGATCGTCCTCCAGAAGTGCTTAGTCATACCAGATTTTCCGTAATCAGCAGAATATTGCTTTTACATGCTCTCCCGTATGATCTTTAAACCTATGCACTGACTCTTCTATATAACAGTCCCCACAATCTAGACATTTGATCTTGTATACCATTCCACTTGTACCCTCAACAGGTACAGGGTCTTTTACCCTTGACACAATTGTGTGTACAGACTCTGCCCTGGAAATTGCAACAGCATGCAGCCACTGAGGCAGAGGTTGCATATGCAGATAATAATTCCCAGTCCTTCAGTAACACATACTGAGAGCTACAATCCTGCTGGTATTATTTAAGGATGTACTGAGGAAGTAAAATTCCACTATTGATAAAGCTTCATTATTTTTAATTCCATAGTTTTCAGTGTATTTTATTTTTATGTTAAATATACAGTTTTATCTTGTATTTAATTTAATTTAATTTTATTTTATTTTATTAAAGTCCTTGTCGTATACTCTGTGCTGCCACTTTATTAGGTACACTTACCTAGTAGCGTGTTGAGCCTCCTTTAGCCTTCAAAACAGTCTGAATTCGTCTAAGCATAGATTGAACAAGATGCTGAAAAAGTTGTAGGAATGGAGTACCATGCAGACATGAGTGTGTCACGCAGTTCCTTGAGATTCAACAGAGGTGTAGGCCTGCAGCAAACAGCCCTTTCCAGCTCATCCCAAAGATGTTCAATAGGATTGAGATCCAAGGACTGAGCAGGCCACTGCAGCAAATAAAAGTCATTGTCATGTTCCTGAAGCCATTCCATAGTGATTCAGGCTTTGTGCACTGGCACATTATCCTGCTGCAATGGAACCATCTGACTGAGGATAAACTGTCAACATGAACGGATGCACTTGGTCAGCAACGATGTTTAGGTACAATGTGGCATTCAGACTTGAATCTATGGGTATCAATGGACCCAACGTGCGCCAAGAAAACATTCCCCACACCATAACACTGCCCCCACAACCTTGCACAGTAGTCATCAGACATGACAGGTCCATGGATTCATGTTGTTTTTGCCAAATTCTGAGCCTTCCATCAACATGATGCACCAGGAACTTCGATTCGTCAGACCAAGCAACTGTTTTCCAATCCTCGATAGTCCAGTGCTGGTGTTGTTGTGCCCACAGGAGGCATGCTCTTATTCTTCACACCACGTGGCCATTGGCTGTTATAGCCCATTTGTGACAAAGTGCGACTAGTGGTCCGTTGCGATATTTTGTTCTGCGCATCAAGGTTGTATTCTGACGTGATGTGCGACACAATTCTAGCCATCCTCCTCTGACCTCTCTCATCAACAAGCGATTTTCTTCCATAGGAGTGCCGTTGAGAGGATGTTTTCTGTTTGTTGCACCATTCTCGATACAACTGTGGTGTGTGAAAAGTTCAGAAGAACTGCCATTTCAGAGATACTTTGTCCAGCACATCTTAGACCTACTACCATGCTGCGTTCGAACTCCGTTAGATCACTCCTTTTCCCCATTCTTGTTATGATTTGTACACTTAACTGATACTAGAAAGGTTGTTCTGCTGCATTTATATCCACAACTGTGGTCATGTGACTTGCAACATTGTGGGACAGACCATTTGTGTGCACAGCAGGGGTGTGCCTATAAAGTGACAGCACAGTGCATACAAGTTGGTATATTTATTGCAGTTATTATGAGTCATTATTTTCCCCATCCCCAGAGGCCTATTTGAATAATAAGACAGAGGGTAGTTATTAATAAAAGATGTTTCCAGTAATTTATTGATGATAATGATGAAGACATATCAAACATAATGTCTAAGTTTACAGATGATACAAAGGCTGACAGGATGGTTAATGACAAGAATCAAGGAATACTACTGTAAAAAAAACCTAGAAAAATTATACAAATGGGATCAGAGAAGGCAATTGAGGTTTACCATTGATAAATGTAAGATACTGAATATGGATAGTAGTAATCCTAGAATTACATATCAACTCGGGAACACTACACTCAATTGAAGTGGTGCAGACATACTGCTGCTAGCATGGAGGGGGGGGGATGTTTTCATGGTTTCACATTGGCTCCCTGTATACATAGTGGAGTGACATTTGGATTTGTAAATTTCTTCTGAGGCACATCCCTCCATGGTTGCTGCAGTGTACCCATCTCAAAAATGGATTCTTTCCACAGTATAATGCACCATATCACAAGACCAAAATTGTACAGAAATGGTTCCAGGAACATAAGAGTGAATTCAGCACACTGCAGTGGACTCTCCAGTCACTGAATCTCAATCCAAATGAGCACCTGTAGAAAGGAGATGGAACAAAGCAGATGTCCACAACTAACTAATTAACAACAACTGTGGAAAGCAATTGAGTCAACACGAAACAATATTCCTGTGGAAAACTTTCTTGTTGAGTCCATGCTACAATGAATCCAAGCTGTTCTGGGTGCTAAATAGTAGTAGTAGCATTTGATCCAAGAAAGCAAGTGTATGAGCTTACGCAGCATCAGGCAAAAAAAAAAAAAAAAAAAAAAATCACATCACACTATTCCCTCCAAATGCCTGTCCAGTTCCTCCTTAAATTTATTCAACCTATCAACTTCCACAACGACAGATGAAAGTTTGTTCCAGCAATTAACCACCCGCTGGCTAAAGACAAATTTCCGCACATCTATTCTACATCTGTCTTTTCTTAATTTGCATTTATGCCCCCTTAGGTTTGTAATCTGAACAAGTGGAAGGATCCCATCAGAATTCAGCGTGCTCAACCCATTCAAGGCCTTATACACCTCAATCAGATCACCGCGCAGGTGCCTAGTCTCCAGCCACTGCAATTTCCAGAACTTAAGCCTCTCTTGGTAAGAGGACCCCTTCATTCCCCTTACCAATCTTGTTGCCTTTCTCTGTACACGCTCAAGTAAATCTACATCCTTCCTAAAATGAGGCCTCCAGACCTGTACGCAGTACTCAAGGCGTGGCCTGACCATTGCCTTATACAGAGGGACAATCACCTCCTTCTCCCTGCTAGCAAAATTCCTATATATCATTGACAAAACCCCATGACCTGCCCTGGCAGCCTGTCTGCATTGCTCAGAAAACTTCATATCTGACTGCACAATTACTCCCAGGTCTTTTTCATTTTCTACCACCTTAAGTGTAGTACCACACAGTTGGTACGTTTCTCTGGGGTTACTTCTACCCATATGCAGTACTTTGCATTTATCAAGGTTAAACTTCAGTTGCCACTTCTTAGCCCATCTGCCCAAATTATCTAGATCCTGTTGCAGTAGCACACTGCCTTTACTGTCATTAACAACCCTGCCAACCTTTGTATCATCTGCAAACTTCGACATTAAGTCTGATATACCTTCATCAATATCACTGATAAATATACAAAACAACAGTGGACCCAAAACCGAACCCTGTGGGACTCCACTAATAACATTAGTCCACGAAGAGCAGTGTCCGTTGATTACCACCCTCTGCCTTCTCTCACTCAACCACCCTTTTATCCATTATAGCAACTTACCCTTAATACCATTCCCCTCCAATTTGTACAGTAGTCTTCCATGTGCAACAGTGTCAAAAGCTTTCCTGAAATCCAAGTATATGATATCAAAATTATTTTTTGCATCCAGTTCCTTTGTAACCATATTATAGTATCCAATCAAATTTGTCAGACAAGACTTTCCCTTAACAAACCCATGCCGTGTCTGAATTATTGCTGCAGTCTCATCTAGATGATCCTGCAATGCATCTTTAACTAGTAACTTCATTATTTTACCCGGAACAGAAGTTAAACTAACTGGTCTGTAATTACTCGTGTCACCCTTCGATCCCCCTTTGTGAATTGGGGATACATTTGCACATCTCCAGTCCGTGGGAACCTCCCCTGAGTCCAAGGATGCTCTCATAATAATGGCCAAGGGTTTGCTTAGTTGCTTTGCCGCCTCCTTTAATATAACTGGATAGATCCCATCCACCACAGGTGCTTTTCTTATGTTTAACTTCAACCAATCAAATTTGTCAGACAAGACTTTCCCTTAACAAACCCATGCCGTGTCTGAATTATTGCTGCAGTCTCATCTAGATGATACTGCAATGCATCTTTAACCAGTAACTCCATTATTTTACCCGGAACAGAAGTTAAACTAACTGGTCTGTAATTACTCGTGTCACCCTTCAATCCCCCTTTGTGAATTGGGGATACATTTGCACATCTCCAGTCCGTGGGAACCTCCCCTGAGTCCAAGGATGCTCTCATAATAATGGCCAAGGGTTTGCTTAGTTGCTTTGCCGCCTCCTTTAATATAACTGGATAGATCCCATCCACCACAGGTGCTTTTCTTATGTTTAACTTCAACAATTTCTCCTCCACTTTGTTCTCAGTTATTACAAAATCATTAAGTATCCTGCTACAATTTGATAACCTTTTGCCATTTCCAAACCTTAATAACTCCTCGTGTGTGTGAATGTAGATGCAAAATACTCATTCAGTTTGTTTGCTATCTGAGCAGGATCATCAACAGTGGAACCATCAATATCAAGTGGACCAATCAGATTCATCCCCTTCCTTTTAGAGTTTATATAAGTAAAGAAATCCTTGCTGTTTTTCTTAGCATCTTTTGCCAAGGATTTCTCATAATCTGCCTATGCCTGCCTAACCTCCTTTGTGACCTGATTAAGACTAGCTTATATCTGCCACAGGCTTCTGAGTTGCTTGATAATTTATATGCATCCCATGCATTTTTTTTCTCTGTTACGAGTCTCATTAGTTCATTTGATAACCATTTAGGCCTAAACCTTGAACAATATTTCTTAATAGGTATGAAACTTTTAGTAGCTTCCACGATTAATTCCTTGAATGCATCTTTAGCCAGCGACTCCATTATTTTACCCGGAACAGAAGTTAAACTAACTGGTCTGTAATTACTCATGTCACCCTTCGATCCCCCTTTGTGAATTGGGGATACATTTGCACATCTCCAGTCCGTGGGAACCTCTCCTGGGTCCAAGGATGCTCTCATAATTATGGCTAAGGGTTTGCTTAGTTGCTTTGCTGCCTCCTTTAATATAACTGGATAGATCCCATCCACCCCAGGTGCTTTTCTTATGTTTAATTTCAACAATTTCTCCTCCACTTTGCTCTCAGTTATTACAAAATCATTAAGTATCCTGCTACAAAAATATGGGGACCTACTCACTATTAGGTAGATGTACCTAATAAAGTGACCAATCAGAATATGTTGAAAGACACTTTGCTCTAAAAGAATGCTTATATTATTGCTGTCTACTTACCTACTAGTATTTATGAAAATTGCAGAGGATTTCATTAGGCTAAATGCTTTTTCATTAAATAATTTCCTTGTACTTGAATTTAGCGAACAGCAAACAATGACAAAGTCACAACATCTAAGAAGTTCTTCAAAGCTCACAAATTTTGCATCAAGTTTATCTGCTAAAAAGTAGAAAATTAACTAATTACAGTTATGAAGACAGTATTATATTAATAAAATTAAGAAAACAAAGGCTGATGTGTACACATTTTGCCAACTGCTTCAGTACAGCTAGCAAAATGGATTTTAAATTAAAAGTATCACTTTATTTCCTGACAAATATTTCAGAGATGATGAAAATTTACACTACTCTGCATTTTGAAAAAAATTCACTGATGTTTTTTCAGAAAAGGATGCTTCTGAATCATTTTCTAATGCTGATTTCAAAAATAATTTCTGTTTGTGAAATCAGCAATAGAAAATGTCCACTGAACACTCACCTCTCATTTTAAAAACTGATCTAAAACTGATCATTTCAAAAACTGATGGGTCAGATTTTCATTTCTTTGAATTTCTTGCAGATTCTACTTTACAATCCCTTTTCAGCATCCAGCAATAGTCAGCCATCATGTTGACATTCCACATCCCCTGGTACCTCATCTCCATGTCTTTAATGTCCTGGTGAAAACTTCTCACCCTGTTCTTCATTAACACTTCCTAGATTTTCTCATCAATGTGGTAGTGTAAAAAAACAAAAAAAAAAAAAAAGAAAAAAAGTACCTTGACACTAATGTTGCAGCTCAGCTTCTTGAAGTTTGCCAACATATTTTCAACTATATTCTCACAGTCTGGATCCTTGTTCCCTGAAAAGTTCTCAACAACAGACCTGAAGCTAATCCATGCTTGTTTTTCTCTTTTATTCATAGTTCCCTCAAAATCTCGGTCCTTCGTCCGGTTACAAATTTGAGGTCCAACCAAACTATCTTGTTTTAGCTCCTTTTGAGTAATCGATGGAAATTTAGTACAAACTTAGCTGAAGCAGAAACCTTCCAGAGGTAGAGCTTTCACAAATTGTTTCATTAAACCCAGTTTGAAGTACAAGGGTTGAGGACTTTTGGGTTTTACCAGTGCTTTATGAACTATGTGCTTTGATCCAGGCAACAAACTGATGTAGCCGAGTGGTCAGGAGTGTGAGTGCAGTAGCACACACTCTTTGAGTGGACAGGGGTTCAAGCCCGTGACGGCTAAATTAAATTAACGTTTATATTGATGATTTATTGTAAACTCCACTGACCAGGTGGTTGTGCCTGAGTATAAACAAGAACATTATATATAAATTATATAAACTGCCCCTCTTTGGCCAGACCTTGACATCTCAGTGCTTCCGCCTTACATGACTGTCTCACTCACACAAAAAGCAAGGCATTTTTTGTGTAGCCAGATTGCTGTCCAAGTAACATGCCTATCACTTTAAACTCAGCACAAACTGACTGACCATGTTTTTCATACTTAATACAAAGGGTACTAGGAAAGTTTTGCAATACAGCTTTGTTTATTTAATTTTTTCAAAGTAATTTCCTCTACATTCAATACACCGATTTGAAAAATACAGCTATCATTTTCTTCTTTACAGATCGGGATTTTCTGACAATTACGGGTGTGTCGTCATCATCAAAGACCCAAACTTTGTTTTGAGCCTTGGTCGGCAGATCGTAATAGTACAGCCAAGTCTCGTCACCTGTCACGATGTTGTTCACATACCGAGATTGTCCCGTATCAAACTTTTTTAACATCTCCCGGCACCAAGTCACACGTCGTGTCATCTGCTCTTCAGTCAGTTGATGCGGCACCCAGAGAGAACAAAGTTTCTTCACGTGCAAATGATCTTGCAGAATCGAACGAATTGCTGGTGCATTTAGGCCCAAAGTATCCTCTATCTGTTGGTAGGTCACTCGCCTGTTTTCGTCAAGCATTTTCCTCACAGCAGTAACGTTTTCCTCCGTAACTGACGTTCGTGGCCTTCCCGGCCTCTCAGAATCCTCCAGAGTGAAATTTCCCCTTTGGAATTCTCTATACCACCTGAATATTGTTGTACGATGTGGACAATCATCATCTAGTGCAAGAGTCATTTCTTCTAAGCACTGGTCTATGGTTAAACCACGCACGAAATTATACCGCAAAACTGTCCTTATCTCATTTCGTGACCACGATGCCATCGCAAGCACTTTACACTCTCACTACTAATGAATAACTGAGTCCATCGACTTGGCGTGGCGGCTACTATGCACGTATGAACATGTCTCAACACGCAGCAACAAGCAGCTTCCTGTGGTTCATTGTTGCATCATATTGCAAAACTTTCCTAGTACCCTTTGTATTTGTCAACAACTTCAAATTCTCGTGTGTTTCTTTCAAATGCACAGAGTGAGCTTTGATTTATTTCCATTGTGGAGCAACACACCTTTGAGACTCCTCTTTGATGAGGCAATAAAAAGTCTCCACTGTGTAGGATTGTAACTAATTCCTAAATAGTTCATTTAGTCATTTATATCACTGCCATAGAATCATCCTCAGAAAAGTAGGGGACTAGTTGTCATTCTCTCTGTCTGTACCATGAGAAAACCATCCCATATAGTAGAAGATTTTTAACTTAAGTCTAGAACAAGGAGTTCTGCAGATTCCCTTGGTAAATTTAAATCTTTTATCAGATCATTGAGTTCATGCTATGAAAACAGTTGAGGGCTGGACTCAATGTCTCCAGGTGTGTAGACTTCAGTTTCATCTTCAGAAGCTTCAACTTCAGCATGCTCTGCTGCTACAATCTCCAATATAATTGGAGGACATGGAATCAGCAGATTATCTCCATATGGGACGGTCTAATGGCAGATGGAATATTAGGATACATAATGCCCTTCTTACTCTTTGTATTTTATCTCTCTACATTAACTAAGCAAAAGTAAGTCATTACAGTGGTTTGTAGGCTCCTGCCAAATCAGGGGCATTGCAAATGGCATAACCTTCTTGTTACCATTTTACAACAATCTCAATGCTTCAACACAGGTTCAGCAAACTTTACGTGAAGCCTGAAGCCTTTATGAGCATCTTGGTGACCAGGATTGTTTATCTTGGTCACCAAGTTTCACTCCAAAATAATACACATTTTTTACAAATTCTGAAATATCTTGTCTTTGCTTGAGAACTACATGACAAATATAACAAAAAAACCCTTGCATGAAGACATTTTACTTACTTTTCAGCACAAGTTTGACATGATAGCCTCCAAAATAAACCGAGCTCATTCTGATAAACACTGCTGCATGACGCTCTCAAGGTCAATAAAATAAATGACTGAAGGCAGTGTTGCCAACATGTGAAGATTTAGTTTACAAATTCCCAGCATTTAATCCTAACTTAATAAGTTCAATACACTCATGACATGGAATCAGCTATTAAGTGATTTGTGAAAAAAAAGGTATGTGATAGAAAAAAACATTTCTAAAATCAGCATAAAAAAACTGATTTAAAAACAGCTATTAGTTTACAAACATCAAAAATCATGCAGGGTGGTGGTATCAAAATATGAAATTTTTGAAATGAATTTCTATATTTTATAAAATAATTTTTATTAATTAACACTATACAATACTTAACAGATATATAAATTATAATTTATCTATCTATTAATTTATCCATTTATATACCTATCTGTCTACTTATCTATCAAATTGTCTAATAGTTATCAGACATCTTGATATCAGGATACAGTGTAAAAATTAGAGTGTAAAATTTTTATATCAGATTATTGAGTGTAAGAATGGTAAAGGCTAGAATGAAATAGCTCTGTGGGAGTGTGGAACGGCAAAATTATTTATCAATTCTTCAAGATAAATTCAAAGAAAAAAGGTTCACAAAAATATAGACTGCAGTCATATAATTCTACTGTTCAACCTAATATACATCTATGTACTAGGTTAGACTGTATAACCATGACTGCATAACTATGTAAATACAGTTAACTTGCAAAAACTTGTGGAGAAAGGTCAACTATAAGGTTGCACATAAGAATGTGGCAGAGCCCAAAACCAGTACAACCATTTTTGAACATTTCTAGTTTTCTTTTTATTTTTTGTTTACTATACAGCCTTTAAAAATAAGATATTATTTTCATGTTTTTTTTGCAATTATTTAAAAAAAAAATTGAAAACCTTGTGCAGTGTTACAATAACAACATATTAGAAGCCCTACAGTACAGCCAGAAGTAGATATTTCTCTTTATAATTTTTTGGATGGTCACTGCCATAAGCTTTATGTATAAGAAATATTATATCCATTATTATATTACACACAGAAGATAATATTATATTATGAAAATCACTGTAGATAATATTATATAATGAAAATCACTGTAGATAATATTATATGGCGCCTCCGTAGCCAGGTGGGAAGGAGCAGCAGCAGTGCACAGCATACGCTTCTTGATTAGACCGGGGTTCGAGCCAGTCACCACCATATACGGAGGATGCTGAAAGGTCAAGGGAATGACCACCGCATATTCCCGGAGCAATATGGCCTTAGCTGCTAAAGCTCCTAAAAACCAAATAACAACAAATAACATAACATAATATTATATTATGAAAATCACTGTAGATAATATAATTATGTTATGAAAATTGCAGACTGATGGTTAGTTGCTTTAATGAAATATTAAAAGCACAATGTAAAAATTTGTCACTGCATATTTTTTCATTAATATTTCATGCATTCTCTGTGGGAAACTGAGAGCAGAACATTGAAGTTTATGGAAACATGAATGTTCCATAAATGTGAGTATCAATAAAAATGCTTTTCAGTTGCTCATGTAGATTTTCACATATCATTCAAAAGAAGCTTTATATGCTGCTACATTAAAATACTTTTGCATTAAATTCTTTTTCTATTTACTAATGCAGCAAACTCTTTAAAATCAGCATCCTCAGGGATTGAGTGGTGCCGGGTTTTAAAATTTTTTTGATCAAAGGTATACTTAATGGTTGATTATAAAAAGAATGCAGATCAAAATTAATAGATGGTAGAACACGTGATAAGTCTACAGTATATTAAGCTGACAATTGAAGTTGTATAATCTCATATAAATCGAAAAATTACCGATTGGGGGGGGGGTTGCCCCCGTAGCCAGGTAGGCAGGAGCAGCAGTGCGTAGCACACGCTTCTTGATTAGACCGGGGTTCGAGCCCGTGACTACCAAATACGGAGGATGCGGAAAGGTCAGGGAATGACCACCGCATATCCCCGGAGCAATATGGCCTTAGTTGCTAATGCTCCTAAAAACCAAAACAACAACAACCAATTATGGGAGTAATTGCTAATGTAACTAAGCATAGAAAGAAGGAAATATGTGAAGAATCACATAATGTTCTGTGACAGAGAAAAGTTAGATTAATAATTATAATCTGTAGTCCAAAATGGAGTTAAGCAATATTGAAGTGTTATCAGTAATTATTATAATTTATAGAATGTCTTAAATCCAAAGGTAGTTTCAGGTATAAATTTAAAGGTGAAAGGGTGTAGTAAGAATCCAATGTTGAAAAAATAGTAAATAAATCCAAGGATACAGAACTAGTTTAAATCCATTGATGAAAGAACATTAAATAATTTCAAGGATATAAATAACTTGGTAATTTTAGATCCAATGGTGGTGTAGTTAAGAATCCAATGATGAAAGAACAGGAAATAAGTTCATGGATATGAAGCTAGTTAAATCCAAAGATGGAAGAACATGAAATAATTCCAAGAAAAACAAATAACTGGATATCTCTAGACCCAGTAGTGGTGTAGTTAGGAGACTGTAGAAAGTAATTTATATAAAGATTAATGGCAATATTAAGTCACTAAAATCCAAAGGCGGCTATACAATTTCAGTAGAAGATAAATCCATAGGTAGATTTTAAAATCCACCTCTGGATTTATCTTCTACTGAAATTGTAATCTAATCATGTATAGAGTAGTAAGTTATCAAATCTTGTGTATACATTAAAGTAACTTTAATGCTTGAAAAATCCAAGACCCAAAGGAAGTTTTGCATAATCTACATATATTATAATCCATACCTGAAAACAAAATAGGAAATGCCAACAAAGACTCAACATGGGAAGTGAATTATAAGTAATTTCATGAAGGATTATTAAAACATATCAAATGAATACATGAGAAAAGTGAAAACTTAACAGTAGAAACTTAGTGAGTATAGAAACAAAGTAATCATTCCGAAGAAAATAATTACATCGGAAATCATGTATAGTTATTACTCCACCGGATTACATTACAACTTTACAAATATGATTAGAACTGACTAGTTCATAGAAAATTATAACTGAATTTATTTCTGATCAAATGGAAAATTATATTGAAACAGTATTTTAAAAAATAGATAGGGATGTTATTATTGATTAGCTTATTGTAAAGTAGTTGTAGAGCTTTGGTGAGCAATAAATGGTTACTACATATGTTAGCTAATCTGATAGTTTGAGTACAAATTATATTATGTATGTATGTTTTTACATATACGTGTATAGACATGTGGATTTAACACTTGTACAAACAATACTATATATATATATATATATATAATTATAATTATTGATAAAAGTAAAGAAAGTTAAAACGAAAGTAACTGTAACTAATATGTAAATAATATTTATGAGTCAATGCAGTTGCAAGCAATCATGCAATGCACCCATAATGTCTATAATATTACGGATAATATAAAGAAAATAGATCCAACAATAATACCATCAGGGACCTAAGACAACGAAAAAAAAATTATTACCGCTTTTTACCGACAATCTAGATGACGTCAACTGGGGCCAACCACCCAGAATGAAGGCAAAAAACGACAAGGTTCTCTGTTTCTGTGATGATCAATATATGCTAAGTAATTTAAATCTAAACCAAATATGAACCGGTATAGGCCGAAAATAAATCGAATTTAAATAAATCGAAAGATGATAATAAAATTTAGAAATATTAGAATCAAAGGTAAGAAATATAAGTAAAATATAAATGTAAGCATATATTAATCATCGTTGACCCGACAGAGAACGTAATTTAATGATTAAAATAAGATTAAATATATAATACATACTACATATTGACCGTATCTAGGACATAATGTAATAGTCGTCAAAATAACATGTGGTGCCCCCTATGTGATGGATACGGTAAAAATAAATAATTAAATTAAATTAATGCATAGAGAAACATGCAGATAGTAAGAAGAAAAACTAAAGGAGTAGGAATAATAGAACCTGAACTCCACAAAGGCGAAAAATAGTGGTATAGATAAGAAATAGTTTCTCCTACGTCCTCGGATTGCCCTAATAATTTCGGAGAAATAAAAATAAAGAGTGTAGGACAGTTTAAAGACATTACAAGATATAAGTTGTGTATAAGTATATAAGATATAAGATGTGTATAAGATATAAGTATTTCTAAATTTTATTATCATCTTTCGATTTATTTAAATTCGATTTATTTTCGGCCTATACCGGTTCATATTTGGTTTAGATTTCAATTACTTAGCATATATTGATCATCACAGAAACAGAGAACCTTGTCATTTTTTGCCTTCATTCTGGGTGGTTGGCCCCAGTTGACATCATCTAGATTGTCGGTAAAAAGCGATAATAATTTTTTTTTTTTTTGCGTTGTCTTAGGTCCCTGATGGTATTATTGTTGGATCTATTTTCTTTATATTATCCGTAATATATATATATATATGTATGTGACAGATGATGTTAAACATATGATAAAGACATACAAATTAATCCAAGCCATGTTTTATGCAAAATTTATAGTTTTTTTTTTTTTTTTTACTGAAAACTCCAAATATGAGAGGTTTGTTTGTTATTTGGTTTTTAGGAGCATTAGCAACTAAGGCCATATTGCTCCGGGATATGCAGTCGTCATTCCCTGACCCTTCCTCATCCTACGTATTTAGTGGTGACAGGCTCGAACCCCGGTCTAATCAAGAAGCTTATGCTACGCACTTCTGCTCCTTCCCACCTGGCTACGGAGGCGCCTACATGAGAGGTATTAGAACCTATAGTACTTAGTACCGTGCATGGGTTGAAGGTTGAGAAGATGAAAGAAGAAACTTGTTGACATTAGACTTGAACTGCTGTAGATTGTAATTTTCAGGAAATACATACGAAGGAAGGTTGTTCCAGAAAACGGCAGTTGAATGAATAAATGAGGAAGAAAAGTTGGTTCAGTGAGTTTGAAGTTGAACAGTAAAAGGATGCTGACTGGTTGCACCACACGTTTGGAATGCTTTGGAAGAGAGAGCAGGAATTACATAAGCCAATTCAGAAGAACAGTGCCCATGGAAGTATCTATAGAAAAGGCACAGAAACAGAACATCAATGAGACAGAGTGGAGAGACTCTGTTAGAGATGAGTCATTAATTAACTTAATTGCTCTCGTTTGAAAGGAATCTAGAAGCCTGAGAGAGGTTTTCGAGGCACTATACATAGGAACAATAGTCCATGGTAGGGCAGATTTGCGATTTGTGCAGAGTGAACAGCTGTTTGGACGAAAAGTAATGCTGAGAGCAAAACAGAAAATCCAGTTTTTTAGATGCAGAGGAAGCAATATTTGTAATGTGTTTATGTCAAGAGAGATCCAGAAGTCAGGGTAATCCCAATAGAAATATATGATCTTGGCTAGAAATCAGAGTGTCATAGAAAATAAGCATAGGAACAGAAGAATTATTTTTGCAAGATATAAAACAGGACTGAGTTTTATAAGGATTGAAATCAAATAAGTTATCTTTGCCCCACTGGAGAATTACCTGAAGATCAGCATTTAGGGAATTGGTAGTGGATATTCGAGAAGTTGAAGCTGTTTGTGCAGGGCAAGGTTTCTCAAATTGGAAAATGGAATGCAATTTGCTACCTTTAGCAAAACTATGGATAGGATTTCCTGTCAATGGAAGAAGGTTATTAATATACAAGAGGAAAAGACTGAGTGAATGAACTGAACCTTGGGGAACACCAGCATTATTTAGAAGACCTATGCCAAACACAATCAAAAGACTTTAAAGTGTCAAGAGCAACTGCTTGAGTTTTACCAAACATTTCCATTTAATTTGTCCATAGATGGATAACATAAGCCAGAATCACTATAATTTCTTCTCACAACCGACAAACTAATTAAGTCAGACTTTATTAAAATAAAATACAATGTGAAATATACATAAATAAAGCATTAAAACAGATATAAAACAAGATAGAAGCGTAAAAATACAAAAAAGCATTAAAATAAAGGAATAAAAATAGTAGCTTTTGGGGGTAAGGTGTCCCTTCATCAGCTAGTCAGTGTACGGTGAACTGAATATACATACATTGGTTAATATAACAGAAGAGTGAGCATGATCATAAAAACACAACTCTGGTGCTGGTGAAGCAGCATTACGCATGTGTAATGCACGCCAGTGCTCATCACACTGTAGAATGGCACACTTCAAAATGGGGTGTATATGAACTCCCCCTATTGTGATTCATAATATGATTTTGCAGCTAACAATGTGAAATGCCTCAAGCAATGAGCGCTGGCAGTAATCACACGGGTAGTTGATGATTTTAATGTTGCGACAGGGATTAAGGTTACGTTGCCTGACCCAATAATGCTCAGCAACAGCAGAGCGCTCCAAGTACAGAGCGCCACCTCATGCTCTAAAACACAATCTCTTAACCTCCTGGCAGTCTCAATCCAGACACATAATGTGGTAAATGGAACTGCTCCACAGAAAAGGGAGAATAGGTGTTTTCGCTCTGGATATGATAGAATGTAATTCTCCACCAGGGACTTGTACACATCTTATATGATAAGAGTATAAAATTCTAGCAAGATCCTCAGATGTAGGGGATGTAGGCAGTAGAGATAAACTAACTTTTGGGGGGGGGATATAATTGGGTTACAAAATTGTGGACTTGTAACTCACACTTATCCAAAACACCAGGAGGATAATTGCAATTAGATAGCTCTGTTCTTAACTTAGAAATCTCCAATTGCCTATCGCTAACAGAACTGGAATGCATCCACACATGGGTAAACAAAGTACGGGCAGTACTACACAAGTGTCCAGGAGTGTGTGCAGACCCATAATTAGTAAATTGGCCTGCACACAAGTTTCCTGAATACAGAGGTTGTAAAGTGTGTACCCACACGTTGGACCAAAACCTCTTCCTTTCTTAGAAAGGAAGAGGTTTTGGTCCAACGTGTGGGTACACACTTTACAGAAGTCATTGTGTTTCCAGCTCAATAGTAAATTGAATAAAGGGTGAAAGAGAATTGAGATACTGTAGGAGTTGAGTTTCTAATCCCTGAGGAACAACAGCAAAGACATCATCAACATACCGACACTATAGGGTGATGGGAACAAGTAAGTTCAAAAATACACAACCTTCAAATTCCTCCATAGCAATATTAGCTATGATGGAACTGATGGGGCACCTATAGCCGTGCCCTAGATCTGGCAAAACAAAGAGTTGTTAAATATGGTCTTGCTACTAGCAAACACAAATCACAGGCAGTGCAAATGTCATTAGTAGAGAGTAAGGCCCTGTCCTTCAAGGTAGTATCCCTATCCAAAAGTCACAAGCAAAAGGCTGTTGCTTGTGATAGGTGACTAAGGAAACCATGACCTTGCCCTTAAAAATGGTAAAATCCTTAATAATCTGTAAAAAGTGCACACTACTAGTGTGCACTTTTTACAGATTGTACCAATGTACAGTATGGTCAGTACTCCCAATAAGGGTGCTAACAGCCTGAGAATATATTTGGAAAGTTCATATGTGAGTGTGTTACAACATGAAACAATAGGTCACAAGAAAATACCAGATTTTTGGGAGTCCATGAAATGCTTGAACTTTTTCCTGATGGTTTTTATGCAGCATTACGCATGTGTAATTCTGCATCACCAGCACCAGAGTTGTGATTTTATGATCATGCCCAGTCTTCTTCTGTTATATTAACCAGTGTATATGCTCAGTGCATCGTATACTAACTAATGAAGGGACACCTCATCAGTTAGTTAGTGTATGGTGAAAGCTACTATTTTTATTCCTTTATTTTAAAACTTTTATTGTATTTTTAATATTTTTATCTTGTTTTATATTCGTTTTAATGCTTTATTCATGTATATTTCATATTGTATTTTATTTATTTCATTTTAATAAAGTCCGACTTAAACAGTTTGTCGGTTGTGATAGTGATATGCAGCCCAACAGCTGTTTTCTAATAAGCCAGAAAAATCACCAGTGGATCGACAATGATGGAATCCATACTGGCGAGTGTTGATCAGATGGAAGGTTTCTAGATTGTTTAGGAGTTGGCAGTTAATTGATTCCTCCATTACTTTAGAAAGAGTGGAAGTAAGTGCAATGGGATGATAATTGGATGAGAGAGATTTGTCACCCTTTTTAGGAACTGTCTGGATATGAGCAAATTTTGAAGCAGAGGGGAAAACACCTTTGGAAAGAGAAAGTGAAAAAAGGCGACGCAGAACAGGAGTAAGTTCAGGAGCACAGATTTTAAGAATAAGTGAAGAAATACCATTAGGACCTGGAGCTTTCTTATCATCAAAAATTGTTCAAAATCCTTCTGGCGTTCTTTTGACGGAAGACCACAGGAGGCACTGAATGGAGTCAATGCGCCATAAAAAACCAAATCAAATCAAAATCAAACTGAATGGAGTATAATGGGAATGGTGGAGGTGGTTTACCAAGATCATCAATACACAAGTTGAAAGAAAAATATGATGCTAGCAGGTCAACTTTATCTTTGGCTGAAGTGGCAGTAGAACCAGGGTCGTGCAAATGAAGGATTGCATTGGATGTGCCACACCAGGGCCCCCCGATCTAGAGGACCTAATTGAGGGAGCCATCAAAGTCTCAGCACAAATAAATGAGGCCCCTTAACCCCTTTTTGCATCCAGGCCCCCAAGTACCTTTGCATGGCCCTAAAAAGAACTATGGTTTTGACAGAGGTGGGAACAGAGATTGGCAAAAGTTGCAGCCAATAGCTTTGGCAAGAGACCAGAATGCTCAACTACCATTTGGACAAGAAACAGGTTTTATACTTTTAGACTTTTTGAAATCTGGTTAGGACTGATTAATAACTGCTTTACAATTGTTGCAAGCTTTGGTGTAGACAGAAAATGAACCTGGAAATTTGGATACAAGCTAATTACGATATGCAACATTCTAACCTTGAACAGCCTTAGCACATTATTGGAAAGCCAAGGTTTAGATAAAGGATGAGATTTTAAAGTGGAGTGTGGAATAAAGGATTTCATTATGACATCAGAAGACTTGAAACAGTAATCCGACGAAGGAAAAGAAGAAACAATCACCAGTGTTTGTTTCTTCGATCATCCCATTTTGCATTCTTATACTGCCAAACAACACGAGTTTCGGAATGGCAACAGAGAAAGGCTCCAGTGGAGAAGAGACCATTATCAAGTTGTGACCTGCAGTGCCTAGAGGACCACTCACCTCGACCGTGTACTTTTTTGTGAGAAAAAGATGAAGTGTGTTGGCTGCGTGATTAGGATTGTCTGATAGGTAAACAAACAATCTGTGCAGGGTCATTAGTAATTGCAAAACCCTCAGCATCTTGACCAGCTGGATCCATGTGACTAGAAAACGGAAGACAACTGGAATTGTGAACATTAAAATCACCAAGGAAAATTTGCTCACTGCTAGAAAAGTTGGACTGGAGAAAGCCAAGCTTCAAATAGAGGAAGTCAAAGAGTTCCAAGTGATTAGTGGAGTTGGGAGAATGATATAGGTAACAGATGAATTTGTCAGAATGTGGTAGAGAGATTTTAAGCAAGAGAAGATTGAAAAGAGGAGATTCCAAATTACTAAGTCTCTGACAGGGAATATTGGAACAGACATATGCATATGAGGCAAAAGGAATCATACAGCGAATAATTTGGGAAGCTGAGATGAGCAGTGGTTGAATCAACTGATAACTGGGATTCTTTCAGAAAATGTACATGGGTGTTTGGCAGACTGTAAGTGGAAATGGACATCACTGAAATTACAACTGAGACCACTTATATTTGTGAAATGAATGAGGAAGTGTTTGGGATGTTTAGATCTTTTTGCAAATAAGTTTGTTTTATTATTTTGACAATTCATGGTGTATTCAGAAGTAAGAAATGGTGGCAAGGACATGCTGTATGAAGTACTGTACCCTCAAAATGTAAGGAAGATTGGATATTGCCATAACGTCCATCATAACCTCAAAAGACATCAGTCATAGTGGAGTCCCTCAGGGCTCAGTGTTGGGTCCATTATTGTTTTCTGTATTTATAAATGATATTGATGATGGTATATCGGGATTAATGTCCAAGTTTGCAGACGATACAAAGGTTGGCAGGGTTGTCAAGGACACTACTGACACTATGCTGCTGCAACAGGATCTGGAAAGGTTGAGCAGATGGGCTGAGAGGTGGCAAATGAAGTTTAACATTGACAAATGTAAAGTACTACACATGGGAAACAGCAACCCCAGAGCAACGTATCAACTCTGTGGTACAACACTGACAGTGATAGAGAATGAAAGGGACCTGGGGGTGGTTGTGCAGGCAGATATGAAGTTCTCTGAGCAGTGCAGACGGGCTGCAAGAGTAGCTCATGGAGTATTGTCAATGATATACAGGAATTTTTCCAGCAGGGATAAGGAGGTGATTATTCCATTGTATAAGGCGATGGTCAGGCCACACCTAGAGTACTGTATACAGGTCTGGAGGCCTCATTTCAAGAAGGATGTAGAGCTGCTGGAACGAGTACAGAGAAGGGCAACAAGATTAGTGAATGGAACAAAGGGGTGCTCTTACGAAGAAAGGCTTAAGTTTTGCAAATTACAGTGTCTGGAGACTAGGCACCAGCGAGGTGATCTGATAGAGGTGTATAAAGCCTTGAATGGTTTAAGCATGCTCAATGCTGATGGGATTCTTCCTCTAGCTCAGAATAATCACCTGAGAGGGCATAAATTCAAATTGAGGAAAGACAGATGTAGGATAGACGTGCGGAAATTTGCCTTTAGCCAGCGGGTGGTTGGTTGGTGGAACAGACTTCCATCCCTTGTGGTGGAGGTTGATAGCCTAAATAAGTTTAAGGCTCAGCTGGACAGGTATTTTGAACGAACAGAGGGGTGAAGTGGAAGTGGTTTTTTTTTTTTTTTTTTTTTTTTGGCTGATGCTGCATAAGCTTGCTTTCTTGCATCAAATGCCTCTACTAATGCTAATGCTAATACTGCATGATGGAACAGATTCCATTGCCAGAGCTTTGCTCTGGAGACTAAATATGGATTCCACCACTTCAAGTCTCCAATAAGCAAAGTGGTGTTATTGCTCCGGTTGATAAGAGTCATCTACCACCTAGTAGTGTCTGATAACACAGAGGAGCAGCATTCTTCTGTGCAATGTGGGCACCACACCTCAACTCCTGCTTATGTTGGTTCGCACCTAGGTAGTACCTCCAATATACCGGGTGCCATATTTAAGGACTTGCACATAGGGATTATACCTATGTGCAAGGGTTATTAACAGTCACACCATTGTGAAGGTGTGAGCAGAGGATTTGGCTGTCACAGACTGACTGGACTTTGCCATAATTAGGTCCACACAACTCAAGTGTCACCCGAATATCAGTTCGATTTCAGACTCTCAGGTATGCCAAACATTCCAAGTCCCACTTCTGTGACTGAACATTTAAAATAATTAGCAAAAAATATATATATAAGTAGCAAAATTGAGTAATTTGAGGGTGAATGAAACTTTCTATAACAGAATAAACTGTACATTAAAACAATAGAGATACACAAAGAAATAGCCTATATCAGAGGCTATTAATTTTTTCCCTGTCATTATGTTTGGCAATACAATAGTTTAACTGTGAAATAAAAAAAAATAAAAAAGTGCAAGTATGAATGGTTACTAATTAGTTTATGATAATTAGTACATTTTATTAATATTAAAACCATACAGTTAAACCCATTTTATTATGTATAAGTATGGTGCAAGAGCATCAATAATACATAGCCAAATCTGAATGAACAGAATATTAGCAAAGCAGCATTGTTTTAAGTTATATCTCATATTGTGAATACCTTCACGAGTTGCCATGATATTGCACTACTTCGAATAAGTAATGCTTCACCTGAGGAGAAGACTAATGTTACTTATTCTCAGATGGATACCACCACCCAGACGGCACCGTTTTGAAATATGATATGGGATAAAGTTCTCGGTTATACTCATACTATCCCTATTAGACTTAGAAAAGAGATAAAGATGTAGGAAGGTGATAGTAGGAGAGGTAGAGGAAGGAAATGCCGTAGAGGGAAGAAAGGGACAGTTGCTCCTTCAACTCACACTCAAAGCTCATATGTTCCTTGAATAGACAACGCTTCCCCAGTAGAGAAGACTGTTGTTACATGTTCGAGGAACCCAGCTCCTTCGACTCACACACAAAGCTCATATATTCCTCGAATAGGCAACGCTTCCCGAGTAAAGAAGATTGTTGTTACCTATTCGAGGAAACTCAGTGGCCATCAGGCCCCCCAGATGGCACCGTTTCAAAGCTTGTTGGCTTTCTTCGATGGGTGGGCAGGTACCAGAGTGATGCAATGATGGAAAAACAGTTATGAAGTATAACTCCACAATATGTAGGTGCCTCTGGGAATGACCACCACATATCCCCGGAGCAATATGACCTTAGTTGCTAATGCTCCTTTAAAAAATAAAAAAAACAATATGAGAGATGCCTGATGGTGTATGATGTATTTAGACTATAAATCATTTAGGGTGTAAGCCTCAAGCTATGGAAAAGTCTAGACTATGTATAAGTATGGTGCAAGAGCATCAATAATACATAGCCAAATCTGAATGAACAGAATATTAGCAAAGTGGCATCGTTTTAAGTTATATCTCATATTGTGAATACCTTCACTGAGAATAAGCAACATTCGTCTTCTCCTCAGGTGAAGCGTTACTTATTCGAAGTAGTGTAATATCATGGCAACTCATTGTGAATGTATTCACAATATGAGCTATAACTTAAAACGATGCCGCTTTGCTAATATTCTGTTCATTCAGATTTGGCTATGTATTATTGATGCTCTCGCACTATACTTATACACAGTCTAGACTTTTCCATAGCTTGAGGCTTACACCCTAAACACTTTATAGTCTAAATACATCAGGCATCTCTCATATTGTGGAGTTATACTTCATAACTGTTTTGCCATCATTGCATCACTCGGGTACCTACCCACCCACCGAAGAAGGGCCAAATAGTCCTGAAACGGCATCACTTGGGTACCTACCCACCCACCGAAGAAGGGCCAAATAGCCCTAAACGGCACCAGGGGGAGCCTGATGATGTCCGGAGTTTCCAAGAATAGGTAACAACAGCCTTCTCCACTGGCGAAGCGTTGCCTATTCGAGGAGTTTATGAGTTGTTGAGTGGTGTGAGTTGAAGGAGTTACTGTCCCTTTCATTCTTCTACACCGTTTCTTTCCCTCTTCCACTCCTACTATTACTTTCCCTCTACCTTTTTGCTTCTCTAAGTCTAATAGGGACAAGTGGATAGTTGAGTTATTATCCCATACATATACAAAATAGCCCTGAAACGGTGCCATCTGGGTGGTGGTATCCATCTGAGAATAAGTAACATTAGTCTTCTCCTCGGGTGAAGCATTACTTATTCGAAGTAGTGCAATATCATGGCAACTCGTCGTGAAGGTATTCACAATATGAGATATAACTTAAAATGATGCCGCTTTGCTAATATTCTGTTCATTCAGATTTGGCTATGTATTATTGATGCTTTCGCACTATACTTATACATAGCCTAGACTTTTCCATAGTCTTGAGGCTTACACCCTAAACACTTTATAGTCTAAACCCATTTTATTCTAATTAGAGATAAAATAAACTTTTTGGACAGACATTATAAGACTACTGAAGATGAAACGAATCTTATAATAAATCTTAATACATTATAATATAATGTTGTTTCATGCAGATCAGAGCTCCCGGCCCTGCAACTCAGAGAAGTGCATCATATGGGCCACATAATTTTGCTTAGATTACTGCTTCTCAACACATTATAACTTTTTATCTGGTGAAACAATTGAAAGCGGTTTGAGATCTAGCTGTATTCATTTAGATTGAACCCCAAAAGCAGCTGATTGCAAATCAGACTATCTCAGCTGATGAGAAATTTATGTTATGTTCACATAAATTTCTCAACATTTAGTAAAAATAAAAGTCCAGTGTTATTATCTGACATACATCGAAAACAGGTACATTACTAACTTCACCAATTTATCATCTGGGTCTATGGAGGGAAGCATAATTCTTAACACAGTTCTCTGACTACAGAGATAATTGGGGAATTGATGCAGATGATTATAACATTAGAAATAAATGAATTAACTTGTCAAAAATCCTTGTTACATTAATCAATTTAATATTATTTAACTTAATACTAATTCAATGATAGCAGTTAATAGCAGTAAAACTGTTTTTTATTATAAAAAACAAATTCTGTGAGTAACTTTTTTCTTCTACCTTCTTTTTTTGGTTTATTTCCACAGTATAGAAGTTGGTCTATTTTAAATGGTTTTAATCTTTCAGCAACTCCTTGACCTAAGCAGGAAAAAAGAAAACAGATTATAATTTCATAAATAATTGCATATTTCTGTATATTTAATGCAGACAACTACCTAAATTTGAGTGGCTTCACCCTGAATGGAAAAATGTTCCATTTTACAATGCTCTGCTGTTACTACAAATGTTATTGCTGTGACATCTGCAGAATTGATTAAAAAGGCATAACTCTTCTCTAAATAAAACAATGAGCTGAAATAAATTTAATTACTTGTTTCAGTGTGTATCCTAAAACCTGTTTTGTATACTTGTACAGAATTAACATACTGTATCATATTAAAATATAATACAATATAGTATGTTAAACATTATGTATTTTATAATATAAAATACATCATTTTTACTTGCTGCTATGCTAAAACATTAAATAATGGAAATACAACTTCTGTAAATTTTCACCTGCTTTATAATCAGTTCTGTACTGCTTCATGCAACTCACTCAAATGAGCATAGTGGGGTGGAGACATCAAAGAGAGGAAGAGACAGTAATGAAGTGATTATAAGTTGATAGTCACACTGGCAATCTCAGAATTGTTTTGCATGTAGTTAGGCATTTGTTTACTTTAGGGATTTCTGAAATATATGCAACAGAGCTAAGAATGAAAATAAGGTGTATTAAAAAAGAAACTGGCACTGAGCATTTATAAGCTTTAAAGAAATCAGTATACTGCATTTCATTTGACCTTATGGAGTAGTTTCACTGGATGAACTGTAGTCATCTTCTGTTTCGTCAATATAATTAGGAAGTCTATAACTTTATTTATACCGAAAAGAGAGGTTTTTTTTTTTTCTGGGATTATTTTGGAAAGTTCTGACTGCGCTACATAAGATATTATATTCTGCATGTGTGAGAAATATTTTTGTGAGATTTGCTGTGACTCTGGTAGCTCCCTGAACTAGCAATACAATTTTGTCTGTAGTGCTCTGAATACACTGTGGTAAGACTGAGGTCTTCACAGAGAACTTCCCTTCAGTAAGTTCTCTGTGTAACACAAATTGGCAAAAAAAAAAAAAAAACTAAATTGGTAAAATAAGTTTATGACAATTCGTCTTGCTCACATATTTATAACTGGTCTGCAAGATTTTGAGGTGGCTGTAAAGAGCTGTGAGATCAGCACTGTGGATGTCCAGCAATGCTTCAAACCCCAGAAACATCAAAAAAGTTCATGCATTAATTCTATCAAGTGATGTGATCACTTTCTTCAATAGCAAGAGAATCATTCAAAAGGAATGTGTTTCACCAAGTAAAAGTGCAAATAAGGATCATTTGGCTAAAATAATTCATGGAGTAAGGCCTCAGTTTTGAGAAAAAAAGGAGCTAGTTCCTTTGGAATGACCATGCTTGGCCACATTCTGTGCTGATTTCAAGGAGTTTTTGGCTAAGTGTGGAATTGTGCAGCTAAACTACCCACTCTTGATTTATCCCCCCCAGGACTATTTGTTACCAAAAATTAAACACACACTGAAAACTTGGCAATGTGAAACAGAGGATATTAAAAGAAATATGACAAAGGAATTAAGTAGCATTTTTTAAAAACATCAGTCTAGATGTGTTTAAAAAATGTTTTCAATAGCTCTCATAAGTGTATTGACTTAAGCAGCAACACACTTGTACAAGTGTGTAGCTGCTTAAGGCAATTACTTTAATATTAAATATTTAAAATGTTTTTAATATTAAAAGCTTCTTTTCATTCTAAGATCTGGTTTCTTTAATTTGGCTTACTCCTGGAACTTAATTATCAAACTTATAGTTATCCTATAAATATATAATGAGTGAGCACTTTATTAGTCACATCTAGATAGTAATGAGCAGGTTGCATTTGAGCTCTCAGAAGCTTTCACACATCCTTAGGTTCATGCCATGAACCCAAGGATGTGTGAAAATAATGCCACAGGCATGCTGGTCAAAGTTAATTCAACTGTTTCCTCAGTTTATGAAGATTGTTAGTTAGTTAGTTATTTGGTTTTTAGGAGCATTAGCAACTAAGGCCATATTGCTCCGGGATATGCGGTGGTCATTCCCTGACCTTTCCACATCCTCCGTATTTGGTGGTGACGGGCTCGAACCCCGGTCTAATCAAGAAGCGTGTGCTACGCACTTCTGCTCCTTCCCACCTGGCTACGGAGGCGCCATATGAAGATTGTATGGTTGCAGATCTCTGCTCTGAAGAGCTCATTACACCTCATCCCATTAGTACTAGTAGTGGCAAATGATGCAAGAAAGCATCATTACATCACCTGTCCATCCCCTCCAATAGTTTGTCTAGTTCTTCCTTTAATTTATTCAAACTACCCACTTTCACAGCACTATATGGAAGTTTATCACCTACCTGCTGGCTGAAGGCAAACTTCTGTACATCTATCCTGCAACCATCATGCCTCAATTTCAATTTATGTCCCCTTCACATGTGTAAGAAGGAGACAAACAAGAGGAAGAATGACATCAGCACTGAGCTTGCTCAATCCATTCCAAGCCTTAAACACATCAATCAGATCACCTTTGTAGGTGCGTAATCTCCAGTTTGAAGCACTGATGCCTTTTTTGGTAAGAACACCCATTAGTTCCACTCACCAATCTCACTGCTCTTCTCTGCACTTGTTTCAGTAGATCCACATCCTTTTTAAAATGAGACCTCCACACCTGTATGCAGTACTCAAGATGTGGCATGACCACTGACTTATACAATAGGATATTCACCTCCTTATCCCTGCTATCAAAATTCCTGTATATCATTGACAAAACTCCATGAGCTGTCCTGGCAGCCTATCTGCACAGCTCAGAGAACTTCATATCTCACTGAACAATTATCCCCAGGTCTTTTTCATTTTCCACCACCTTTAGTGTAGTACCACACAGTTGGTACATTAATCTGGGATTAGAGCTACCCATATGCAGTACCTTGCATTTGTCAATATTAAACTTCAATTGCAATTTCTCAACCTAATTTTTCTAGATCTTGTTGCAGTAGCTTACCTTGATTACTGACATTAACCACAATGCCAACCTTTGTATCATCTACAAACTTAGACATTAAGCTTGATATACCCTGGGGAATACCACCGATAACATTGTCCATTGATGACCACTCTGTCTTCTCCCAATCAACTATTCTTTTAACCATAGCAGTAACTTGCCCTTAATGCCAGACTACTCCAATTTGTACAGCTATATTTTATGTGCTTTTTTTTTTTTTTTTGTTAGTTGTTGGCGCATCAGCTTCTGTGGCCATGATGCACCTCCCAAAGTTTTCGCATTTTACTCTGATCCAAGCCAGAGGCAGGATTCGAACCCGTGACCTTTGGGTTGCCAGGCAGGCACTTTACCCACCTAGCTAGCCCGGTCGTCGTATTTTATGTGCGACAGTATTAATAGATTTCCTGAAATCCAAGTATATGATATCAAAATTAATTTTTACATTTAGTTCAAATGTTACTGCATCACAGTTCCTATGGTACTGCATCATTCACTCAGATTGGTCACACAAAATCACCTCTTAACAAATCCAAGCTGTGACTACAGTATAATTGCATTCCTGTCTAGATGGTCCTGCATTACTTCTTTAACTAGAGACACCATAATTTTTCCTGGAGGAGAGGTTAAGCTAACAGGTCTGAATTACGCATATCACCTTAGCATTAGCATTAGCAGAGGCATCTGATGCAAGAAAGCAAGCTTATGCAGCATCAGCCAAAAAAAAAAAAAAACCCACTTCCACTTCACCCCTCTGTTCGTTCAAAATACCTGTCCAGCTGAGCCTTAAACTTATTTAGGCTATCAACCTCCACCACAAGGGATGGAAGTCTGTTCCACCAACCAACCACCCGCTGGCTAAAGGCAAATTTCCGCACGTCTATCCTACATCTGTCTTTCCTCAATTTGAATTTATGCCCTCTCAGGTGATTTTTCTGAGCGAGAGGAAGAATCCCATCAGCATTGAGCATGCTTAAACCATTCAAGGCTTTATACACCTCTATCAGATCACCTCGCTGGTGCCTAGTCTCCAGGCACTGTAATTTGCAAAACTTAAGCCTTTCTTCGTAAGAGCACCCCTTTGTTCCATTCACTAATCTTGTTGCCCTTCTCTGTACTCGTTCCAGCAGCTCTACATTCTTCTTGAAATGAGGCCTCCAGACCTGTATACAGTACTCTAGGTGTGGCCTGACCATTGCCTTATACAATGGAATAATCACCTCCTTATCCCTGCTGGAAAAATTCCTGTATATCATTGACAATACTCCATGAGCTACTCTTGCAGCCCGTCTGCACTGCTCAGAGAACTTCATATCTGCCTGCACAATCACCCCCAAGTCCCTTTCATTCTCTACCACTGTCAGTGTAGTACCACAGAGTTGATACGTTGCTCTGGGGTTGCTTTTTCCCATGTGTAGTACTTTACATTTGTCAATGTTAAACTTCATTTGCCACCTCTCAGCCCATCTGCTCAACCTTTCCAGATCCTGTTGCAGCAGCATAGTGTCAGTAGTGTCCTTGACAACCCTGCCAACCTTTGTATCATCTGCAAACTTGGACATTAAGCTTGATATACCATCATCAATATCATTTATAAATACAGAAAACAATAATGGACCCAACACTGAGCCCTGAGGGACTCCACTAATAACATTAGTCCACGATGAGCAGTGTCCATTGATTACCACTCTCTGTCTTCTCCCCCTCAACCACCCCTTTATCCATAGCAGCAATTTGCCTCCAATGTCACACTGCTCCAATTTGTGCAGCAGTCTTCCATGTGCAACAGTATCAAAAGCCTTTCTAAGATCCAAGTATATAATATCAAAGTTATTCCCTGCATCCAGTTCTTTTGTGACTGCATCATAGTATCCAATCAAGTTAGTCAGGCAAGACTTCCCCTTAACAAAACCATGCTGTGTCTGAGCTATAACTGAAGTCTTGTCTAAATGATCCTGCAGTGCTTCTTTAACCAGTGCCTCCATTAATTTTCCTGGAACAGAAGTTAAGCTCACAGGTCTATAATTACTTGTGTCAGCCTTTGATCCTCCTTTGTGAATTGGGGTCACATTTGCACATTTCCAGTCTATGGGTACCTCCCCTGAGTCCAAGGAAGCTCTCATAATTATGGCTAAGGGTTTGCTTACTTCCTTTGCTGCCTCCTTTAATATAACTGGATAGATCCCATCCACCCCGGGTGCCTTTCTTGTGTTTATCTTCAACAGTTTCTCCTCCACTTTACTCCCAGTTATTTCAAGATTCTGTAGCTTACTGCTAGAGTTGAATACACCGCTGGCATTCCCCTTGCTGAATAACTCCTCATGTGTGAATGTCGATGCAAAATATTCATTTAGTTTGTTAGCTACCTGAGCAGGATCATCAACAGTTGACCCATCAATATCAAGTGGACCAATCTGATTCATCCCCTTCCTTCTAGAGTTTACATAAGTAAAGAACTCTTTGCTGTTTTTCTTTGCATCCCTTGCCAAGGATTTCTCGTAATCTGCCTTCGCCTGCCTAACCTCCTTTGTAACTTGGTTGCATATCAACTTGTATCTATCATAGGCTTCTGTGTCATGTGTTAATTTGTAAGTATCCCATGCATTTTTCTTCTCTGCCATATGCCTCATTAGTTCATCTGACATCCATTTTGGCCTAAACCTTGAACAATATTTCTTAGTTGGTATGTAAAGCCTAGTAGCTTCCAAGATAAGTTCTTTGAATGCTTCCCATTTTGAATTTGCTGTTGGTAACATCATCAGTTGGTCCAACTGTACAGAATTTAAATACTGTCTCAGTCCATCGTAGTCGCCTTTACGGAAGCAATAACCCTTCCCTTTACCCCTAATGGTAGTTACCTCTTTCAGTAAATCCCACTTCAGCACACTGTGATCACTGCCACCTAGTGGTTCATTTATCTGCAGATTCTTAATGCATGAAGAATCACTGCTGATAATCAAATCAAGAGTATTACTCCCTCTAGTTGCCTCCCGAACATGCTGATGTAGAAAACAATCATCCAATAAATCCACAAAAGCCCTGCTAGTGTGTGAGTAACCAGCCCCCAAATTCCAGTCAATATCTGGGAAATTAAAATCTCCCATTATAAGACTCTCTGATTTACTGGCCCACTCTATTTCCCTGTACAGTTCCTTATTATACTCATTAGAGTCATTAGGCCTATAGCACACTCCTACTCTCAATTTTGATCTCCCAATGCTTATGTCACACCAAACTGACTCAACACTGCACTGTCCAGCGATGTCGACTGGCTTCACTTCCTTGGTTTTTATGTGTTTCTTAACTAATAGCATAACCCCTCCCCCCTTCCTATCCTGTCTATCCTTTCTGTAGACGTTGTACTCCCCAAATTGCATTTCTGCATCCCTTATATCTGTGTGACACCACGTCTCTGATATCCCAACAATATCTGCCTTTGATGTTTTGAGCAATACCTCAAATTCATCAAATTTATTTACTAAACTCCTAGCATTGGTGTACACGCAAGTATACCTGCACCTGTTTCTATTCTTAGCTACCCTAACACAACCCATGTGTTTACTTGTACCGCAATGGCTCCCAGCAGTCTCTGAAATACCATGCATCTTGTTTTTCAGGCTTCTGCTCATTCTAATAGAAGCAGTGCAAGAATCTCTTTCACCTCTGCCAGTGGCTACTGTCAATCTATTGGTCTTTGTCTCCCCCCAAGCTAGCAGTTTTCCGACCCACCTAACACTGCCTCGATAGCATCAGCAAATATTCTTGCACCCTTTCTATTTAAGTGTATCCCATCCCTGTAGAAGCAATCTCTCCTGTTAACAAGTACAGTCCAGGCTGAAAAAAATTCTACCCCTTGAGCCTTGCACAATCTTTCCAGGGCCGAATTGATCGACAAGGCTCTCATCATATACTCCCTCCTATCGTGTCTGGGCAGAATTGCAGACACTTTCAAATTCAACCCTAATTCTCGGCTTTTGTTCAACAGTGACCTGTACTTGTTAAGTAATTCTGCCGGTCTCCTACTCTTAATATTATTAGTGCCAACGTGTACAACTATATCACCTTTTGTGCCCTTAAAAGATGATATTCGCTCTACAACGTCATCAACCTTTGCCCCTGGCAGACATACCCTGGTCCTGTTCCACCTATCTTTTTTACAAAGCATGTTCCCCGTTTCCCTGACAATAGAGTCACCAACAACTACTAGTTCCTTCGGGACCAGCGCATTCTGCCTTAGGGGTTGTCTCTGTGTCACGCGATGCCCAAGTGCAAGCTCTGGCGTTGATGTGGGCAGCTGAGAGCTTAATGGGCCCCTCAATTTAGTTTCTTCGAGGGCATCCACCCTGTCCTTCAAGCTCTCATATAGGCCCACAAGAACGCCGAGTTGTTGCCTGATATTGATACACTCCTTGCATCGCGCACACACAAAGACATCCCCCTTGGCAGTATCATGTCCCGTACCCGATTGCTCTGCAAACATCAAGCAAACAGTGCATTTTATACCTTTTGATCCCCTCTTTATGAATTGGTGATATATTTGCACATCTTCAGTCCCCTGAATCCAAAACTGTTCTCATAATTATGCCTAAGGGTATTCTTACTTCCTTTGCTGGTTCCCTTAATATAATTGGACAGATCTTCTCCACCCCAGGTGTCTTTTTTATGTTAGCTTCAACAATTTCTTTTCCACTTTCCTCACAGTTATCAGAAAATCGCTCAGCTCCCTGTTAAATTTTGTTGAACTTTTTGCACCTTCCCTAAAGAATCCCTCATGCATGAATGTAGAAGCAAAATATCTATTCAGTTTTTCAGCAACCTGAGCAGGGTAATCAACAGGTAAACTATCGACATCAAGTGGACAATGTAATTGAACCCCTTCATTCTACTGTTAATATAAGTAAAGAAGTCTTTCCTGAATTTCTTGACAATTTTTTATTTTCTTTGCCAGAGATTTCTCATAATCTGCCTTAGCTTGCCTAACTCCTTTGGGACTTGATTACAGACTACTTTATATCTACCGTAGGCTTCTGTATCACCTAATCATTTAAATGCATCCCATGCATTTTTCTTCTATGCCACAAGTCTTATCAGTTTTTCATCCATTTAAGTCTAAGCCTTGAACAGTATTTCTTAGTTGATACAAAAAGCCTAGTAGCTTCTCAATCACTTAACCCAAATGCTTCCCATTTAGAATTTGCTGTTGGTGACATCATCAGACAGTCCCACTGTATAGAATTTAAAAACTGTCTGAGACCACTGTAGTCACTTCTATGAAAGCAAAATCCCTTGCCTTTACTCTTGACAGTAGATATGTCTTTAAGTATATCCCACATCAGTACACTGTGATCACTGCCACCCAAAAGGTAATGATCTTCTACATTAAGAGTTTTAATGCATGAAGAATCACTGCTGATAATCAGATCAGATCGAGAGCACTGCTTCCTGTTATTGCTTCTCTAATATGCTGCTGTAGAAAACAGTCATCTAATAAATCCACAAAATTTCCTATAATGTGTGTGACCACCCCAAAAGTTCCAGTCAATATCTGGAAAGTTAAAATTCTCCATTATAAGATATTCCAATTTACAGCTCACTCTATTTCTCTGTATAGCTGTTTGTTATACTCATTACTCTTTAGGCCAATAAAACACTCCTACTCTCATTTTTGTTTTCCCAATGCTTTCACAGCAAATTGATTCAACATTGCACTGGCCACCCATGTCAACTGGATGCACTGCCTTAAATTTAATATGCTTCTTAGGTTAGAACATAACCTCCGCCCTGTCCTGTCTATTCTTTCTATACACATTTTGTTGTTGTTTGTTAATTGGTTTTTAGGAGCATTAGCAACTAAGGCCATATTGCTCCGGGATATGCGGTGACCATTCCCTAACCTTTCCGCATCTTCCGTATTTGGTGGTGATGGGCTCGAACCCTGGTCTAATCAAGAAGCGTGTGCTACGCACTGCTGCTCCTTCCCACCTGGCTACGGAGGCGCCTCTATACACACTGTACTCCCCCATATTCAACTTCTACATCCCTTATGCCTGAGTGACACCATGTTTCCGATATACCACCAATATCTGTATTTGATGACAATCAGTACCTCAAATTGATGGACCTCTATAACTGAGTTGTCAGAGCAAGAGTGCAGTAGTGCATGCTCTTTGAGTAGACTGAGGTTCAAGCCCCTGATTGCTAAATGTGGTCGATCTGCCAATCCGCACTGGACCAAGTGTGGCAGATTATGGTCCATTTCCTCTCAACATGAATCATTGAAGAGGCTTCCATTCTGCAGTGGATTGATAATGGCTGCAGTTTACCTTTACACCTCATATTCATCAAATTTATTTACTATGTTACCTAGCATCAGTGTATATGCAAGTATACAAGCACTAGTTGTTACTCTTAGTTACCCTAAAACAGCCCATGTATTCACTTGTTCCTGATGACCCACAGCAAGGCTTGAAATCTGCAACACCTTGCTTTCCAGGCTGCTGCACATTCCAATAGAAGCAACGCAAGAATCATTTTCACCTCTGCCTGCGGCTATAGTTAATCTATTATTAAGTGTATCGTCACTCAAGCCATCAGTTTTACAACCCACCTAACACTGCCTTGATATTATCAGTGAATATTCTTACACTCCTTCTATTTAAGTGTATCTCAGCCATGTAAAATAATCTCTCCTGTTGACAAGCACAGATCACACTGAGAAAAATTCTATCCCATGAGACTTGCACAGTCTCTCCAAGGCCAAATTGACCAACAAGGCTCTCAACGAGTACTCCCTCCTATCATGTCTGGGCAGAATTGCACACTTTCAAATTTAATCCTAACTCGCAACTTTTTCCCAACATTGCTCTGTACTTATTAAGTAAATCCTCAGTTCTACTCTTAATATAATTAGTGCCCATGTGTACAACAATATCACCTTTTGTGCCCTTAAAAGATCATATCCACTCGACAATGTTATCTACTTTCACCCCTGGCAGACATACCCTGGTCCTATTCCACCTATCCTTTTTGCACAATATATTTCCAATTCCTGATAATAACTGCCTCCTGTGGGTCCAGTGCATTTTGTCTTGAGAATTGCTGCTGTGTTACCTGATGCACAAGTGGTGGTGAGTTGAGTTTAGTTCTGATGTTGAGTTGGGCATCTGAGAGCTTGATGTGACCCCATTTTAATTCCTTTAATTGCATCCACCCTGTTCAAGTTCTCATAAAAACCCATTAGGATGCTGAGTTCATGCTTAGTTTTCTCATACTTCTGCACCGAACATATACAAATAAATCCCCTTGGCTATATTGTCTCATTCCAGATAGTCTGCAAACATTTCATAAGCGGTACATTTCATAAGGCCATGATTCACAGGAGGAATATCCCCTGCAGTTTTCCCCCAAGCCACAGCATTCCCATTACTTTGAGCTCGTTGCTTTGCTGCTCTAGTCCTAGGCATGATTTCCATTTAAATGCAATTTAACTTAGAATACTATATTAAACTGATAGATACCTAAATGCAATAATAATACATATCACACTACCACTTTTACATTACATGTATTTTACTATCAATTTACATTATATGTATTATGCTATACATAATATAGCCTTACTAGAAATAAAATTTCTTAGCTAAACAAAATTATATTAAACAAACTATATGAATACAAACTACCAAACTAAATGAATATTTTGCATCGACATTCACACATGAGGAGTTATTTAGCGAGGGGAAAGCCAGAGGTGTTTCAACTCTAGCAGTAAGCTAGAGAATCTTGTAATAACTGACAGTAAAGTGGAGGAGAAATTGTTGAAGATAAACACAAGAAAGGCACCCGGGGTGGATGGGATCTATCCAGTTATATTAAAGGAGGCAGCAGAGGAAGTAAGCAAACCCTTAGCCATAATTATGAGAGCTTCCTTGGACTCAGGGGAGGTACCCACAGACTGGAGATGTGCAAAGGTGACCCCAATTCACAAAGGAGGATCAAAGGCTGACAAGCAATTATAGACCTGTGAGTTTAACTTCTGTTCCAGGAAAATTAATGGACGCACTAGTTAAAGAAGCACTGCAGAATCATTTAGACAAGACTTCAGTTATAGCTCGGACACAGCATGGTTTTGTTAAGGGGAAGTCTTGCCTGACCAATTTGATTGGATACTATGATGCAGTCACAAAGGAACTGGATGCAGGGAATAACTTTGATATTATATACTTGGATCTTAGAAAGGCTTTTGATACTGTTACACATGGAAGACTGCTGCACAAATTGGAGCAGTGTGACATTGGAGGCAAATTGCTGCTGTGGATAAAGGGGTGGCTGAGGGGGAGAAGACAGAGAGTGGTAATCAATGGACACTGCTCATCGTGGACTAATGTTATTAGTGGAGTCCGTCAGGGCTCAGTGTTGGGTCCATTATTGTTTTCTGTATTCATAAATGATATTGATGATGGTATATCAAGCTTAATGTCGAAGTTTGCAGACGATACAAAGGTAGGCAGGGTTGTCAAGGACACTACTGACACTATGCTACTGCAACAGGATCTGGAAAGGTTGAGCAGATGGGCTGAGAGGTGGCAAATGAAGTTTAACATTGACAAATGTAAAGTACTACACATGGGAAACAGCAACCCCAGAGCAACGTATCAACTCTGTGGTACTACACTGACAGTGGTAGAGAATGAAAGGGACTTGGGGGTGGTTGTGCAGGCAGATATGAAGTTCTCTGAGCAGTGCAGACGGGCTGCAAGAGTAGCTCATGGAGTATTGTCAATGATATACAGGAATTTTTCCAGCAGGGATAAGGAGGTGATTATTCCATTGTATAAGGCAATGGTCAGGCCACACCTAGAGTACTGTATACAGGTCTGGAGGCCTCATTTCAAGAAGGATGTAGAGCTGCTGGAACGAGTACAGAGAAGGGCAACAAGATTAGTGAATGGAACAAAGGGGTGCTCTTACGAAGAAAGGCTTAAGTTTTGCAAATTACAGTGTCTGGAGACTAGGCACCAGCAAGGTGATCTGATAGAGGTGTATAAAGCATTGAATGGTTTGAGCATGCTCAATGCTGATGGGATTCTTCCTCTCGCTCAGAATAATCACCTGAGAGGGCATAAATTCAAATTGAGGAAAGACAGATGTAGGATAGACGTGCGGAAATTTGCCTTTAGCCAGCGAGTGGTTGGTTGGTGGAACAGACTTCCTTGTCGTGGAAGTTGATAGCCTAAATAAGTTTAAGGCTCAGCTGGACAGGTATTTTGAACGAACAGAGGGGTGAAGTGGAAGTGTTTTTTTTTTTTTTGGGCTGATGCTGCATAAGCTTGGTTTCTTGCATCAAATGCCTCTACTAATGCTAATATGATACTGATTACACTGCTATATCAATACTAACGAAATGGCAGCAAAATTCAAACGTTCTTATTGATACAACACAATGGCAGCAGAAATCGACTGTGGTCGATTTCTGCTTAAGCAATAACAAATGCCAAATAATAAACAAATTCAAATTAATCAGAGAATCACAAAGAATAACTACACTACTAATTTTAAATCAAAAGTTATAAAAAACAATAATTTTTAAGCCATAAACAAAGTTCCACTTAGCGGCTCCCAAAAACATTGAGAGTCTAGATAAGCAGTACTTAAACAGGCTTCAATGTCACAAAAGTGGCAGCTATGTTTCAGTGCAACACAATGTGAGGTCTTACTTGGGGAATATCAACCTCAAAATAACTTATACACTTGGTGGGGTTGAATTATAAACAGTAGAGGAAGAAAAGCTGGGAGTTACAATATGGGCAGATATGAAGTTCTCTGAGCAGCATGAAACAAGTGGCCAAAAAAAGCCCATGGTGTCCTATCAATGATTTATCAAACAATATCCTGTAGGGATGGGGAGGTCATAATCCCACTGTATAAGGCAATTGTAAAACCAAATTTCGAATACTCTGTCCAAATATGGAGACTTCATCTGAAAAAAAGGACACTGAACTACTTGAAAGGATTCAAAGATGGGCAAGCATATCATTCACCCCTCTGTTAACTCACACAGTGAGATTGGGAAAAGGGAAACCATATGAGGAAAGCCTTCAATTACATGGTCTACAGAACTTAGCAACCAGGTGCCTTAGAAGGCTGACTGAGGTTTATAAGGCTTTGAGAGGGGTAATAGTAAAATGAATGAAGGCAGAATTTTCACTGTTATAAAGAATTCCAGAACTAGCAGTCATAAATTCAAAAGTCAACTGAATAGTTACCTACATGAGGAGGAAAGTGCACAATTTATATTATCTACTTTTTTACTTTTTATTTTGGCCAATACAGCAAAAGCCAGTGGCTTCCTTGCGTTGTATGACTAATACTAACATTAGATTACCTAGCATTTTTCTGTCTATGGATTCCTGTTTGGATATTCAATTAGACATTAACTGATTTTGCCTGCTTCAAGAAATATATTGTTGCAAACTTTGACCTTCTCGTATTGTGTTGAGTAAACATTTTCTTCATTGCAATGGCCCTCCTGTCTAGCTTGGCTGTCAGGAGCATTACAAATCTTCATTAGAAACAGAAAAACTGAACTCAGCTTTTATATTTCTAACCCAGCTGAATATTTTCTCACATTCAGCATATAGCAGGTTCTCACACTGAAATTGACAGAACTGATGCTGTAAAATATCTATTGCTTCAACTATTTCTTTCTACAAAAAATTTCAAATTTAAAAATAATTCACTGCCAATTTAAAGAAATTTGTGCACCTCAACATGTACAACAACATTTTTTAAAGTGCTCAGTCTTCTCTTTTAATATCCTTACTACTCATTTTTTATGTATACCATAACAGTCACCATTATCAACACTAAGTATCAGATAGGTTTTTAAGGAATCCCACATGATTTCAAATTATTCAAAGATATCCAGTGTTGTGCCCTGTAAACTGGCATTGAGAAGGAGTGGCTTTTGATTGTACAGCCACTCCCTGATTAACGTAAGGGTTGCATTCCGTGGAACTCTACATAAGTCGGAATTTCCCCCATGCTTGTGCAGCACTCGGAACTGTGCTCACTGAATTAATTGAATCAAAAAAGAAATGTTCAACGAACATGTAAATAGAATTATTTATTGTATTTATTCAATTTTTTATCTCATGCACAGGAAAAATTACAAAAGCGTGCAATTTAAAAATTTCAAAATTATAAAATTACAAAAAATGAGAGGAGGCAGGCATAATGTCAGTAAGTTTTACCTCTCAAGCATCGTTGCCAGAATCGACGTTTTCATTTGATAAGTACGCTGCTGCGGAGGTTGAAGGCTGTGGAGATTTAGAAGGGATCGGCCGTGCAATCTTATGAAAGAACATATTAATGGATGACTGGATGGTGGCTTTTTTCTTTTCATCATAGATTTCTTTGTAGCGAGCAAGCATATCATTCACCCTTCTGTTAACTTTTAAGAATCATTCGCTGTCAGGGTCCGTCTTCTCAAACCTCACCTTTGCCGATGCAATTTCACGAAGTGCCATTGCCATCTCTCTGGTGATGAAGTGTCTCGGCTCTTCATTTGGTTCATCTTGAGCTTCGTCAGCATTTTCTTCTTTCACTATCACTGCCTGCAAGTCAATAAGTTCTTCGTTAGATAATTCCTTCTCTTCTTCCTCTATTAACTCCACCACGTCTTTGGCATCAACCTCCAACTGAAGTAGCTCTGCAACCTTTACAATCTTATCTGTAGCCTCTTCATATGATTCGTCTTTTTTCAAACCCTTTGGAGCCTTTTACATGCCGTGGGCATCCAATCCATGCCTTATTAATGTTTAAGATGGCGTGGTATATATTGTAAGATTTCCAGAAGTCTCTTAACATAAAATTTTTCTCACCGTCTACTGCAGACAATGCCTGAGCAAATGCTGTGCGTAAATAGTATGCTTTTAAATTCAAAATAACATCCTGATCCATAGGTTGGATGAGCGAAGTTGTGTTTGGCGGCAGAAATATGCCTCTCACGTTCGAATTGAAATCATCCAGATGCATAGGATGTCCAGGAGCATTATCTAATAGAAGCAAAATCTTGACAGGAATGTCGTTGTCTTTACAATATTTTTCAACCTCGGGAATGAAGCAGCATTTAAACCAATCCTCAAAGAGACGATACTGTTATCCATGCTTTCTGGTTCGATCAAAAATGTACAGGTAGGGTGGCTTTATTGATGCCCTTAAATGAACGAAGATTTCCAGAATGGTACACAAACATGTTATTAATTTGTAATCTCCCATTGCATTAGCCTGAAGTAAAAGCGTGGCCCTATCTTTTGAAGCCTTGAAACCTGGGATTGTCTTTTCCTCTTTGGCAATGTACGTTCGATCCAGCATTTTTTTCCAATACAGAGCAGTCTCGTCAACGTTTAAAATTTGGTGTGTTGAATAGCCACCTTCATCTTTTCGAACACATTTTTTTCCCCCTAACACATCACAAAATTTCTCTGCAGCTGCAGAATCGGCACTGGCAACTTCACCGCATACTTTAATGTTTTGGAAACCAGCGCGATGGTTGAACCTATTAAACCACCCATTGCTTTCCACGAACTTGGCTTGGGGTTCTGCATACCTATCCTTAATATCTTCATAGGTACTTCTTGCTTTTGCTTGAATGGCTATTGGACACAGGGGCACTTGCTTCTGAATCTGATTTTTCATCCATATTATTAATAGCTATTCCATCTTTGATATAGCACCTTCTTTTTTTTTTTTTTTTTGTAGTTGTTGGTGCATCGGCTTCTGTGGCCATAATGCACCTCCAAAGGTTTTTGCAGTGCTTTGATCCAAGCCCAAGGCGGGATTCGAACCCGCGACCTTTGGGTTGCCAGGCAGGCACTTTACCCACCCAGCTAGCCCGGTCGGCTGATATAGCACCTGAACACTGTTTTGTGATCACTGTTGATCTTAAATGCGTTGACCCTTTAACATGTTCTTTTATATGTGCACTGTCCTTTAAAATAATATTCACTGTTGAAGCAGTGAGACCCAATTCCCTTGCAACAGATGACAAACTTTTACTTCGTACTTCTTAATCATTTTCATCTTCATTTCTAAATCAATTTTTTTTCACTTCTTGGCACTACCACCACTAGCACTTTCCATTGGTCGCTTTCCCTTCACCATTGTAATACAAAATAGGAATGAAGAGAAATTTCTGAAAATTTGTTTTTTTACTTATACGATTGAAGATTTCAGTGAAGGGGAACTCGTTTCACCATAATACCGTAATGTAAAAATCCACAGAATTCCAGTTATCAGGATTATCACAAATGCAATAAGATCGAGTTTACTACCCATTTATAATAAATTGCACTAACAGAAAACCCCAATAAACTGGAAAGTGCAAATTGTTTTTATTGTTTTTTGGTCGTGACCTCCAGAAACGTGCTTTAGAAAAATATCACAAAGGCGTTAAAAATTGATTCTTATAATGGGAACGTGTTATAACGATGAAAATGTAGTGCAATTTCCTTTATAAATATGACCTTTTAGAGAGAGATAAATAGTGAAATTTTCAACTTCCAAGGACTTGGAACAAATTAAAAAAAAAAAAAAAAAAACTAATATGTTATTGAGTTCACATGACGATCTTTTCACGATACCTCCATTTTGTTTTCATATTTTTTTTCAGTTTTCACCGGTCAGCAAAACTTACGTAAAGTCGAATTTGCGTAAGTAGAGTACTGTATTACGTAAGTTGGGGAGTTCCTGTATTTGTTATTGAGAGAAAGCTGCTTTCAATTTGAGTACTGAAGATTTTTGTTATTACAAAAGGTCACCACAATGTGATATACTGTAGTTTATATCACTGATTATTGCCATCTGTGGAAATCAAAAATGGCCTATTTTTCAGAGCTATCACTACCTCTTCTTTCCTTATCCATGCTTACTGTTTTTGTTCTTCCACAACCGTATTGCATGCAGAATTTTGCTAATTCTCTATTGGAAACATATTTATTAACAACACATCTGCATAATCAGCACAACTGAAAGGAAGAGTATATTCTACAACAAAAAAGATGCAAATAAACATTCAGCACGTGTCACATCATCATTATGAAATGCTACGTCTATTTTTGCATTTATTTTATGCGCTATATGCTGCTTATCCTTATGGTTATTTGTTTGCCAATGTGTGATTACATCACGTTTCCCACCAATTAAATTTTAAATATTCCATCTACATGTGGTACACACAAGGTAAACGTGTTACTTTTTCAGATTTTAGAATACAGGGAAAACCTTGCACATATGTTTTCTGAAATTTTACGTTGTATTTCTTTGGTATCATACCGAAAGACTTAATCAGCTTTGCACCATACAATATGATGAAGTATTACACATTATAGAGAACAACACTATTACTATGTTTCTATTTTGCTGTAGTCTACTACAGCACATCTGATGACCAATTCATTAAGAAAAATAAGCATAAATTTGAAAATTTTTTAAAAAATCCAATTTTAATGTTGTTTTATTATTATTTTTTATTTATTTTTTTTTTTTTGTGAAAAGAAAAAGGCAGAGAACAACTGAGTTTTTTTTAAAAAGACAGAGAAATTCTTTTTCACCAACTATATAATGACAGTGAGCCAGAGAAGGGTCAAATTGAGTTTAAAAAAAGATGGCGAATCAGTCTTTGGCAGTTATGGACTAAGAATGAGGAAAGAAATTCAAAGAATCGTTTAATGTTAGATTCTGACTTCAATAATTTTTACTAGAGGGATGTTTTTTTTTTTTTTTTTATGACATCCCCAAACACAAAATGTATTAGAACCTAATAGTACTTAGTACTGTGTGTGGGTTGAAGATTGAGAAGCCAGAAGATACTTGATATTACACTTGATTTCTGTAGATTGTAATTTTCAAGAAACACATATGGAAGTTGTTTAAGAAAATGGCAGCTGAAGGAATAAATGAGGAAGAAGAAGAAAAGTTGGTTCTAGGAGTTTTAAGTTGGGAAGTGAATGTATGCCAACTGGCTGTAGCATATGTTCAGAGTGGTTTGGAAGAGGGAGTGGGGAGGGGAGACAATTATAGATGCCAATTCAGAAGAATAGTGTCCATGGAAGTATCTATAGAAAAAGCATGCAGCAGAAAAAGGACATCTATGACACAGAGAGGAGTGGAGAGACATTTGTAAGGGGTCATTAATTATCCTGACTATCCTCTTTTAAATTGAGTCTAGAAGCCTGAAAGAGATTTTGGGGCCTCCACCCTATATGTGGGAAGAATACCCATGGTAGGGAAGATCTGAGACTTGTACAGAGTAAGTAGTTGTTTAAAAGAAATGTCATGTTAAGAATGAAAGAGAAAACCCACTTTTTAGATGCAGAGGTATAATAAGTTCTTAAAGAGATATTCTGGTCATAACGAAATCGCCAGTTTTGATTATCAATCATAATAAATCTTTGTTCAAAGTATATAATATTATTGGTTTCACATACTTAGATGGAAATAAATATATTTGAGTTAAAGGCTGACTCAATTATTGATTAAATAAATGAAGATAAACAGATAAATAGCAGAAGACTACTATAAAGAATTATATAAGGAGCGAGGAAATGATGCAAGAAATGGGGAAGATGGACCACAAATTAGCAACACATACGACATACCCGATATGCTCTCTGATGAGGTAGAACATGCATTGAAAAAAATGAAGAATCAGAGAGCCCCGGATGAGGATGAAGTTACTGTAGAGTTGTTAAAATTAGGAGGAAGAGACATAACACAGAAACTGGCAAGACTCTTCACAAATACATTAGGAAAGGCATGACACCTAAGGAATGGAATAATGCAATCATAATTTTGCTGCATAAGAAAGGAGATAAATCAGAAATTGGAAATTATAGACCAATTAGCTTGTTGTCTCACATCTACAAGTTGTTCACAAGGGTCATTACAAATAGATTAGAAAGATACTTGATGAGAATCAAGCTAAAGAACATGCTGGCTTTAGGACAGGATTCTCAACTATTGATTACCTTCATGTAAACCTTCACACCAAATGGAGAAAGCAAATGAATATAAAACACCATTTTGCCTGTCATTTGTGGATTATGAAAATACATTTAACTCCATATAGCATAAGGCAGTGTTTCGGGCACTGGAAAGACAAGGCATAGACACCCCATGCATTATGATTTTGAAGAAAATATATGAGAACACTACCTCCTTTATTACACAAGACAAAGAAGAAAATTTAAAATCGAGAAAGGAGTTCGACAAGGAGACAATATCTCCGAAGTTGTTTACAGCTGCCCTTGAGGAAGCTTTCAGAAAATTAGACTGGTCGCAGAAAGGAGTCAAGTACCTAAATCATTTACGATTTGCAAATGACATTGTGATCATAAGCCACGATCCCAAAGAATTAGAGGAAAATCTTAATCAGTTATGCAGAGTTAGTAAGGATTTTGGACTAAAGATGAATAGGGCTAAAACACAAATAATGATCAACAAGTATGGCACAGAAAGGGATATAATTATTGAAGGAACAGTAATTGAAAAGGTGGACTCATATACTTATCTGGAACAAGTCATTAGCTCTAATAATGAAAAATGGCTGGAAGTCAAGAGAATAATAAATTTCGGATGGCTAGCATTCAGAAAATACAGTCACATACTGATGAGCAATATCCCAATTTGTCTGAAACATAAAATAAAGAACCAATGTATACACCCCACCATGATTTATGCAAGTGAACCTTGGGCACTCACCAAAGAATGGAAGAGAAGCTGAAAACCACAAAGCGAAGGATGGAATGATTATATTAGGAATCAGACTGTTAGATAAGAAGAGAAATGCATGCATTAGGCAGAAAACACAAGTAAAGGACATTGTTATCAAAACTAAAGAACTGAAATGGTCTTATTATTATTATTATTAGCCATATTGCGCAAGGAAGCCTGAGGCTTATGTTGCACCATCCAAAAAATATTCCGAAGTTACCCTGAAAGAGAGAGAAAGAAGTAGAAAGGAATCACCAAGAAAGAGAAGAATGATGATAATCAGGACCCTGGTTGTGCCAAACCCATGCTCACCAGATGTGAGCACCTGGGGTGACTTCAACTGGACAGATGGACTAAGAAAATAACAGAATGGTACTCAAATGGTACTCAAGAGGAGCTAAAAGAAAACTCGGAAGACAACAACGGAGATGGACAAATGAAATTCATGAGTTCGTGGGTAGTAAATGGATGGCCATTGCACAAAACAGAAGGAACTGGAAAGTTGCTGGAGAGGCCCTTCATCCTGCAGTGGATTGAAAATGGCTGCTGATGACGATGATGGTGATGAAACAGAAGTACATCTTCATATATATATATATATATATATATAACTCCAATATAATCTCTATACATAAAATAAATTTTATATTAAAACAGATAAATTCAGGGCTAGCAAGCGTCAATACTGACCCTGTTAGAGGGTGAGGTACTCAGAATTCTGTTTGATTGACAATGGCTTGTTTGGCTTCTTTGTTTTGATAAGAAAGGAGGAAAAGAGACCACCAGAGACCAAACCCAGTGGTAACATTCTAAGAGGCAACCAGATCAGCTGACAAATAATCTTGCTGCTTCTACTTTTCCAGATGTGACTGGAGGGAGCTGAGTGGCATTTATGGAGGGGGAGGCACACTTTGGAGACTATGCTATGTTAAGCAGTTAGGTATATTTTACTGTATGTATATGGTATATTTAAAAATGTTGTCAGTTCCCTGAACTATCACCAAATCAACATCAGTGCACCATGAATATTAAAATAACAAAAAACTCCCTAATTCAGTTCACAAATATACACAGTCTCAGCTCAACTTGAGTATTGTGCATTTCCATTTCAATCTTCTAAGTCCCTGGATACTTTATCCAACAGAATCTCAACTGGAGGAGGAGGCCAAGTAGTGTGAATGCATGGTGCAGGGAATAGAGAGATAGGGAATGCAGAAGCCATATCATATTAAGTAGTTGGATATATGCTGCTGCATGTAAGGTATATCTAAACTATAGCAGAATCTCAACAAGCGGAAACTCTTCCTAATACATTTAATAAATATATAAGGTTTCAGTTCAATCTCAACAACGTCCATTCCCAACTCACAATCTTCTAAGCCATAGTTACTTTTTTTGACAAAATCTCATTTATTGATTGTCTCAACCACCACTCATCTTATTTTTCATAATTTTTTCTCTATGATTCTTTCCATTTAAAGGTAGAATTATGTGGTATTGTGTATATATATATGTATTACATTATTTATTAAGCTGGCCATAGTGCCAAGTATTTAGGTAACATATGTTGGACTTCATTGTTGTACCCTATAAATAAATTTATTTATTTTATTTATTTATTTATAGGGTACAACAATGAAGTCCCACATAGGTTACCTAAATATTTGGCACTATGGCCTTACAGGTATATTCTTTTGCCCCTAATACTTATATTCAAAATTAATGGAATATAAGTATTAGGAGTGAAATGGCGACATCATGGGGGGAACCATGATGTCGCCATTCCATGGACTGCTTTTTACTTTTGGGGTCGAAATGGTGTATCCAACTTTCATCCTGAGTGATTAGACAAGAGAAAAAGTCTTCCTCATTTTTTTGGTACAGGGCTAACAACTCTTGTGATTTCTGTTGTCGATCAGCCTTCTGGAAACCAGTCAATAATCGGGGAATCCATCTTGCACTCAATTTCTGTAAATGGAGTTGGTCATTAAGGACTGTTTCAACAGAGCCCACACTAATCTTCACCTCCTGGGACAATTCACACACAGATATCAGGCGATCTTCCATGATTAACGACTCCACTTTTCTGATCGTGCTGTCATCAATGGCTAAATGGGGACGACCACACCGAAACTGTCTATGCCAGTGCTTCACAATGCCATAGGATGGGGCTTCATCCTTATATACAGCAGTCATCTTCTCGTGGATTTCTTTAGGAGATTTCCCCTTCAAGAACAGATACCGGATTACAGCTCTGGCTTCAACTTTGTCCATGATGCTACTCCGTCACACATTCAGCTGTGTAAGAGAAAAACAAATTAAGACACGGGGCTGAAATTTTACACCTTTAGTACAGAGATATGTATGATGCTACACACAAAATATCATGACTCTGCGATATGTGGAAGTAGATGAGGGCGATTCTTTATTGAACCACCCTAGTAGCTTGCTAATTCACCTACTAAAATACCATTTAACCTTAGTGCATATCTAAACACATAATCCTTAGCACACCTACAACCATTCAAAGCACAATTAGCACGTTCACTGCTCCCTCATGCAAATATGCGGCTTTGGATTAATCCATTTGGAGAGAAAACCGCCCTACTTTTAGAACTTTTTCTTCCAATTTGACAAATGAAAAATCAGGTATTTTATTCAAGCAACCTTCACTGGAGACTGATTAATTCAGTCATAGTGAGAAGAAAGCCCAAAAATGTCTCTTTCCTTTTCACTCCAGATTGACTCAATCCTGTGGTTTTCAATCCAAGGTCAAAAAGGTCATTGGAAAAGTTTGCAATGAAAGTATTAATATTAGTTATGCTTCAGGTAATTTTAGATCACAACTTGGTGATGGCATCTTTTCCAATTGAGCCTCCTTTTGCCATTCTTAGCCTCATGCTGTTTGACATTATGAAAATGCCAAATGGAATGATTAGTATTATTTCTATTTCTCTCCTGATTGATTAGACTACTGCTTTATATTTTGTGATGTTATTTATATGCTAAGGTTGCATCACTGAAATCATTCTTGTAGGAATAAAATTCTTTATTCTTCATTCCACCCTGAATTCTTATCCTTTAATGGGTGGACAGTGTAATTTTGAGTCAGTTTGGTGTGACATAAGCACTGGGGAAAGGGAAAAGGAGTAGGAGTGTGTTATAGGCCTAATGACTCTGATGAGTACAATGAACAATTGTGCAGAGAAAGAGAGTGCCCAGTAAATCAGAATATCTTGTAATGGGGGATTTTAACTTTCCAGATATTGACTGGAACTTGTGGATTGGTCACTTGCACGCTAGCAAGACTTTTGTGGATTTATTGGAGGATTATTTTCTACAGCAACATGTTCCAGGAGCAACCAGAGGGAGTAATACTCTTAATTTGATTATTAGCAGTGATTATTCATGCATTAAGAATTTGCAGATAAAGGAACCACTAGGTGACAGGGATCTGTGATCACAGTGTACTGATGTGGGATTTAGTTAAAGATGTTGTGGAAGTTGATAGCTTAAATAAATTTAAGACTGAACTAAACAAACATTTGGAGTGACCGGATGGATGAAATGGGAAGGTTTTATTTGGTTATTTTTTTTTTTTGGCTGATGCTCTATATGCTTGCTTTCTTGCATCATATGCTTCAACTAATGCTAATGCAACTACCATCAAGGATAAAGGGAAGGGTTTTTGTTTTCATAAAGGTGACTACAGTGTTCTCTGACATTTTTAAAATTCTATACAATGGAATCAACTGATGTTTAAAACAGTGAATTCTAAATGGGAAGCCTTCAGGGACTTAATCTTGGAAGAAACTAAAAGATACTTTTCAAAATTTAGACCTAAATATATATCAGATGAACTAATAAGGCTCGTGGCAGAGAATAACAATGTGTAGGATCCATATAAATTATCAGGTGACACAGAAGCCTATGGCAGATATAAGCTAGTCTGTAATCAATTCACAAAGGAGGTTAGGCAAGCAAAAGCTGATTACAAGAAATCCTTGGCAAAGGATGCAAAGAAAAACAACAAAGACTTCTTTACTTATGTGTAAACTCTAGAAGGAAGGGGATATATTAGATTAGTCCACTTGATGTTGATGGTTTGACTATTGATGATCCTGTTCAGATATCTGGCAAACTGAATGAGTATTTTGCATCTACATTCACACATTAGGAATTCTGTAAGAAAGAGGACTGAAGTTTACTAAACTTTAACAGGAAGCTAAATGATTTTGTAATAACGGAGAGCACAGTGGAGGAGAAATTATTGAAGTTAAACATAAAAAAGGCACCTGGGGTGGATGGAATCTATCCAGTTATATTGAAGGAGACAGTGAGGGAAGTTAGCAAACCCTTAGCCATAATTATGAGGGCATTCTTAGGTTCAGGGGAGGTCCCATGGACTGGAGATGTGTAAATGTATCCCCAATTCACAAAGAGGGTTCAAAGGGTGACAAAATAATTATAGACCTGTTAGTTTAACTTCTGTTCCAGGGAAAACAATGGGGTCACTGGTTAAATAAGTGACAAAGGATCACCTAGACAAGACTGCAGTAATAGTTCAGACATAGCATAAGTTTGTCAAGGGGAAGTTTTGTTTGACCAATTTGATTGAATACTACAATGTGGTCACAAAGGAACTGGATGCAAAAAATAATTTTGATATCATATACTTGGATTTCAGGAAAGCTTTTGATGCTGTTGCACATGGAAGACTGCTTTACAAATTGGAGCAGTATGGCATTAAGGGCAAGTTGTTGCAATGGATAAAGGAATGGTTGAGTGGGAGACAGCAGAGAGTGGTAATAAATGGACAATGCTCTATGTGGACTAAAGTTATTAGTGGAGTCCCCCAGGGTTCGGTGCTAGGCCCATTGTTGTTTTGTGTATTTATCAATAATATTGATCAATAATACTGTGACTTTGGTCACAGCATGGGTCAAATAAGGGGAGATCTTGTCTGCCTAATTTTATTAGATAATATGATGCAGTAACAAAGAAACTATATGAAAAAAATAATTCTGATATCATATACTTTTGATAAACCATAGACAACTCTTAACAAACTACAAAGTAGTTGTTGTAGGCATCATTTGCTCTTTCTCATATTGTGCTCTGCCTTCATAATGAGTTGCCATGATATTGCACTACCTTGAATAAGTAATGCTTCACTAATAGAGAAGACTATTGTTACTTATTCTCACTGAGTGTGTGGTACTCACTGAGAATAAGTAACAATAGTCTTCTCTATTAGTGAAGCGTTACTTATTCGAGGTAGTGCAATATCATGGCAACTCGTCGTGAAGGCAGAGCACAATATGAGAAAGAGCAAATGATGCCTACAACAACTACTTTGTAGTTTCTTAAGAGTTGTCTATGGTGTATCTACACACCGATATTATATAGATATTAAACTCTTAATGTATTATGCCTTGTGCATTTAGTTATTTAAAACTTTTGATAAAGGAAAACAACAGTATCAAAAGGAAAGCTTTTGATATGCACATAAAAGACTACTGTACAAATTGGAGCAGTGTGGCATTAAGGGAAAGTTATTGCTATGAATAAAGGGATGATTGAGTGGGAAAAAACAGAGTGGTTATCAATGGACGCTGCTCTTTGCAGATTAATGTTATTAGCAGTGGCAGCTCCTGACTCTGATGTATGAGGGTGCTGCTTCTTAAAGTTACATTAAATTGTCTTGGTTATAAGACATGTAGATATAGATGGTAATAATAATAAGCAAATTAAAAATACTACAACACATTAACTGGACACTTACCAATCACAGACTTGGGTAATCTTGAAATTTTATTTAAAAATAAAATTCATTCTTCGGTTTATTTGTTGAAAATAGATTAATAACTTTTTTCATTCAAGTTTGGTGCACTGTTCAAATCGGCACTGCTCGCTCCGCAGTTCCTTTCACTCATTTTATCACCTCTAAAAAATGTGTACTGGCAACCTGCCAACTAGGCATTGACTCAACCACTGGGCCAAAATGTGGAACTGTGTAGCGCATAGTTCTACCTACGGTTAAACTTCAAAGTTGAAAACAATTTCATGTTTTTATTCGTTTATTTTTGAAATGATTACTGGAAATAGAGGATAAGTATACTAAATAAAAATATTCATTGCATTGCATTGTTCTTCACAAAATTTCATATAACTCCGTTGACTGTATATTTAGATTTATAAAGCTGTAGGGTGCTGCAGTTCCGCAGTGACTACCAACGAGCCGCCCCTGGTTATTAGTGAGGTCCCACAGGGTTTGTGCCAGGCCCATTGTTGTTTTCTGTATTTTTAAATAATATTAATGAGGATATATCAGGCATAATGTGTAAATTTGCAGATGATACAAAGGTTGGCAGGGTAGTTTGGCAGGTTGCAGCAGCATAACCTTCATTGGCAGTAACGAAGGTATGCTGCTGCAACAAGAAATACAAAAATTATACAGATGGGCTAAGAAATGGCAATTGAAGTTTAACGTTAACAAATGCAAGGTACTGCATATGAGTAGCAGAAATCCTAGAGTAATGTATCAACTATGTATTACATAGGTGACAAGTTACTTGAGGATTACAGGAAAATGAAAAGGATATGGGGTAATTGTGCAGTATGATATGAAGTTCTCTGAGAGGCATAGACAAGTTGAAAGGACAACACGGGGTATTGTCAATGGTATACTAGAATTTTTCTAGCAGGGACAAGGTGATTATCCCATTGTATAAGGTAATGGTCAGGCCATGCCTTGAGTACTGCGTACAAGTCTGCAGGCCTCATTTTAGGAAAAATGTAAAGTTGCCAGAACAGGTACAGAGAAGGGCATTGATTGAGATTAGTGAGGTGAACAAAGGGATTCATCTTTGTTCACCAAGAGGAGCTTCGGTTCTGCAAATTGCAGCATCTAGAGACTAGGCACCTGCAAGGTGATCTGACTGAGGTGTTTAAAGCTTTCAATAGCTTGAGCAAACTCAATGCTGATGGGATTCTTCCTCTTGTTCACACCATGCAGATGAGGGGGCACAAATTCAAACTGAGGAAGGATGGTTGCAGAATAGATGTATGGAAGTTTGCCTTCAGCCAATGAGTGGTTGATTGTTAGAACAAACTACCATCGGTTGTTGTGGAAGTGGATAGTTTTAATAAATTCAAGGAAGAAATAGACAAACTATTTTAGGGAATGGATAGGTGAAATGATTTTTTTTTTTTTTTTTTTTTTGTTGATGCTGTATAAGCTTGCTACCATGTATCATTTGCCACCAATAATACTAATACGGGCTTCAACCCTTAAAATCTTTACTTGAAATCTTTGACATGCAAACCACTGGTCCATGGCTGGTCAGGATGCTTGCCTGTTGTCCAAATGGTGCTTCAGCATTCTGATTTCTTGCCAAAGAGTTACTGGCTACAGTTTCCATCCATAAACCCACCTCTGTCACCTCCTGATGATTCTACTGGATGACCACCTAAAGATAAAGCTGACTTCTTAGCATCCTAGGATCAAAGGGTGAAGTGAGTCATTACAGACCTGTAAGTTTGACTTCTGTTCCATAGAAATGGCTTCTGTTCCTGTAAGCTTGACTTCTGTTCCAAGACCATATAAACAGGAACCCAGTTATACAACAATCACAGCATAGATTTTTTTAAAGGGCAATCTTGTATGACTATATGACTAATCAGCTTGGATACTATGATTCGGTAACAAAAGGAACTGAATGTAAAAAATAATTTCATCAGATTGTCCAAGGCTGACCACTGGATTCATGGAAGCAATGACGAAGAGCAGTTTGTCAGGTCTACAGCTGTGGTTGTACCAGCGGAGAAATGGATATAAGTATTGGCACCAGTATTCAACAGTGCTAGATTATGTTTGCTGAGAAGAGATTCAATACGTTTTCCTCATCTGCCTGTATGTGGTGAACCCCAAAGTGTATGGTGTACATTAAAGTCTCCTAATAAACAAAAAGGAGGAAAAATCTGTATAAGAAGTTGTTCCAGTTGATTACAAGTATATTCCTTGTATGGCGATAGGCAGATCAAAATTACAGTTAACATAATTCTCAAAAGACTTGTACACTACAGCATCCAACAAGGTTTGAAGGAGAAGGTGTTTGATGGGAATTTTAGAGTTCACAAGAAATGGCTACACCATTCAAAGCAGTCATTATTTTCTATTTTGTTGGTAGATAGCATAGTTCATGATTGTTGGAGTCACCTGTGGATCAAGGTTAGTTTCTTGGAGACATGCTGGCTGGATTACACTGTTTGATCAGATCATGCATATCATCAAGAATGCTATGTAGGCCACTACAATTTCATTGCACAATGCAATCATTATTTGTTTTTAAGTGAATAAGTTTGATCCAGTCTTTTTTAAATCCAATTTGCTTATGTTGTTTCTCATTTTCTCCTTTTTCAGGATGATGTGGAAAACATTGGACTTTTCCAGTGTCCATATCATCTGCATGAAGATTCAAGATGGGTTCATCCTGGTTTATGTCATCGACATCTATGTTCGTTAAGTTCGGCTGAGCCTTCTTGGTTGGAGCTGCTGTTTTAATTTCTACAGGCTCTGTTGTAGTATGGGCTGCATTTGGCAGAATGGTAATTAGAGTGTTTTTGGTATGGTCTATCATGAACTGTTCCTTAGAAGACTGCTATGAAGATGATGGTACTGTCTGAGCCTAGCTGTAATACTCAAACTTTGGTTTGTGCTACTGATGACTGGTATTTCTTTGCTACTGCTACATAGGTGTGTTTTAGTATATTGAGCTTTATTTCAAGGGTTTAGTGTCAAACAATGTTAACTACAAAATTACATTTTATTTTTGCGATAATTTTAGTTTTACTTTATACAAATAACAATGCATATCATATCATAGAACTGTATCTCTCTAGTACTTTACAAGTTAGCTTAGGCTGTAAGTACATTTCTGATAAACCAAGAAAATGTCAAATGACTTTTTTTTTTTTGGTTAATTACAAAAACATCAACTACAAAATTATTTTGTAGTTAACACTGTTTGACACTAAACCATCAATTTGTTTTCTGGCTTCCTGATAGGTGACTTTTCTCTCTACTTTATATTTTTGAATCTTTTTTCCTATTTTCCTTGGTTTTCAGGCTCTGGGGGTAGGTTGAATGTTGGCATTTACAGTTTGGACAATTTAATGTTTTAGCATCACAGTGTATGTATGAGATTTGGATCCACAGTTAGAACATACCGAATCTACTTGACAAACCATCTGAGGGTGACCATTTTGGAATTTGTAACATCTTATAGGTTTAGGAATATAAGGCCTTATTCAACAGCTAAGGTAACCTGCTTTAACACTGGAAGGCAAGTTTGAAGTACCAAGCGCAAGTATGACATTCAGCATGGGAACAAGCTCACCATCTTCTCTGGTCATGATGCACTTAGTTTACATGACTTTTTGGTCTTGCAATTCCTGGACTAGTTCATCCTCTGTGACACTGATCAGTTCCCATTCTGCAATTATGTCTTTTTTGAGATATTTAGAGTTGTATGTGGGGCAACTTGCACAAGTATAACACCAAAGTTTGACGAGAGTTTAACCATAGTCTCTGATTGCTTATGACTCATTATTTCAAATAACAGATCACCAAATCTGTCTTTTCACCATTTCTAATAAATCTGCTGCTTTCAAACATTTTTATATAAGAAACGGAGACAGGACTACTTTGTATATACAGTCAGTCTTCATATAACACGTGTTTACACTACACGAATTCAATCATACACGATTTATAAATAGGGGAACGATATCGTATATAACACAAACCAAATTCGCTTATGCATGATTCGCCTTTGTGTTTACAAGAAATGGCAGTCGGACGTGGAATAACCCCAACTGAATGCAACACAATAGGAATGAAGAGAAGACTCTGAAAATGTATTTATGTTTTTTTTTATATCAGTGAAGGGGAAACACGTTTCACCATAATAACGTAAAATTCCAGCTATCGGTATTATCACAAATGCAATTAGATTGAGTTTACTACCAGTTTATAACAGATTCCACTAGCAAAAATACAACTGGAAATTGTTTTTATTGTTTTATGGTAGTAACCCCCAGAAATGTGCTTTAGTAAAATGTGAGCTAGTGAGGTGTTCATAGTGTGTCTCTGCCTTTGGTGTTGTTTATTCAGTTGCTACACGCACGCAGCTTTGTGTATGTGTATCAAGCGTGCCTCCTCATTTTGTAATTGTGCTTTATTCCCCAAAAATGAGTAAAATACTTAAAAGGTGTGAAAAGGAAGCGTCCTGGTGAAGACACTACAGATTCAGAGAGAAAAAGAAAATCAATATCGATAAACAGAGGCGGACTGGGTCAAAAATTCTTACCCAGGAAAATTTGTAGTGGCCTCACACTAGCGTTTATGGCCAAAATCACACCTGGTAAATCTTATGGCCAGTCCGCCTCTATTGATAGAGAAAAAAATATGAAATTGTGAAACACTTTGAGTGAAATGAAAGACCATGTGATATTGCACATGCTACAGGCCTAAATGAGGCAATGCCGAGAATTACAAAGAATACAGAGAAAATAAAAACTTTCATAGCAGGAACAACTCAAAGTGTAATTAAAATCCATTAGATTAAGACACAAAGAATTGGAAGAGATGGAATGGCTGTCATCTGCTTGGATAGAAAATCAAACAAAAAAACAAGTTTACTTATGATAGAAGCAAAAGCATTAGCAATATTTTATTACGTAATAGTCGTAATTAAATACGTAAGTATTTTATTACGATTATTTATTGTGTTTGGTAATGTTTTGGTTACAAATGTGTGTTCAATCATGGGTGGTCAGCACCTAACCCTATTTTTCCCATAGGGCCTGTTGTTTATATTGCACGATTTTGCATTGCACGAGAGTTTCTAGGAACACAACTATCGTGCTATACGAGCTATCGTGCTGACTGTACTTTGTTTGTAAGAGAATTGAATGGATCAGAGGACTGGATGGGACAAGGATTTGATGAGATTGGATTATCAATGATTACCACATCATTGATAAGGCTTGCAATGAACTAGAGAATTGATTTATATACTAAGAATGAAAGAGCCTGCTCTGTGCAAATTATAAATGATTTATTGAATAGTGGCTGCCACTTTTTCATGTACAGACTGAAAATAATAAACAAAAATAAACATTGATAAAAAACAAAAAGAAGAAATATAAAAAAGATAAGTGAGGGAGTAGAGAATACCACATGTTTTGGTTTAAGTGTTATAGCTTTCACCGGTAGGTTTTTTAGACTGGGAAAGAAGTGTACAGAATGTAGGTGGCCGCCGTAACCTAGTGGTCAGGCGCGCAGGTGCATAAGTACACGTGCCTTGAGTGACCAGGGTTCAAGCCTGTGACTGCTGAATACGGTGCTGTTTCTTGTATTCTGTGTATCTTGTGAACTCCTCTGACTGTTTGGTCGTCCTGAAGTATAAACAGAAAATTTATTTATTATTTTTTACTCATCTTCACAGAGCAACCTGATGGCAATGTAGAGGAAGTAGAGGCGAAGTAGGGGAAGACTGTGATTGGCTTGAGTCAGTTGTCTGTGGGAGAGATAAATACTCTCAACAATTTCTGGGGTTGGATAGATTACAATACCATCATGATCTCAAGAGAAAGCTGTGACTGGCTTTGGCTTGTCTTTTTCCACAGCTTTCTCTCAAAGCCACAATGGTTTTTTTATTTTTTGGTTTTTTTTTTTAGGGGCATTAGCAACTAAGGCCATATTGCTCCGGGAATATGCGGTGGTCATTCCCTTGACCTTTCCGCATCCTCCGCATTTGGTGGTGATGGGCTCGAACCCCGGTCTAATCAAGAAGCGTGTGCTCCTTCCCACCTGGCTACGGAGGTGCCAAGCCACAATGACATCACAGTCTGTCTGACTCCAGATGTGCTTTGCTGACTGGCAGACTGTCTGTTTGTGCAGCTTTCTCTCAAAGACAACCAAGGTTAACTCAAGAGCAAACAACTTTACAGTGTATATGCTGCATGGATATCATATCTGGAAAGACGGTGGCAGATCCTATAAATAGTTCTGACTTTGAGCCATCTGTATAAACTGGCAAGAAGCTGAATTTTCAGCTCGGTGAGTGGAATAGAATTTCAGGTAGACAGATGACAGAATAAAAGACTTTCCACAATTCTCAAGGGAGAAGCCACATGCTGGTACATAAGCATGCCAGGGTGGACGGGTTGCTTTGATGACATGGAAATCATGTCTACTATAATATGTAGATCTCTGAGAAGTTCTTGGATACAAAAACTGAAAGGATAGTTGTCAATATTCAACCCTCTCACACACTTTGCATGCTTCTGACAAATATGTTATAGGAAAGTTAACTATCAAATACAAGCTCCAAGCATTTTTTCCTCTGGCATACTGGAACAACATTTTGTCTGTGCCATATCACAAGTTCAGGATGAAGATTACACTTACAACCAAAAATGTATGTAGACAGTCTTCCCACACATGAACCTGATGCCATTAGCCAGTACCTAGGAATTGAAGCAATCAATGGTTTATTGCAGTTGTCTTTCAATGACCATCATGTTGCATGACTGGGAAAATATGCTGAAGTCATCGATATAGAGGATGCTGTTTACAGTTAGAGGAAGTTGTTCTTAGATGGAATTCACTTTAATACCAAAAAACGTAAAACTTAAAATTGATCCTCGAGATGCTCCTTCCCCTTGGCAAAAGGACTGAGAGAGAGGGGGGGGGGGGTATCCAATCTTTTAAAATACTAAGTCTCCAAGTTTTGACATATGCTTTTTCCATATCAAAGAAGACGACTACCAGGTGCTCATATTTTAGGAAAACATCTCGGATAGATGTTTCCAGATAGGTGTTAATTACATGGTTCATCTAATTAACAGCTATCTTCTAAATACCATATAAGACAAGCACTGGCTATTCTCTCCAGAATTTTGCATAGCTGGAAATTCAGAATTCTAACCTGACAGCAAAGGTAAGAACAATGGCCTTGAGCCAGAAGTCCAAAAACTGCTCTTCATGAAAGACTTTGTTATACAGAATGAACAGATAATCCATAGATTTTCTTGGAAGGTGTTTAATCACTTCATAATGGATGCAGCTGTTCCGACAGCACTTGCTTTTACAAGTGTTAGGGCAGTGTTTAACTCTTATATGGTAAACGGCCAATTGTAAGGGTGAAAGTCTTTTGATTTGATAAGTGACTGTCTCATTTTTCTCTTTGAGAACCAGGAACTCTGAGGAGTAAGACGATGCTGAAAAATGATAGAAAATGTTCCCCCCCCCTCCCCCAAGGGCATTAGCTATTGCAGTCACTTATTATAATCCAGAATCAATGAAGGGTGCAATGGGTATTTTACCTTCATTTTCCCAGATTTTTTTTAGAGCTGGTTGACAGGGTAACAGAGGATGTAACACAGATTAATGATTCTTTTTTGGCTCTGACATTGAATGTGATGTGCTTTGGCATGTGCACATTTAAAAGTTAGGAAATTGGTTGTGGTGGGGGATATCATTGAATTATCCCCAAGCTTTGTTTTGTCCCTCTTTTGCTGCTGTGCATTCTACATTCCATCAGGGTTTTGGAAAAGGGGGAAACCAGGTAGATATTTTTAGAATTGCAACTGTGTTTGCATGAACAATATTTTTCATGATGGGCTTTACTGCATCATTGACAAGCTCCTAACTAACTGCAGTGATATCAAACTATGACAGACATTCAAAGGCATTCCAATCAGCATGAACAATCTTTCACCATGCCTAAAAGGAAAACACAGTCTCCAATTAAGTAACAAAGTTACGGCGGATGTGATTGCTTCCATACATGTTCTCCTCCACTTTCCATGTAAACAAAGGAAGGAGAGAAGAGGAGCAGATAGTAAGATCAATTGCGGAGAACATCTGATAGCGTAGTCATGCGGAAGGTGATGTTAATTCCCACATTATGAGAGGTCATTGAGCATTTGTTCTTTTGGCATATCCCCTCCCATTAACATCATTGCTACCCACTTAATTAATGCTCCCTCTCCTACAAACTCAGCATCCTATAGATATTTCCATGGGAACTGTTCTTCTGAATTAGAATCTGCAATTCTCTTCTTTCTTCTAAACCAGTCCATATATTAGGTAGTCAACATAAGTTCATGTTTTAACTCAAATTCACCAAGTTAAATTCCTTCCATTTCTGTTCTTTGGAACAACCTTCCTTTCTATCTGTTTCCTTAAACTTTGAACCTACAGAAATTCAAGTCCAACACCAATATGTATCTTCTGTCTACTCAACAATAAACTTTTGTGTTTGGGATTACCATAATAAAGGAAAATTATTTTGAAGTTAATTTGAAGTGATAAACTGGTATTCACCTTACCTATGCGACCAAATCCTACAATTCCCACTATAGAACCTTTTAGTGATGATCCACACATCCACAATGGATTCCAAGGATTCTGTGCCCAGCTTCCACTGCACAATTGAAATTCATATCAGAGAGTAACATTTAAAATGTTTCCTGTATTTAGTATTTGAAAACTCATTTAAAAAAAAAAAAATCAGTACCTGTCTAAATATTACTGTGAAAGATAAAAATAATAACCTAATAAAAATTGTACTATTTATATATGATTAGAATAATGATAACTAAGTAATTTCAAAATTCACTTTTCAGGTGTTTTTCTAACATTCTTAAAATAACTAGTGAAAGAGCTCCTTGTACCATATTAAATAACTACACTATAAGCCAAACAGAATTCCTGGATTCCCTAAATCAACTTAGGAATTTAAATAGAGATTTGAATATGGTGAAAATAATGTGTACCGAAACACCAGATTGGGTAGGGGGGGGATATGCTCTTGGTTAAGAAGCACTTGGAATTGAAATCACAGCATGGATTTCTTAAGGCAGTGCAGACAGGCATGGTTGGCCAGTACAATGTTGAGTCAGTCTGGTGTGACATAGGCACGAGGACCACAAAAATTAGAGTAGGAGTGTGTTATCAACCAGCAGTTCCCAATGCAGTGCTCTCTAGCATTATGGCACCCACCAAGGCAATTTAGGTGCCTGCGGGAAGAAACCATGATGAATAATGAAGGCCATAACTTGAAGGTATGTCAATACTATTCATGAACTAAGACGTATCAGAGTGTAGTAGTAGTAGTAATGGCAATTTACACAAGGAAGCAAGCTTATGTAGCATCAGACAACAAAAAAAAACCACAGTTCACTCATCCGTACCCTCCAAGAATTTCTCTAGTACTCCCTTGAAATTTATTCAACCCATCCATTTCCACATCAACAGAAGTAAGCCTGATTTTATTTTATAACGAGGTTATAAAATAAAAATGTTGGATTTTATAACCTTTTTATTATATATGTATCCATACTATGTGTAGTTTGTGGTGGGATCATCTGTTGCCAGGTTACCTTGATAAATGCCCTTCGAAGGACAAAGAAATAATAAAGTCATATCCATGTATGGAAAACTGAAACAAAGAAAAACGAAGAAAATGTGCAGGAACTACAATGAGAAAAATTCAGCTGATCACAGGGATTTCCAATCTTTGATTCTTTTATCCTTGCCACCTTTTACAAATAATATCACTCAAAGTTGTGCAGACGGTGCAGTTGGGATAGAAAGAGTATTCTATCTATCTTGCAGTGAAAGATCATTTTAATGACAAGCAACGTTGATAATCAACGTCACTGCAAAGTCTGAATCATCAAATCATTCTGCAAACTAACAGAAGACGATATAAAGATAATCTCATTTTGTCTAAACTTGAACTTTGATTCTTTTGTAATGACATTTGCTCGCTTAAATATGTGACAAAAACAGAAAACCGATTCAACAAACAATCTTACCCATTCAATTCTGGAATAAAATATTGGATATTAGCATTAGTAAAGGCATACAATGCAAGAAAGCAAGCTTATGCAGCAACAGCCAAGAGAAAAAAAAAAAAAAAAAACGCTCCCATATCACCCCTCCATTTGTTCCTGCCCAGCTCAGCCTTAAATTTATTCAGGCTATCAACTTCCACAACAAAATATGGAAGTATGTTCCACCAATCAACTACCCGCCGGCTAAAGGCAAATTTCCACACATCTATTCCACAACTGTCTTTTCCTCAATTTGAATTTATGTCCCCTCGGGCAATTAATCTGGGCAAGAGGAAGAATCGCATCAGCATTGAGACACTGCAATCTGCAGAACTTAAGAATCTCTTGGTAAGAGCAACCCTTTGTTCCACTCAATAATCTCAATGCCCTTCTCTGTACTCGTTTCAGCATCTCGACATCTTTCCTATAATGAGGCCCCAGACCTGTATGCAGTACTCAAGGTGTGGCCTGCCCACTGCCTTATACAAGGGGATAATCGCCTCCCTATCCCTGCTAGAAAAAATCCTATATATCATTGACAAGAGCTACTCTTGCAGCCTGTCTGCACTGTTCAGAAAACTTCATATCTGACTGCACAATTATCCCCAGTTCTTTTTCATTCTTCACTACCCTGAGTGCAGTACCACACAGTTGGTATGTTACTCTGGGGTTACTGCTACCCATATGCAGTATTTTGCATTTGTCAATGTTAAACTTCAGCTGCTACTTCTCAGCCCATCTGTTCAACTTTTCTAGATCCTGTTGCAGTAGTGTACTGTCCTTGCTTTCATTAAGAACCCTATCAACCTTCGTATCATCTGTAAACTTGGGCATTAAGCCTGATATACCTTCATCAATATCATTGATAAATACAGAAAACAACAATGGGCCCAATGTGGATCCCTGGAGGACTCCATTAATAACATTAGTCCACAAAGAGCAGTGTCCATTGATTACCACTCTCTGTCTTCTCCCACTCAACCATCCCTTTATTCATAGCAGCAACTTTCCCTTAATGCCACACTACTCCAACTTGCACAGTAGTCTTCCACGTGCCACAGTATCAAAAGCGTTCCTAAAATCCAAGTATATGATATCAAAATTATTTTTTTGATCCAGTTCCTTCGTGACCACATCATAGTATCCAATCAAATTGGTCAGACAAGACTTCCCTTAACAAACTCATACTGTGTCTGAACTATAACTGCAGTCTTGTCTAGATGATCCTGCAGTGCTTCTTTAACCAGTGACTCTCTTATTTTCCCCGAAAAAGAAGTTAAACTAACAGGTCTGCAATTACTTGTATCACCTTTCAATCCCCCTTTGTGAATTGGGAATACATTTGCACATCTCCAGTCCATGGAGACCTCCTCTGAGTCCAAGGATGCCTTCATAATCATGACTAAGGCCTGCTTACTTCCTTTGCTGCCTCCTTTAATATAACTTTAATATATGTTGAGCTAAAGACATAATGTATCAAGCTATGCTGTATTCCTGTTTCAACTGGTGGTGTCGAACATTCTTTAAGTGCAATGAATTGATTGACGGCAAAATTAAAAAACCAAATGGGACATGAAACATTGCAAAATTGCACAAAGATAAGCATAGAAGGCCCGAATCAGTTATCGGAAAAATGAATAAATGAAGTGACTGATACATAGGCAAAGAAGAATAAGATCATTATAGCATTAGCATTTAGCATTAGTAGAGGCATATGATGCAAGAAAGCAAGCTTATTCAGCATCAGCCAAAAAAAAAAAAAAAAAAAAAACAACCACTACTCCCATTTCACCCCTCAATTCGTTCGAAATACCTGTCCAGCTGAGCCTTAAATTTATTTAGGCTATCAACTTCAACAACAAGCGATGGAAGTCTATTCCACAAACCAACTGCCCGCTGGCTAAAGGCGAATTTCCGCACATCTATCCGACATCCGTCCTTCCTCAATTTGAATTTATGCCCTCTCAGGTGATTATTCTGAGCAAGAGGAAGAATCCCATCGGCATTGAGCATGCTCAAGCCATTCAAAGCCTTGTACACCTCTATCAGATCACCTCGGCGATGCCTAGTCTCCAGGCTCTGTAATTTGCAAAACTTAAGCCTTTCTTCGTAAGAGCAACCCTTTGTTCCATTCACTAATCTTGTTGCCCTTCTCTGTACTCGTTCCAGCAGCTCTACATCCTTCTTGAAATGAGGCCTCCAGACCTGTATACAGTACTCAAGGTGTGGCCTGACCAATGCCTTATACAAGGGAATAATCACATCCCTGTCCCTGCTAGAAAAATTCCTGTATATCATTGACAAGACACCATGAGCTACTCTTGCAGCTCGTCTGAACTGCTCAGAGAACTTCATATCTGCCTGCACAATTACCCCCAGGTCCTTTTCATTCTCTACCACTGTCAGCGTAGTACCACAGAGTTGATACGTTGATCTGGGGTTACTGTTTCCCATATGTAGTACATTACATTTGTCAATGTTAAACTTCATTTGCCACCTCTCAGCCCATCTGCTCAACCTTTCCAGATCCTGTTGCAGCAGCATAGTATCAGTAGTGTCCTTAACAACCCTGCCAACCTTTGTATCGTCTGCAAACTTGGACATTAAGCCTGATACACCATCATCAATATCATTTATACATACAGAAAACAACAATGGACCCAACACTGAACCCTGAGGAACTCCACTAATAACATTAGTCCACGTTGAGCAGTGTCCATTGATTACCACTCTCTGTCTTCTGCCACTCAACCATCCCTTTATCCATAGCAGCAATTTGCCTCGAATGCCACACTTCTCCAATTTGTGCAGCAGTCTTCCATGCGCAACAGTATCAAAAGCCTTTCTAAGATCCAAATATATAATATCAAAGTTATTCCCTGCATCCAGTTCTATTGTGACTACATCATAGTATCCAATCAAATTGGTCAGACAAGACCTGCCCTTAACAAACCCATGCTGTGTCTGAGCTATAACTGAATTCTTGTCCAGATGATCCTGCAGTGCTTCTTTAACCAGTGCCTCCATTAATTTTCCTGGAACCGAAGTTAAACTAACAGGTCTATAATTACTTGTGTCAGCCTTTGATCCTCCTTTGTGAATTGGGGTTACATTTGCACATCTCCAGTCCATGGGTACCTCCCCTGAGTCCAAAGAAGCTCTCATAATTATGGCTAGGGGTTTGCTTACTTCCTTTGCTGCCTCCTTTAATATAACTGGATAGATCCCATCCACCCCGGGTGCCTTTTTTATGTTTATCCTCAACAATTTCTCCTCCACTTTCCTCTCAGTTATTAGAAAATCATCTAGCTCACTGCCAATGTTTACTTCACCTACGACATTCCCCTTCCTGAATAACTCCTCATGTGTGAATGTAGATGCAAAATACTCGTTTAGATTGTTAGCCACCTGAGCTGGATCCTCAACTGTTGAACCATCAACATCCAGTGGACCAATCTGATTCATCCCTTTCCTTCTTGAGTTTAAATAGGTAAAGAACTCTTTTCTGTTTTTCTTTGCATCCTTTGCCAAGGATTTCTCATAATCTGCCTTTGCCTGCCTAATCTCCTTTGTGACTTGGTTACAGACCAACTTATATCTATCATAGGCTTCCACGTCACCCATTAATTTGTATGTATCCCATGCATTTTTCTTCTCTGCCATATGTCTCATTAGTTCATCTGACAACCATTTAGGCCTGAACCTTGAACAGTATTTCTTGGTTGGTATGTAAAGCCTGGTAGCTTCCAAGATTAGTTCCTTGAATGCTTCCCATTTTGAATTTGCTGTTGGTAACATCATCAGTTAGTCCCACTGTATAGAATTTAAATACTGTCTCAGACCATCATAGTCGCCTTTACGAAAGCAAAAACCCTTCCCTTTACCTCTGATGGTAGTTACCTCCTTGAGTAAATCCCACTTCAGCACACTGTGATCACTGCCACCCAGTGGTTCATTTATCTGCAGATTCCTAATGCATGAAGAATCACTACTGATAATCAGATCAAGAGTATTACTCCCTCTAGTTGCCTCCCGAACATGCTGGTGTAGAAAACAATCATCCAATAAATCCACAAAAGCCTTGCTAGTGTGAGTGACCAACCCACAAATTCCAGTCAATATCTGGGAAATTAAAATCCCCCATTATAAGACTCTCTGATTTACTGGCCCATTCTATTTCCCTGTACAGTATCTTATTATACTCATCAGAGTCATTAGGCCTATAGCACACTCCTACTCTCAATTTTGATTTACCTATGCTTATGTCACACCAAACTGACTCAACTCTGCACTGTCCAGCGATGTCAACTGGCTTCACTTCCTTGAATTTTATGTGTTTTTTAACTAATAGCATAACTCCTCCTCCCTTCCTATCCTGTCTATCCTTTCTGTAGATGTTGTACTCCCCAAATTCCAGTTCTGCATTCCTTATATCTGTGTGACACCACGTCTCTGATATCCCAACAATATCTGCCTTTGATGTTTTGAGTAATACCTCAAATTCATCAAATTTATTTACTAAACTCCTAGCATTAGTGTACACGCAAGTATACATGCACCTGTTTCTATTCTTAACTACCCTAACACAACCCATGTGTTTACTTGTACCACAATGACTTCCAGCAGTCTCTGAAATATCCTGCATCTTGTTTTTCAGGCTTCTGCTCATTCCAATAGAAGCAGTGCAAGAATCTCTTTCACCTCTGCCAGTGGCTACTGTTAATCCATTAGTCTTTGTCTCCGCCCAAGCTAGCAGTTTTCCGACCCACCTAACACTGCCTCGATAGCATCAGCAAATATTCTTGCACCCTTTCTATTTAAGTGTATCCCATCCCTGTAGAAGCAATCTCTCCTGTTAACAATAAGTGTACAGTCCAGGCTGAAAAAAATTCTACCCCTTCAGCCTTGCACAATCTTTCCAGGGCCGAATTGATCGACAAGGCTCTCATCATATACTCCCTCCTATCGTGTCTGGGCAGAATTGCAGACACTTTCAAATTCAACCCTACTTCACGGCTTTTTTTCAACAGTGACCTGTACTTGTTAAGTAATTCCGCTGGTCTCCTACTCTTAATATCATTAGTGCCAACGTGTACAACTATATCACCTTTTGTGCCCTTAAAAGATGATATCTGCTCTACAACGTCATCAACCTTTGCCCCTGGCAGACATACCCTGGTCCTGTTCCACCTATCCTTTTTACAAAGCATGTTCCCCGTTTCCCTGACAATTGAGTCACCAACAACTACTAGTTCCTGTTGGACCAGCGCATTCTGCCTTGGGGGCTGCCTCTGTGTTGCAAGATGACCAAGTCCAAGCTCTGGTGTTGATGTGGGCAGCTGAGAGCTTGATGGGCCCCTCAATTTATTTCCTTCGAGGGCATCCACCCTGTCCTTCAAGGTCTCATACAGGCCCATAACAACGCCGAGTTGTCGCCTAATTTCCTTGCACTCCTTGCATCGTGCACACACAAAGACATCCCCCATGGCAGTATCATGTCCCGTACCCAATTGCTCCGCAAACATCAAGCAAACAGTGCATCTTAAAAGGCCGTGATTCAGGGGGCAACCGCCCCCCTCAGTTCTCCCCTGAGTCACAGCACTCCCATTAGCTTGAGCCTTTTGCTTTGCTGCTCTGGTCAGAGTCATGATTTCGATTTAAATGTCAATAAAATTACAATTTCAGAACAAAATTAAAACCTTAAACTTGTATCTTAACACAGTTATAACGCTATATTTATTTTTCGGTATCGAGTGTTATCTACGAGTTCCCTTTATATAACTTCCGTATCAAGTATGTATTAATTATTTGTTACGTTTGTATATATATATAGTTCGTTATATATATATAGTTAAAAGTACAATTTAATTGACAATGAAGTTTAACAAGATTAATAGATGTACTGATTAATTGACAATATTGTATTATGCACTATACTATACAAAGCTAATGCTATCGAATTCCGGATATGCTGTATCGCGCTTCAGTAACGAGTGTTATCTACGAAATCCCTTTATATAACTTCTGTATCAAGTTATGTATTAATTATTTATTTTTACTAATTATTTATGTTCCGTAACCTAAGTGGTTATATGTATAGTTAAAATTACAATTTAATTGCCAATGAAGTTCGACAAGATTAATAGATTTTACTGATTAATTTTCACGTAACAATGGCGGCCGTTTATGAACGGTAAACACGTGGATTTGATACCCTTTCCGATACTAAGTAATACCTACAAAATCTCTATCTAAGTTATTTTAACTTTAAGTACCGTAAATAAGAATATAAAGCTACTCTAGAAATAAGTTAATATGTCAATTTAAACTAATAAAGCAGAAAATAAATCAGAAAAAACTTCTCTATTCCAAGAGCGGCAGAAAGGCACGTCCGCACAGGAAACCCTCGACCTCAGACTCGAGGTCGAGGGCTATAATACTTACATGTTTGATTATAATTTGTATGATTTTTTTGCAAATTTTAATCTGTGCTTTTCATATTATTAAGCTGTGATTACTGTCATTAATGAGGTTTTTGTGAATTGACTATTAGTATTTAGGTGTTAAAAATAAATATTTTCTTTTTTTTCCCTATTTTCTTTTCTCATATTCTCTTATTATAACATTTAAATATACAGATTTATTTGTAACATATATATATGCTGTAGTATTTTAATATTTGTATGCTGTAAATATTAAAATTTAATATTTAAATTATTATTATTTAATAATAATAAAAAATATACACATATACTACATGTACCCCCCCAAAGTTTATATTCTTCCCCACCAGTGCAAACACTCTAAATTCAACACTACTTTCTGGTGATATCAATACTGAAAACCAGAATACCTTTTAATTCTCATTTAAATCCTGTTGAGAAGTATTCTGAAACTGAATGATATAATAATAAAATGAATGCATCCTGAAATATATTCTTTTCAAATTTGGAAACTAAAATTCAAATCCATTCATTTTGAAAAAAATGAATGTATTTAAATCCAAAAAACAAATAACATTGTCATATGTAAATAGACCCTTCATCAATATCATTGATAAATATACAAAACAACAGTGGGCCCAACACCGAACACTTTGGAACGCCACTAATAACATTAGTCCACGAAGAGTAGCACCCATTGATTACCACCCACTGTCTCCTCCCACTCAACCACCCTTTTATCCATTGTAGCAACTTACCTTTAATACCATTCTGCAAGACAGGCTGCAAGAGCAGGTCATGGGGTTTTGTCAATGATATACAGGAATTTTGCTAGCAGGGAAAAGGAGGTGATTATCCCTTTGTATAAGGCAATGGTCAGGCCACGCCTTGAGTACTGCATACAGGTTTGGAGGCCTCATTTCAGGAAGGATGTAGATTTGCTTGAGTGTGTACAGAGAAGGACAACAAGATCGGTGAGGGGAATGAAGGATCCTCTTACCAAGAAAGGCTTAAGTTCTGCAAATTGCAGCGGCTGGAGACTAGGCACCTATGAGGTGTGAGGTGATCTGATTGAGGCCTTGAATAGGTTGAGCACGCTGAATTCTGATGGGATTCTTCCACTTGCTCAGATTATGAACCTAAGGGGGCATAAATTGAAATTGAGGAAATACAGCTGTAGAATAGATGTGCAGAAATTTGCCTTTAGCCAGCGGGTGGTTAATTGCTGGAACAAACTTCCACCTGTCATTGTGGAAGTTGATAGCTTAATAAATTCAAGGAGGAACTGGACAAACATTTAGAGGGAATGGTTGTGTGAATTTTTTTTTTTTTTTGGCTGATGCTACATAAGCTCATATGCTTGCTTTCTTGCATCACATGCCTCTATTACTATTACTACCCCATTCATGAATAAAAACATTTTTAGCTCAACAGTAACCAAGAATTCATCTGATTACCAAAGCCAAGCAGCTTTAAGTTTGGTTAATATGCTAGATCTAAGATAACCAAACAGTAAAACATATAGAGCAAAACTGTTTTGTAATTCAAGATGTTATTTATTATAAAGGTGGGATTGCATTATGGTTCTGAAAAAGTTTATGTTGGCGCATTTATTTTTTGGTTGTAATGTTTGCAGTAGTAGCAGGCAGCTGAAGAAAACTCAGACTTTTTATTATAAAGGTACAATAGGTCTGTATTATTAATATTCTAAAAACAAATAGCACTTCATTTGTAAATCTGCATAACTCCCTTTCCTGGTTCAGTTTCACTATGCAGGCCTGCTAACATAATTTTAAAAAACATATCAACATTTGCATCATTAGTGACTGGGGAAGGTTAATGATGTGATGAATTTGGCAAAAAATTAATTATCTCACATCTGCTACTGATTTATTAGTAGAGCAAAGATGTGCTAAATAATTTTAATAACCTGAAAAACTATGAAATTAATGAAAATTTAAATTCTCACTCTCGTAATGCTGCTGAAGCATTCATCAGTCTTCTCGTAGTGACAAGTAATAAGGCTACAGTTAATTCTGCTACAGCATCTGTGAGCACATCAGGAGTATTTCCAACTTGAATATTTCTATCAATAAAACAAAAATATGATAGGAAATATCATCATCACATACAATATATTTTAAAATTCTAATATTACAAAATACATATATAATTATTGTGCAATTATATTTTTCCAGACCTGGGGTGGTGATTGCAAATCTCAGGCAAAAGAAGTAAAAAATCACAGCATCTTAAAAAAAAAATAGAAGAAGAAGAGGCTCTTCTGATGCAACTATTGTGTAATAACCACAACATGTGACATAAAACATTGTAGTCACATGATAAAACATATGCACTTATATTGCTTGTAGCAGGTGATACCAATCAATCCATGCCCAGTGTTCTTCAAAATTATAAAGGTTCAGGATACACATTTTCACTCACTCACTCACACACACACAGAATTTCATAAAAACATTTTCTGAAATATGTGATGCTTTGGAATTAATTCACATCTGTAACTCATCTGTACTCTTAACTGCAGCTTGGAAATTTTAAACTGCAAAAACTGTCTAAAACATTTCTTAAGAAATTTTTAGAGCTTGCAAACTACACTTTGGAGGAATACATAAACTAATAGTTTAATGGCAGCTGCAAGCAGAGATAAGAAATTAATCTTTGTGCTGCTTCTATTGGGATATACAGTCTGGAAAGTAAGGTGTGGGGGTATTACAAGGCCTGTTGGAGCTCCTCATGGGACATGCAAATATACAAGCTATGCTAGGGTTATTGGGAGCAAACACAGACACATATATACTTGCTTGTGCACTAATGCTAGGAGAATAGTAAATAAATTTGAAGAATTTGAAGCATTTGTCATCTACTGCTGATATTATAGGGATATTGGAAACATGGTGTCACTTAGACAGGGGAAACAGAATTTAAATACGGGGAGTACAGTGTGTATAGAAAAGGATTTTTGTAAATGTACCTTTTTTACAGTAGTTCCTAAGCATTCCTAAAACCTGTCTCATGTCCCTGCTTTGAGCATCTCTTCAAAGCCAGTCATGTATGTTGATTTGTATGCTTAGTGATGTGTTGTGTCTTGACAAGCACTCTTCAAATTCATCAAATTTATTTACTATGCTCCTAATATTGGTGTACATGCAAGTATACACACACTTGTTCTTACCCTTAGTTACCCTAACACAGCCAATGTATTTATTTGTTCCATGATGACTCCCAGCAGTCCTTGAAATCCCTGGCACCTTGCCTTCCAGACTCCTGCTTGTTCCAATAGAATTAGTGCAAGAATCACTTTCACCATTGGTTGGGTTGAAGGAGTCTTCTTCCCCAAGAATGACTGCTGTTTAGTTTTGCATCATACCCATAAACCGGTGTTTCACTCTAGTTATGATACATTTCAAAAATATTTCATTATTAGTCACTTGTTTAAAAAAATGGAAGTGACTTGTTAGTGGTATTTACATTGTAGAGTAACACAATTTTCCTGCCACATGAAACATCATTCTACACGCTATGGCTATTAACAGAGTAAACAGCCACAGCATATAGAATTGCACCTCATGTTCAAAATTTTTATTAAAACAGAATGACATGGTCTTATAAAAATACAAGTCTTCTTCAGCAATTTCACAAACATTTGATTTTCAATCATTTAACACCAAAGTTTGCACCTAAGATACGATTTCATCATTTGTTGAAGTTGACAGCTATCCAGATCTCGCTTTCAATCATAAGGGCAATGTATAGTTTGACATTGCCAGTCAAACTTGCATGCAATTTATATGCTACTTTAAGATCAAATGTTTCACTTGAAGTTTTTATGAATTTAAAGCAACATTTAACATACACACACATCACTCAGTGCATTCTAGCATTTTGAAATACAATGAGATGTGAAAACACATCTTCACTATCACTTGACATGGAAGGAAGGATAAGACATGTCTAAAAACATTATGCTTTGTCAGAGCAGGCTCTCATCTGAATCTTGAACACCATGCATAAACTTTATGAACACACCTTGTATTTTCATTATCTACACACCATACCACTCAAGCAACATCCAAAAAAGAGGAATTGGGAGCTACATTCTGGAATCTGTTTTGTTTTTACAAAAAACAGGACTAGCAATTATCATCTTCATTTTACTTAATCTACTTTTACAAATCTTTCTACACTCTGTATATTGCCCTTATGCTTATCTGTTTGGTATTTTTTTTATTCCTCGTTACATCATCTTTCCTGCTACATGAAACTGAAAAATCACATCTACATACAGCAAACACATTTTTTCCAGATTTTAAGATTTTATAATATGTGTAAAATCTAGTATATCTCCCTTAAAGACTGCATTACATTGCTCAACATCTTACTAAAGGACTGTATTAAAACAAATTTAGTTTAGCTTTGCAGCACACTCAGTTTAACAATACATCCAACACTGAATACAACTTATAATCTGTGATATGTAATGTTCTGTTTTATGCATTCTGCATATTTTACGCAATGCAGACCAACACACTTAATTGCCAATTTGTTAACTAGAGATGAACAATAAAATTTCATGCAAAATTCATATTTTTTTTATAATTTCAAATTAATGGCAGGGTTGTAATTTTACTGTTCTTTTTGTGGAAAAAAAAAATAATAATGTTAAGATGAAGAGCAGGCAAATGGGTCAAAAGAACAGTCTCCATTATAAATCTGGAATGTTAACAGCTATGATCAGGGTGTGCTACTTCAAGAAGATACATATAAACTAGACTGAAAAATATCAATTGAGGAACAACTTAGAGAGATGCAAAGTTGTGTATTTTCAAAAAAAATGAATCCTAGAATAATACACTATTTGGGTAGGACCAAACTTAAAGCCGTAGATAATGAAAAAGAATTGGAGGTAATTCAACATGAAGTTCTTTGAGCAGTGCAGACAGGCTATTACAACAGTTCATGGGGTTCTGCCGATGATATATAGCAGCATTTCCTAAACTGCATTCCACGGACCAGTAGTGTTCCATGAAAAATTGTAATTAATAATTAAAGAAATAAAATAAAATAAAATAAAATAATTAAAATTTTGCATATTTGTAGCATACACCACTTTTGTATCGTTATAATTTTTAATGTTATTTTTTTTTTCGGTTATAAATATACTGGCATAGACTAATAATCAAATAGACCAGGGAACACTTTATTTTGGCGGGCTCTACATAGAGAAGTATGCATAGAGGTAATGACATTATGAAATAAGTAACAATATGGTGATCTAATATGCCATTTGTATGTAATTTAGCCTGGAGTACACAGGTTGAAGGAGAGGGGAAAGCGAACCGATATCATAACTAAACTCTCTTCCTTATATACATTTTTTTTGAAAATTATCAATATTTTTAAATATTATTATTATTATATTATTAATATTATTAAAATAAATGACCATGGATTTGTTTTGTGGTTGAAAAAAGGAACATTAAAATGAGAAACAAGTACTTCTAGTAGCGCAACTGTGGTCGATGAAAACGAACACAATATTGTCACACTTCAAAGTGAGGATGAACAATAGCAACCTTTTCTTCCTCAAAAATCCGAAGTGAAAAACAGGAACCAACTAATAAAAGACCAAAACAAAAGTATGATGGCAGTTATTTGAATTTCCACTTTATATGTGTTGGAAATAAAGATGCTCTTGATGCACAGTGTATCATATGTAATAAAATATTAGAAAACAGTTCTTTGGCTCCCACTAAACTTGTGTTTCGTAAGTATTCCATAAATATATTTTGAGATGAAAAGTGTTCCGTCAATATATTGTGAGACAAAAAGTGTTCCGTGACTAAAAAAGTTTGGGAAACGCCAGCATTAGTATTAGTTCAGGCATATGATGCAAGAAAGCAAGCTTATAGAGCATCAGCCAAAAAAAAAAACCTTCCCATTTCACCCATCCAGTCACTCCAAATGTTTGTCTAGTTCGGCCTTAAATTTATTTTAAGCTATCACAGCTTCCACAACAACAGATGGAACTCTGTTCCAACAATCTACTACCCGCTGGCTAAAGGCAAAATTCAACACATCTATTCTACAAATGTCTTTCCTCAATTTGAATCTATGCCCTCTCAGGTTCTTAATCAGAGCAAGTGGAAGTATCCCATCAGCACTGAGCCTGCTCTAACCATTCAAGGCCCTGTAAACCTTAATCAGATCACCTCGCAGGTGCCTAGTCTCCAGATGCTGCAACTCACAGAATTTAAGCCTTTCCTGGTAAGAGAACCCCTTTATTCCTCTCACCAATCTTGTTGCTCTTCTCTGTACTCGTTCTAGCAACTCGACATCCTCAAGACCTGTACACAGTACTCAAGGTGTGGCCTGACTATTGCCTTATACAAAGGTATAATCGCCTCCTTTTCTCCACTAGCAAAATTCCTATATATCATTGATAAAACACCGTGACCTGCTCTGGCAGCCTGTCTGCACTATTCAGAGAACTTCGTATCCGACTGCACAATTACCCCAAGGTCTTTTTCATTCTCCACATCCCTGAGTGTAGTACCACACAGTTGGTATATTTCTCTTGGGTTACTGCTACCCATATGCAGTACTTTCCATTTGTCAATATTAAACTTCAGTTGCCACTTCTCAGCCCATCTACCTTAATTTTCAGGATCCTGTTGCAGTAGCATACTGTCTTTACTATCATTAACAACCCTGCCAACTTTGTATCATCTGCAAACTTGGACATTAAGCCTGATATACCTTCATCAATATCATTAATAAATACACAAAACAACAATGGGCCCGCCACTGAATCCTGGGGGACTCCACTAATAACACTAGTCCATGTAGAGCAGTGTCCATTTATTACCACTCTCTGCCATCTCCCACTCAACCATCCCTTTATACATTGCAGCAACTTGCCATTAATGCCATACTGCTCCAATCTGTACAGCAGTCTTCCATGTGCAACAGTATCAAAAGCTTTCCTGAAAACCAAGTATATGATATCAAAATTAGTTTTTGCATCCAGTTCCTTTGTGACCACATCATAGTATCCAATAAAATTGGTCAGACAAGGATTCCCCTTAACAAACCCATGCTGTGTCTGAACTATTACTGCAGTCTTGTCTAGGTGATCTTGCATCACTTCTTTAACCAGTGACACCATTATTTTCCCCGGAACAGAAGTTAAACCTTTAGCCATAATTATGAGGGCATTCTTAGATTCTTAGACATGGGATACAATTACACATCCCCAGTCCATGGGGATGTGTAATTGTATCCCATATCTAAGAATGCTCTCATAATTATGGCTAAAGGTTTGCTAACTTCCCTCGCTGCCTCCTTCAATATAACTGGATAGATTTCATCCACCCCAGGTGCCTTTTTTATGTTTAACTTCAACAATTTCTCCTCCACTTTGCTCTCCATTATTACAAAATCATTTTTAGCTCCCTGTTAGAGTTTAGTAAACTTCTGTCCTCCCCTTCCTTACAGAATTCCTCATGTGTGAATGTAGATGCAAAATACTCATTCAGTTTGTCAAATATCTGAGCAGGATTATCAACAGTCAAACCACCAACATTAAGTAGACCAATCTGATTAATTCCCTTTCTTCTAGAGTTTACATAAGTAAAGAAGTCTTTGTTGTTGTTCTCTTTTGCATCCTTTGCTAAGGATTTCTCATAATCAGCCTTTGCTTGCTTAACCTCCTTTGTGACTTGATTACAGACTAGCTTATATCTGCCATAGGCTTCTGTGTCATCTGCTAATTTATATGCATCCCACGCATTTTTTTTTCTCTGCCACGAGCCACATTAGTTCATCTAACATCCATTTAGGCCTAAATCTTGAACAGTATTTCTTAGTTGGCATGAAAAGCCTAGTAGCTTTCAAGATTATAAGCACCTTTCCATGATTTCAAATTGAAAATCTTATTTTAGGAGGAATCTCAATTTGTTGGAGAGTGAAGAGAAGAGCAACCAAAATAGCTGGGGCAGGGCAAAAAGAAGTATTCTTAAAAGAAAGGCTTGATAGATTTTGGTTCTGCAAACTGGAAATGAGGCATCTGTAGAGATCTTACTGAAATATTTAAGGTTGTGAAAGGGTTAAGTAAACTAAATGATGATAGCATCCTTACTTTTTCTCAGATGATATACACAAAGGGGCATATATTTAAATTGAGAAAGGATAGTTACAAAATAGATATGTGGAAATTTTCCTTCTGCAAGAGGCTGTAAATGATAGCTGTAACAAACTTCCCTCTAGTGTTGTGGCAATGTAAAATTTGAATAAAGTTAAAAAATGACTTGACAAATTATTGGAAGTGATCAGATTTTTTTTTTTTTTTTTTCCGGCTAATCCTGTATAAGCTTGTTTCTTTGCATCATTATGCCAGTACTAATTATGCATTTTCGTACGAAATGTAGCTACCAGTATTTTTTTTTTTTTTTTTTTTGGTAGTTGTTGGCACATAGGCTTCTGTGGCCATAATGCATCTCCCAAGATTTTTGCAGTACTTTGATCCAAGCCCTAGGTGGGAATCGAACCCGCGACCTTTGGGTTGCCAGGCAGGCACTTTACCCACCCGGCTAGCCCGGCCGGCAGCTACCAGTAATGTGCAAGTACACGGTGTTACACAAACCACAGGTTTGGATACGCATGATGCCACAATACATGATAAAATTCCTCTAAATTATTGTAATAAACATTTCTGACTCTATGTGGCCATTCTAGAGTATAAACATAAATTTTACTTATTTTTTTAAAACTATATTTAAGAAATACTTAAAGACAATTTCCTAATAATTTATTCTGGCAAGTATTTATTATTTATATTTTATTGTATGAATATTTTTAATACTAAAATTCCACTGATAATTATTTTATCTGATATTAAACATTTCTATAAAAAAACATCCTCAAAACTACTGAAATAAAATTTTATTCAAGTTATTTTCATCTAGTATTTATGACTTAAATTTTCTATTTTCAAATTGAAAAATATTCAAATTTTTTACCTTTTCTTGCATTCTGGAATGTCAATATGATCATATCCAACAGACATTGTTCCAATAACTCTTAAAGAATGTCCTTCAAAATAATTTCAATCTATTAGCTAATAAAAAATGTTATTTTCAAAGTAAATTTTACAAATTCAGTAACACCCATTTCATTTTTGAACACTAAAAATATTATTAGTGAACTTCCATTAAGTTTAAATGAAATTATCTGAATTATCTAGAATATGCAGGCATATTCTATATAAAAATTCTGAAAATTCCAATAATTAATTAATCATTCCAAAAATTATACTGTAATATGTATGAAAATTTATTTTATCCTTTTTTATTGATAGACTGCTAGTGTTGCATGTTATCACTTCACAGATGATTTTCTGCAGAAAATCAATAATAATGAATCCAAATAATCAACAAAAAAAATAGTTATAGGGCTAGCAGATATATACTTATATCCACCAATATGTCAGAGCATATGGTAATACACAATGCATGGTAGAGCAAATTTGCACATTAGTATGAGTTTTAGTAGTACTGAAGAACGCAAGCTTACAAAGCATCAGCCAAAAAAAACTGCCATCACCCATCCATCCACTCCAAGAATTTGTTTAGTTATTCCTTGAATTTATTCAAATTACACACTTCCACAACAAGAGATGAAAATTTATTCCAACAATCAACCACCCACTGACAGAAGACAAACTTCCACACATCTATCCTGCAAACATCCTTCCTCAATTTGAATTTATGCCACCTCATGTATGTAGACTTGGCAAGAGGTAGAAAGCCATCGGCACTGAGCTTACTCAATCCATTCAAGGCTTTAAACACCTCAATCAGATCTCTCCACATGTGCCTTGTCTCCAGATGCTGCAATCTGCAGAACTGAGGCCTTTCTTGGTAAGAGAATGCTTTTGCTCCCTTGTTTCCATTCTCTGCATGCATTCCAGCAGATCTACACCCTTCCAAAATTGAAGACTACAGACATGTATAAATTACTCAAGAAGCAGCCTAATCATGGCCTTGTACAAAGGGATAATTATTGCCTTATTCCTGCTAGCAAAGTTCCTGTATATCACTGATTAAACCCCATGAACTATCCTAGAAGCCTGTCTGCACAGAAAACTTCATATCCGACTACACAATTACCCCTCTGCTATTTTTCATTTTCCACTACACTAAGTATAGTACCACACACACAGACCATACCAAGGAAAATCTACCTCATGAACCTTGCACAATCCATCCAGCACTAAACTGATTATCAAGGCTCTCATCATATACTCCCTCCTATCGTGTCTAGGCAGAATTGCAGACACTTCCAAAATTAATCCTAACTTGTGACTTTTTCTCAATGTTGCCTTGTACTTTTTAAGTTAGTGCTCATATCTCCTACTTTTAATATGTCATTAGTGCCAACGTATGCAATAATATCCATTTTTGTGCCCTTAAAAGATGATAACTGTCCTTCAATTTTTGTCCCTGGCAGACATACCCTGTTCCTATTCCACCTGTCCTTTTTGTACAGTGTATTTCCCATTTCCCTGACAATAGAGTCACTGACAACAGCTACTTCCTGTGGGACAGTGCATTCTGTCTAAGTGGGAGTTGCATCTGTGTTGCCTTATGTGCAAGTGCAAGCTGTGGTGTTGAGATGGGCAGCTGAGAGGTTGATGGGCCTTCAACTTAATTCCTTCAAGATCATCCACCCTGCTCTTTGTGGAATAATGTTATTAGTGGATTTCCCAGAGTTTAGTTCTGGGTTCATTGCTGTTTTCCATATTTATTAATGATATTGATGAAGCTATATCAGGCTTAATGTATAAGTCTGAAGATGATAGAAAGGTTGGCAGGATGGTTAATGACAATAATAAAGGTATGCTACTGCAACAAGATCTAGAAAAATTAGGCTGATGAGTTGAGAAATGGCAGTTGAAATTTAACATTGACGAAAGGTACTGCATATGGTAGCAGTAATCCCAGCTTAGTATCTATAATCAAGCATGAGGAGTTGTTTAGGGAGGGGAATGCCAGAAGTTTATCAAAATTGAACAGGAAGCTAAATTATTTTGTGATAACTGTGAAATCATAAATGAAATTGATGAAGCTTAAAATAAAAAAAGGCACCTGGAGTGTATAGGATCTATCTAATTATATTAAGGGAGTTAGCAAAGGAGGTAAGCAAACTGTTATCCACAATTATGAGAGCATCTGTAGATTCGGGGGAGGTCCCTGTGGACTAGAGATGTGCAAATGTGTCTCCAATTCACAAAGAGGATCAAAAGGTGTCATGAGTAATAACAGACCTGTTAACTTAACTTCTGTTCCATTTAAATAATGGAGTCATTGTTTAAAGAATAATTCAAGCTCATCTAGACAGGAGTGCAGCTATAATTCAGTCACAGCATGGCTTCATTACGGGGAGATCTTGTCTAATCAATGATTAGATACCATACCATGAGGCAGTGACAAAGGAACTGGATGCAAAAAGTAATTGTGATATCATAAACATGGATTTCGGGAAAGCTTTTGAAACTATTGCACATAATGCTGTACAAATTGGGGCAGTGCAGCATTAAGGGAAAGTAACTGTTATATATAAAAAAATGGATGGTTGAATCTCAGAAGACAGAGACTGGTTAGTAGTAGTAGAGAGGCATATGATGCAAAAAAGCAAGCTTATTTAGCATCAGCCAAAAAAAAAACATTTTATACATCCATTCCCTCTAAAAGTTTGTCCAGTTCCTCCTTGAATTTACTTAAGCTATCAACTTCCACAATGACAGATGGAAGTTTGTTCCAGCAATTAACTACCCGCTAGCTAAGGCAAATTTCCAAACATCTATTTTACAACTGTCTTTCCTCAATTTAAATTTATGCCCCCTCAGGTTCATAATCTGAGCAAGAGGAAGAATTCCATCAGAATTGAGCTTGCTGAACCCATTCAAGGCCTTATACATCTCAATCAGATCACCTTCAGGTGCCTAGTCACCAGACGCTGAAATTTGCAGAACTTAAGCTTTTACTGGTAAGAGGACCCCTTCGTTCCCCTCACCAATCTTGTTGCCCTTCTCTGTACTCGCTCAAGCAACTACATCCTTGCTGAAATGATGCCCCAGACCAGTGCACAGTACTCAAGGCATAGCCTGACCATAGCCTTATACTAAGGGATAATCACCTCCTTTTCCCTACTAGCAAAATTCCTATATATCATTAACAAGACCCCATGACCTGCTCTGGCAGCCTGTCTGCCCTGTTCAGAAAACTTCATATCTGACTGCACAATTACTCCCAGGTATTTTTCATTCTCTATCACCCTAAGTGTAGTACCACACAGTTGGTACATTTCTCTGGGGTTACTTCTACCCATATGCAGTACTTTGCATTTTTCAATGTTAAACTTCAGTTACCACTTCTTAGCCCATCTGCCCAACTTTTCTAGATCCTGTTGCAGTAGCACACTGCCATTACTGTCATTAACAACCCTTCCAACCTTTGTATCATCTGCAAACTTGGACATTAAGCCTGATGTAGTCTTCATCAATATCATCATTATCAATGGATACTTCTCTTCTTGGACACAAGTTATTATTAATGGAGAACTCCAGGGTTCAATGCTGAGCCAACGTTATTTTTAATATTTATTAATGATATTGATGAAGGTATATCAGGCTTAATGTCTAAGTTTGCAGATGATACAAAGGTGGGCAGGGTGGTTAATGACAGTAATCAGGTAAGCTACTGCAACAAAATCCAGAAAAATGAAGCCAGTGGGCTGAGAAATGGCAGTTGAAGTTTAACACTGAAAAATACAAGGTACTGCATATGGGTAGCAGTAATCCCAGAGTAACGTATCAACTGTGTGTTACCCTCAGTTTAGTGGAAAACAAATGAACCTGGGGTAACTGATTTCAAACTGCACTCTAAATTCTGAGACGGCACATTTTGGGAAACATGATCCATTTAGCTGGATCAGTACTGAAATCTGATAGTGAAACAGTACAGATGTTTTTTGGGTACTTTTTGCAGGCTCTGATTCATCCTTATTTGCAATTACATCAGTTGTTGATGTCGACAGCACGGAATCTACCTGGTCTGATTCTAATTCTATATCAACTTGACCTTTATTTGTTCTTTGTTGTTGTAATGAAATTTAATGACACATAGGCTGCTAGGGACATAGTGTGTCCTTCTAATTTTTATTTGTTCCGTTGTCACTAGGTCTAGAGGTAGGCCTATGAATGTCATCACTGAAATCTTGAGATTGAGAAACAGTAGGCTTATTGCAGGAGTGGTTTGGAACATTTATATACAGTATTTCAGCATTGAATTTTTCATTTTACCCAAAGCCTTTTCTTTTTCTTCTTTCTTTTTTCATAACCAGATTTGTGTTTTCGTATATATCCGTCACATATTTCAAATCACGTCAAACACAGTTAACACAATAAATTATTCTAGGATCAGAATAAGAAAAATTGAAAATACAACTGATCAGTCATCTTTTAAAATTCACACTATTAAAATGTCACACCACAAACTTATTCCACTATTTACTACAGCTCTCTTTACATATAACTCACATGTACATATTTGTGAGTACAACTGTTTTGAATAGGAGAATGCACATTCAACTCTCTACGAAACAAGTCAGTTTAACAAAATAAGCATGAGACAAGTCATACACCTTTATACACATTCACACATGCATATGCTGCTGCGCTGATCGACTGCTCATACTTGCATTACATCAAAAGATGTAATTCACAGTCAGTGTGTTAATACAGTATAATTTATTATAAGAAATATTTTAATCCTCTTTCCCCACTTTTCAGAATGAGAGTGCTTAGGGCCCACAAACATTAAAATCCGGCCGACTGCTAATGTAAGTAAAGAAGTGTTTGCTGCATTTCTCTGCATTCTTTGCAGAGAAATACAGCAAACGCAGACTTGCTCAATATCTGCCTTAGCTTGCCTAACCTCCTTTGTCACTTGATTATAGACTAGTTTATAGCTACCATAGGCTTCTGTATTAGCTGATAATTCATATACATTCCATGCATTTTTCCTCTCTGCCACATGCCTCATCTAACATTTATTTATGTGTAATCCTTGAACAGTAGTTCTTAACTGGAATGAAACACCTAGTATTTTCTATGATTATTTCCCTGAATGCTTCCCATTTAGAATTTGTTGTTAGTAGCATCATTATTTGATCCCACTGTATAGAATTTAAAAATTATGTGAGATAACTGTACTTTACTAAAACAAAAACCCTTCCCTTTACCCTTGATGGTAGTTACATCTTTAAGTAGATCCCACATCAATACAATGTGATCGCTGCCACCTAGTTTTTTATTTGATGATTCTTAATGCATGAAGAATCACTGCTGAAAATCAGATCAAGAGTACTGCTCTCCCTTGATGTCTCTCTAACTTGCTGTTGTAGAAAACAGTCACCTAATAAATCCACAAAAGTCTTGCTAGTGTGTGAGTGACCAAACCACAAATTTCAGTCAATATCCCAAAAGTTAAAAGCCTCCCATCATAAGACATTCCGATTTACTGGCCCACTCTAGTCATTCAGCCTATAACACACATTTCTACTCTCATTTTTGTTTTCCCAGTGCTGGAAAACAAAACTGAGAATTTTTGTCATAGCGAACTGAATCTAAATTGCACTGGTCACCCATGTTGTGGAAATTTTCCTTTAGCCAGCAAGTGGTTGATTGCTGGAACAAACTGCCGTCTGTCATTGTGGAAGTTGATAGCTTAAACAGGATTCAAGGAAGAACTGGACAAACCTTTGGAGTGAATGGATAGGTGAAATGGGAATTTTTTTTGGCTGATGCTGTATTACAAATGCTAATCAGAAACAACCATGGTACCAGAACCAATTTTGGGTAGTGGCGGCAGCAGGGGATCCACTTCTAACATTATGCCAACCTGAAGAGGGTAACCAATAATCATGGCCCTCCACTTCCTGCTCTACAGTCACCCTATGATCTATCTTAAAATCTTATACACAATCCTGACATAATCCAAATTTATGTAAGAGTTGATATTTTGCTAAAATCCAAATCAACAACATTGAAATTATTTCCTTCATCCAACTCATAAGTAACAAAATAATGTCAAAACAGTTAGTTAAACATGATTTTCCCATAACTCTGTAGTATCAGTGCTACTGTGCTGAAGTGTAACTTGAAAATAACAAGCTCATGTTGATTGCTGGGTGAAGATAAAAATCTATGATTTTCTGTACCTTCCTAAACATAGACAAATTTTTACTTGGTATGGTTTTGAATTTTTATTTATCATTTCAGCATTGTAGAATGGTTGCACCCAGCAGGTATAGTCCACTACTTTTCTATTTTTAACTCATAGTGATGGTAGCCTAGAAAACTGACCGCTATTGATGCCACAAAGCACAGAATCGTGTTTGTTTCTAGTTCAAGTTATTTCAAAACCATGTGATCTAATGATTATTAAACATTAGATCTTAGACATAGTTTACAAGGTTAGATTTTATAATAGTCATAAACTGTCTTTTTGAAAGATTCATTTTAAATATTCATTATTATTTTTGAATAATGAATATGGAAACACAGAACCTTTTACTTTTTTGAAAATAAAAGATTTAAGAAACACTGCATTTTTAAATATTTATTTTTTTATTAAAAACTAAAAAAATTAATATAATAAGTACTGCAACCCATTAAGAAAAGATGAGATACTGGTATACTCCAAAAATACCATTATCTCACTTTTCAGACAAAACACCCATAAACTTTTCCAGACATTAAAACAGAAAATTTACAACTGCCAAGTGCAGTACCACCATTTTTATTACAGTGGCATCCCTAATTGTAATTAGGGATGCCACTAAAGCAGATTAACAAAAAATATGCTGTGTATCTTTCAGATTTCTATTTAAATGTCCCTGTATCCTTATGGTTTCAGAAAATCATGTGGATAATTATAAGGAACATTGAAATGCCCCTTATGATTATCCACATGATTTTTCCCTAAGACTGATGTGTCAGACTGACTGGTCTATAATTACCTGCTTCACTCTTAGAACCTTTATGTATTGGTTATTGGCAATTTTCCAATCCAAAGGAATTTCTCCCAAGTCCAATGATACACTCCTAATTAACCTTAATGGTTCAATGCACTCTCTAGCCACTTCCCTTCAAAATTATTGGATATATGCCATCAACTCTAGAGCCTTACATGTTCTTAGGCGAATAATACCTTGTAACAAAGTGACTGTGTAAAATATATCTGATGACTTTTGTCAATATATTTTAAGTGTGTGTGTGTGTGTACACACAGTGTTTCAAAACTGCACAGAACAAATGTAGGAGCATTTCTATATCTAAAAAAAAAATCCTACAAACATATCTCAAAAGTCTTGATTTATGGGATCATCATCATCAGCCATTTTCAATCCACTGCAGGATGAAGGCCTCTCCAGCAACTTTCCAGTTCCTTCTGTTTTGAGCACTGGCCATCCATTTACTACTCAAAAACTCATGAATTTCATCTATCCATCTCCGCCTTTGTCTTCCAGGTTTTCTGCTAGCTCCTCTTGGGTACCATTCTGTTATTTTCTTAGTCCATCTGTCATCATGTCTTCGAGCTATGTGTCCTGCCCAAGACCATTTTAGTTTAGTTTTGATAAGAATGTCCTTTACTTGAGTTTGCTGCCTAATCCATGTGTTTCTCATCTTATCTAACAGTCTGATTCCCAATATAATTTGTTCCATTCTTTGCTGTGTAGTTCTTAGCTTCTTTTTCATTCTTTTGGTGAGTGCCCAAGTTTCACTTCCATAAGTCATGGTGGGGAGTATACATTGATTCATTATTTTACGTTTCAGACAAACTGGGATATTGCTCTTCAGTATGTGACTATATTTCCTGAATGCTATCCATCCAAAATTTATTCTTCTCTTGACTTCCAGCCATTTATCATTATTACAGCTAATAACTTGTCCCAGATAAGTATATGACTCCACCTTTTCAATTACTGCTCCTTCAATCATTATTTCCCTTTCCGTGGCATACTTGTTCATCATTACTTTTGTTTTAGCCATATTCATCTTTAGTCCAAAATCCTTACTAACTGTGCATAACTGATTAAGATTTTCCTCTAATTCTTTGGGATCATGGCTTATGACAACAATGTCATCTGCAAATCGTAAATGGTTTAGGTACTCTCCGTTCACATTGACTCCTTTCTGCGACCAGTCTAATCTTCTGAAAGCTTCCTCAAGGGCAGCAGTAAACAGCTTCGGAGATATTGTGTCTCCTTGTCGAACTCCTTTCTCGATTTTAAATTTGCTACTGTCTTTGTCTAGTCTAATAAAGGATGTAGCACTCTCATATATTTTCTTCAAAATCATAATATATGGAGTATCTATGCCTTGTCTTTCCAGTGCCCGAAACATTGCCTTATGCTGTATGGAGTCAAATGCCTTTTCATAATCCACGAATGCCAGGCATAATGGTGTTTTATATTCATTTGCTTTCTCCATTAGCTGTGATATTATGTGAAGGTGATCCATAGTTGAGAATCCTGTCCTAAAGCCAGCTTGCTCTTTCGGTTGATTCTCATCAAGTATTCTTTCTAACCTGTTAGTAATGACCCTTGTGAACAACTTGTAGATATGGGATAACAAGCTAATTGGTCTATAATTTCCAATTTCTGATTTATCTCCTTTCTTATGCAGCAAAACTATGATTGCATTATTCCACTGCATAGGCATCACACCTTTTCTAATGCACTTTGTGAAGAGCCTTGCCAGTTTTTGTGTTATTTCTCTTCCTCCCAATTTTAACAACTCTATAGTAACTTCATCTTCCCCCGGGGCTTTCCGATTCTTCATTTTCTTCAATGCATGTTCTACCTCATCAGGAAGAATATCGGGTATGTCGTATGTGTTGCTACTTTGCAATCCATCTTCCCCACTGCTGGTATGATTCCCTCGCTCTTTGTATAATTCTCTATAGTAGTCTTCTGCTATTTGAATTATGCCTTCTCTGCTGTTTATAAGTACACCGTCGCTATTCTTCAGTTTCAGTATCATTTGTCTTTCTGTATTCCTGCTCATGGCTGCTGATTTAAATCCTTTGTTTTCCCTTAATGCTTGTTCTACTTTTCTTGTGTTAAATCTTCTTATGTCCTCTCTGAGTCTCTTTCTAATGGCTTTGCATAACTCAATATACTCAATTTTCTCCCTGTCAGCGTTTTTCTTGCTCTTCATTTGTCGTCTTTGGTTCATCATGACAAGTGTTTCTTGACTAATTTTTTCTTCTTTGGATTTCTGTTTCCCTATAGGTTTCTTGGGCTTTATCACTTTCAGAAAGTTGTAATATTCCTCGTCGATATCTTGGTCCTGAGCAGTCTGCAGAAGCTCAAACTTGTTCTTAAGTTCCAGTACATACTGCTTTTTCTCCTCCTCTGTTATTTCAAAGACCTTTGTATTATTTACTCGAGTCAGTTTTTTCCTTTCCTTTCCTACATCTATATCAAGTGTACATCTTACCATTCTGTGATCACTTCCAACATTTACCTTATTCAGGACGGTAACATCATTCACAATATATCTTCTGTTAGTGAGGATGAAGTCGATTTCATTAGTTGTTAATCCATTTGGACTCTTCCATGTCCACTTTCTGTTCACCCTTTTCTTGGAAAAAAGTGTTCATTACTGACATTCCTTGAGATTCTGCAAATTCCACAAGTCTTTCACCTCTTTTATTTCTTTCACCAATTCCAAAATTTCCTATAGTTCCTCTTTCTGCGCTGTTTTGCCTTTTTCCAACCTTAGCATTGAAGTCCCCCATAATAATAGTGTAGTGGGTTTTCTGCTCATCTAGAAGACTCTCAATTTCAGTGTACATTTCTTCAACCTCTTCATCATCATGGCTCGATGTTGGTGCATAAATCATTATAATCTTTAGCTTGTACCTCTTAGAAATCTTGAGTATTAGTCTTGACACCCTTGGTGATGTACTTTTGAATTCCCCCCTCGACGTGGGCACCTGTACGTGGTGAGGGGACCTCCCAGTGACGCTGCTGGACTCCCAGACTAGCGTCACTGGGATCCAACGCCCACAGCCCAGGTTCCAGGCTTACATCAATGGAATCCGGCGTGTTTGCCGTGCGCTGCGACCCGTGGAAATTCGGAAAGGGGGATCCTGGTGGTTGAGGGGCCCAGCTTCAATACACCACTTTGGCCCCTGCTTCGACAAGACGGGTGGTCCTGGAAGGCCCGGCTAGGATCAATCGGCTAGTAGGTTCGCCTGCGAGGGTCAACCGTGTCAATGCCACGCCCCTACCCTCATGGTCCGAGGGACAGGATTCAGGCTGGCGGCGGTGCGGGTATAGTGTCTGGGTAGCCCTGGCGTTCCACTCCCGAGCGCATTTATTGCATGCCGGGTAGTGGGCGTCCCTTTGGGCTCCGTGGTGGGTGGGGAGCCCGGGCACTGAACAATAAAATAAACTCTATGAATCCTGAGAAACTTACTTCTTCAGGGGCCCCAACCCGGTCCCTATCTGAAAATTTAGACGGAGAATCAGATAGCATTATTGCTAATAAGAGGCAGCGAACTGAATTACCATCAGGTCCTATCCCGCGGTTTTTAATCATGCACTCCACCAATGAAAAACCGATTGGAAAAATGTCACCTTTCTTTATACAGAAAGGATTAGATGGGTTAGTAGGTTCACCCAAATCAGTTAAGAGGCTCCGCTCTGGAGACCTCTTAATCGAAACTAAAAATGACAGGCAATCCGAACATCTACTCCGAGTAACATCAATCGGAGGAATCCCTATAACGGTGACACCACACAGAACACTCAATTCATCGAGAGGTGTCATTTCGGAGTGGGACCTTCTCGACGTCACCGAGGAGGAAATCTGCTCCGAATTAAAACCACAGGGAGTCATTGCCGTCAAGAGAATCACTGCGCGAAGGGATGGAAAAATAGTTAAAACCAGGAGCGTTATCCTGACTTTTAACTCTCCTAAACCTCCTGACGAGATCAAAGCTGGATATATCAACTGTTCAGTGCGTCCATACATACCAAATCCTTTACGGTGTTTTAAATGCCAAAAGTATGGACATTCCCAAATGGCCTGCCGTGGAGTCCTTGCATGCGCTCGATGCGGTGCAAAGGACCACGAAACATCAGCATGTTCAGCCGCAAAACCCACCTGTATTAATTGTGAGGGCGAACACCCGGCCTACTCACGAGCATGCCAGAGGTGGAAAGAAGAAAAAGAGATTCAACGGCTGAAGGCAGAGCTTAACATATCATACCAGGAGGCAAGGAAATCGGTCAAACCCCTGAATATCAACAAACCTACCTACGCCCAGAAGGTAGCAGGGAGATGTTCCGTCGGAACTCAGACGGACATGACCATTCCTCCAAAGGAGTCTTTCACTCCCATCGCGCGGTATCTCTTAAGCTCTCAAAAACCTGCACAAAAGGACCAATCAGCTGCCACTCCTATATCGGTACCTCCTAATGCTCCACAAGTTCCAAAGGTAATTATGAAAGAAAAGAATACGAAAGGGGAAGTCCCTCCTAGTATCCAAGAAAAGATGGATGTCGAGCAGAAGGAGGTACCCGAAGATTCAGTCTTGGAACTCTTTGTGGAGGAGGAAATGGACACGGGACAGCGTCCATTCTTCCCCAAAAAAGATAAATCCAAGACTGATAAAAGTAAGCCCTCAGCACCTCGGAAGCCGCCTGATGGACCCACCAAGCCAAAATAATGGCTAAATTCCTACAATGGAATTGTCGTGGATTCCGGCGAAATATTGATGACATCAAGGCCCTCCTGCAAAAGCACGAGCCAGTTTGCTTTTGCTTGCAGGAGACATATCTAAAGGCGAATGATGATCCCACCATGCATAACATCACAATCTTTCGTAAGGATAGAATTGCGGATGGTCCTGCTCATGGAGGAGTGGCTATCCTTGTGGGTAATCAGACCCCAGTTCAGCCCTTGTTAATTACAACCAGCATAGAGGCTGTTGCAATTCGCCTTTCAGTGGGATTCTTATTAACTGTATGCTCTATTTATTTGCCACCTGGGACTGACATCTCCCAGGCAGACCTTGATGATCTTCTAACGCAGCTGCCTCCCCCTTTCTTACTTCTTGGGGATTTTAATGGACATAACACCCTGTGGGGTAGTGCTAACATCAATGGAAGGGGACGAGTCATAGAACATATGCTCAATGACAATGACCTTTCCATTCTAAATAGTGGAACAAACACCTTTTTCCACATGCCTACCCGTACTTTTTCTGCCATTGATCTCTCTATCTGCTCCCCTTCTCTACTCCCTTCAGTCACCTGGGAAGTGGAGGAGAATCCATACGGTAGTGATCACTTCCCCGTGATAACCTTGCTACACAGTGGGAGACCATGTCTTCCCTTCAGGCTACCACGGTGGAAGATTGATCAGGCTGACTGGACTGCCTTCCAACACCAGGCAAATTTTGATCTTAGTACAGTCAGTCAAGAGCCTATCAATGATGCAGTTAAGTACATCACAGAAAATATTGTCCAAGCAGCTGCTAATGCTGTCCCAAAAACATCAGCCCGGTTTCCACCATTTCCTAAACCTTGGTGGAATTCACAATGCACAGCAGCAAAAAAGGCTCAAAACAAAGCATGGGGGATATTTCGCCGATATCCTACCACGAACAACCTTATAGCCTTCAAACGTGCACGAGCCAAAGCACGTAACATCCGTCGTCAGAGTCAAAAGGAATCGTGGATCCGTTTTACATCATCTATTAACCAGTCTACCAACTCTAAGGTAGTCTGGGATAAAATCCGGAAAATGAAGGGAAAATATACATCCCACCCTTCTTCAATCCTAGATTATAATGGATGCGCTATTGCAGATCCAACTGCAATAGCTAATTCTCTTGGGGAAACATTCTCCAAGATCTCTGCAACATCTTCGTATTCCCCAGAGTTTCTGGTCCTGAAATATAAAATCGAAAAACAGGCACTTAGCTTTAAATATAAGAGTATTTATCCCTACAACGGGGATTTCACTATTTTCGAACTGAAAAGTGCCCTCGCTCTTTCCAAAGCAAGTGCCGTTGGACCAGATGGCATCCATTATGAAATGATTAAACATCTTTCATCAAAATTTATGGATTGTCTGCTCCTTCTGTATAACAGAATTTTTACTGAAGGGCAATTTCCGGACTCCTGGCGAAAGGCTATCGTTCTTGCCTTTCCTAAGCCAGGAAAAGATCCAAACGTCACCGCCAACTATCGTCCTATTGCTCTGACTAGCTGTCTGTGCAAAATCCTGGAGAGAATGGTTAATTCTCGTTTAATTTGGTATCTTGAATCAAACGACCTTCTCTCCAACATTCAGTGCGGCTTCCGAAGGAACCGGTCCACTTTGGACCATCTTATTAGAATGGAAGCATCCATCCGGGATGCTTTCCTAAAACGCGAACACTTGGTGTCGGTGTTCTTTGACTTGGAAAAAGCGTATGACACAACTTGGAGATTTGGCATTTTAAAAGATTTACATAACCTAGGCCTTAGAGGGCATCTCCCCTTTTTTATTCAAAACTTTCTCGCCAAACGATCGTTCCAAGTTCGGGTGGGATCCTCACTCTCTCGCTCCTTTAACCAAGAGGAGGGAGTACCACAAGGATCAGTATTAAGTGTCACGCTTTTTGCCATCAAAATAAATTCCATCACAGAACAACTTCCTCCAACTGTAAACAGTGCCCTCTATGTTGATGACTTTAGCATTTTTTGCCAGTCATGCAACATGAGGGTTATTGAAAGACAACTGCAGAAAGCCATCAATAGTCTGAATTCCTGGGCACTTGCTAATGGCTTCAGGTTCTCGCCGGAGAAGACCGTTTGCGTACACTTTTGTCGCAAGCGTAATCTTCATCCTGAACCTGAGTTAAGGCTCGGACAAAATGCTATTCCAGTAGCAGCGAACACAAAATTCTTGGGACTCATATTCGATAAAAAATTGACCTTTTTGGATCACATTCGCCAACTCCGCACAAAGTGCACAAGAGCCCTTAATATGCTCCGCTCGCTGTCCTCCTTATCCTGGGGTGCAGACCGATGCACCCTTTTACGGCTTTACCGTGCACTTGTGCGATCCAAATTAGATTATGGGTCCCAAGTATATTCTTCAGCCAGAGACAGTGTACTTCGATGGCTGGATCCTGTCCATCATCAGGCTATACGTATTGCTACTGGAGCATTTCGAACATCTCCTGTCCAGAGTTTATACGTCGAAGCAAACGAACCACCGTTATCGTTTCGACGTAAGCAGTTGTCTTTAAAGTACGCTTTAAAACTGAAATCCCTGCCAGACCATCCTACGTGGCCCTTCGTTTTTGAGCCACGATGGGAAAACTTGTACAACACCCGTAAGACTGCCAATCGTCCTTTTGGTATTCGTGTCCAAGAGCTACTCAACGAACTCAATATCAAGGTAGACAAGGTTGCCCAAACATCCAAGCAACCCTTTCCACCCTGGCATGCTCGTGTGCCGGCATGCGACTTGTCGCTTAGAAACTGGGGAAAGTCGGACACTCCATCATGCGTCTACCTGCAGCTCCATTCAGCACACCGAACTGAATATTCCGACTTCGCGCCAGTCTACACAGACGGTTCGAAGTCAGAATCATATGTGGGATCTGCTGCTGTCTTCACAGACAGCACTATCTCAGAGCAGATTCCCTCTGAATGCAGCATATTTACTGCAGAGCTGCACGCTGTAGAGTTAGCCTTGGATCATATTAGTAAATGCCAATACCAACGGTTCATTTTATATTCCGACTCTCTTAGCATGTTACAGGCTGTAATATCTGTGAGGTATAATCCCCATCCAGTTCTGTCTAGCATTCAGCAGAAGATTCACGTTCTCCATGATCGTGAATATGACATCCGCTTCTGCTGGATTCCGAGCCACATTGGGATTAGGGGAAATGATTTGGCTGACGCCGCAGCCAAATCAGCAATTCCCAATAATAACCGTTGCCTGTTAGTCCCTTATACAGACTACAGGCAAATAATACATCAAAACATACATTCCCAATGGCAGGACTCGTGGAATAGACAGACTGCGGATAAATTATATTGTATAAAGCCTGTAATTGAACCGTGGCAGTCTTGTCTGCGCAGGAACCGTAAGGAGGAAGTTGTTCTAGCTCGTCTCCGCATCGGACACAGTCATCTTACACATTCTTTTCTGCTGAGGGCAGATGACTGTCCTGTGTGCGAGCAATGCGACACCATTTTATCTATTAATCACATTTTAACTGTATGTCCACGTTTTAGACATGAACGTGATTTATACTTTACCGTTTTTAGTCATCTGGCTGAGCCTTATACACTCAGTCAGATTTTATCTGACAATGACCATGTGTCTGCTGTTTTTAGCTTTTTAAAATCAATAAACATTTTTACTGCCATATAAAATTTACATTTTATTGTCCTTTTCCATTGATTTATCTTTTATACTTTTGTTATTATTTATTTTGACATGGTGACCTAACTAGTTAGGTCACTGAAAGGTTCAATTTTTATTAATGACATGGTCTTGGCGCATTATAGCCCTAGTAGCTAATGCGCCAATAAAACCAAAACCAAACCAAACCAAACCAAACTTTTGAATTCCAAAATGTTGTTTTTAAAATCTTTATGGACCAGAAACCCAACTCCACCTTCACTCCTTTCACTGTTTCCATTGGTGTACAGCAGATTTCCACTTGATAAACTTATAAGTGATTCATTTCTTCTTCTTGTTTCAGCCAAACCGATGATATTCCAATTCACATTTTCTAATTCCTTTTCCAGCTCTAATATGGGATATTACACATTAATTAAAAATTACAAAACTGCTCAAAATGACAAAACATTTTTATCTTCAAATTTATGTGATAAAAATGTAACTGTGTAAAATGGGCTTTAAACAGTTTGATTTGATTTAGATTTTAATGGCCCCCAAAACATGGCTTTAAACAGTAATAAACATGTGTTCCAAAATTTGCAGGAATTAGTGAAAGATATCTCTCGAAATGAATCATACCAATTACTCAGTTGTGAGTAACCAGTTCCAAGAGTAAATATTAACAGTGTCAATGTGTGTCTGTTACTTGAGTTTCAATTTATACGATAATTGCCTCATTGTTTACAGAACTTCTTAAACTGATGCTATTGAAGACACTACAAAACTGTGTTTATTTTTGCCAATTTAGCTCATCTCACTTTAATTTATGGCAAGGATCCTGAGAATTCTGTAGTTGCCATTTGCAGATATGTCAAAAAATTTTAAACTTGACAAGTACCAAATCTTAAAACATTTGCTACTATGAAGCAATGACTCAGAAAAACAGTCGAACCATTATGAGCAACTGCTGGTAGAGGGAGATTTCAACAAACTGCAAATGTTGAAGAGTAAATACTTCATAATGTGCAAGTATGTCCTATCATAAGTACCAGAAGACTGTCATATTATGTAAATGTTTTATCTGCAAGCATATGGAGGATATTACATGAACAGTAATTGTATTCATTTCACAATACATCTGTACAAGAATTATTGCTACAAGGTAAGAATAAACACAAAAACATTCAGTGGCTTAACATACACAATGCATGTTGAGCCATCGATTTTGCAATGTATACACGATCCTCAATTTTTCAACCATATTCTGATTACAGATAAATCATGTTTTACAAGAAATGGAATTCTCAACTTTCAAAACTCTTACTTAGCCTAAGAAAACTCCACATGACCGTCAGTCTCGTTATCAATATACTTTTTCTTTAATATTTGATTCAATGTTCATATGGTCCTTATTTTTTACCAGTAAAGCCTTCAGGTATAACATACCTACATTTTCTTTGGAAAAATTTGCAGGAATTAGTGAAAGATATCTCTCGAAATCAGCAGAGGATATGGTTCATGCATGATGAGTAAATCACTAGCACAAGCACCATCACTAGCACAGTTGATATAGATGAACAGTGCATCCAGTTGATATAGATGAACAGTGCACTGTTGAGTCAGTTTGGTGTGACATAAGCACTGTGAAAGCAAAAATAAGAGTAGGAGTGTGTTATAAGGCTATTGACTTGAATGAGTAGAATGAACAATTGTACAGAGAAATAGAGTGGGCTAGTAAATCGGAATGTCTTATAATGGGGGATTTTTACTTCCCAGATATTGACTGGAACTTGTGGCTTGGTCACTCACACACTAGTCAGATTTTTTGTGGATTTATTGGATGATTGTTTTCTGCAGCAGCATGTTCGAGAGGCAACCAGAGAAAGTAATACTCTTGATCTGGTTATCAGCAGTGATCATTTGTGTATTAAGAATTTGCAGATAAAGGAACCACTAGGTGGCAGTGATCACAGTGTATTGATGTGGGATTTACTTAAAGATATAATTACCATCAGGGGTAAAGGAAAGGGTTTTTGCTTCTGTAAAGGTGAGTACAGTGGTCTCAGAAAGTTTTTAAATTCTGTACAGCGGGATAAACTGACAATGTTACCAACAGTAAATTCTAAGTGCGAAGCATTCAAGGAATTAATCGTGGAAGCTACTAAAAGTTTCATACCTATTAAGAAATATTGTTCAAGGTTTAGGCCTAAATGGTTATCAAATAAAGTAATGAGACTTGTGACAGAGAAGAAAAATGCATGGTATGCATATAAATTATCAAGCGACCCAGAAGCCTACGGCAGATATAAGCTAGTCTGTAATCAGGTCACAAAGGAGGTTAGGCAGGCGAAGGCAGATTACGAGAAATCTTTGGCAAAAGATGCTACGAAAAACAGCAAGGATTTCTTTACTTATATAAACTCTAAAAGGAAGGGGATGAATATGATTGGTCCACTTGACATCGATGGTTCGACTGTTGATGATCCTGCCCAGATAGCAAACAAACAGAATGAGTATTTTGCATCTCCATTCACACTTGAGGAATTATTAAGGTTTGAAAATGGTAGAAGGTTATCAAATTGTACAAGGGTACTTAATGATTTTGTAATAACTGAGAGCAAAGTGGAGGAGAAATTATTGAAGTTAAACATAAGAAAAGCACCTGGGGTGGATGGGATCTATCCAGTTATATTAAAGGAGGCGGCAAAGCAACTAAGCAAACCCTTAGCCATAATTATGAGAGCATCCTTGGACTCAGGGGAGGTTCCCACGGACTGGAGATGTGCAAATGTATCCCCAATTCACAAAGGGGGATCGAAGGGTGACACGAGTAATTACAGACCAGTTAGTTTAACCTCTGTTCTGGGTAAAATAATGGAGTCACTGGTTAAAGATGCATTGCAGGATCATCTAGACAAGACTGCAGCAATAATTCAGACACAGCATGGGTTTGTTAAGGGAAAGTCTTGTCTGACAAATTTGATAGGATATGATGTGGTTACAAAGGAACTGGATGCAAAAAATAATTTTGATATCATATATTTGGATTTCAGGAAAGCTTTTGAAACTGTTGCGCATGGAAGACTATTGTACAAATTGGAGCAGAATGGTATTAAGGGTAAGTTGCTACAATGGATAAAAGGATGGTTAAGTGGGAGAAGACAGAGGGTGGTAATTAATGGGTGCTGCTCTTCTTGGACTAATGTTATTAGTGGAGTCCTACAGGGTTCAGTGTTAGGTCCACTGTTGTTTTGTATATTTATCAATGATATTGATGAAGGTATATCAGGCTTAATGTCGAAGTTTGCAGATGATACAAAGGTTGGCAGGGTTGTTAATGCCAGCAATGGCAGTGTGCTACTGCAACAGGATCTAGATAATTTGGGCAGATGGGCTAAGAAATGGCAACTGAAGTTTAAATTTGACAAATGCAAAGTATTAGCATTAGCATTAGTAGAGGCATATGATGCAAGAAAGCAAGCTTATTCAGCATCAGCCAAAAAAAAAAAAAAAAAAAAACCAACCACTACTCCCATTTCACCCCTCCGTTCGTTCGAAATACCTGTCCAGCTGAGCCTTAAATTTATTTAGGCTATCAACTTCAACAACAAGCGATGGGAGTCTATTCCACAAACCAACTGCCCGCTGGCTAAAGGCAAATTTCCGCACATCTATCCGACATCCGTCCTTCCTCAATTTGAATTTATGCCCTCTCAGGTGATTATTCTGAGCAAGAGGAAGAATCCCATCGGCATTGAGCATGCTCAAGCCATTCAAAGCCTTATACCCCTCTATCAGATCACCTCGCCGATGCCTAGTCTCCAGGCTCTGTAATTTGCAAAACTTAAGCCTTTCTTCGTAAGAGCAACCCTTTGTTCCATTCACTAATCTTGTTGCCCTTCTCTGTACTCGTTCAAGCAGCTCTACATCCTTCTTGAAATGAGGCCTCCAGACCTGTATACAGTACTCAAGGTGTGGCCTGACCAATGCCTTATACAAGGGAATAATCATATCCTTATCCCTGCTAGAAAAATTCCTGTATATCATTGACAAGACAACCATGAGCTACTCTTGCAGCTCGTCTGCACTGCTCAGAGAACTTCATATCTGCCTGCACAATTACCCCCAGGTCCTTTTCATTCTCTACCACTGTCAGCGTAGTACCACAGAGTTGATACGTTGATCTGGGGTTACTGTTTCCCATATGCAGTACTTTACATTTGTCAATGTTAAACTTCATTTGCCACCTCTCAGCCCATCTGCTCAACCTTTCCAGATCCTGTTGCAGCAGCATAGTATCAGTAGTGTCCTTAACAACCCTGCCAACCTTGGTATCGTCTGCAAACTTGGACATTAAGCCTGATACACCATCATCAATATCATTTATAAATACAGAAAACAACAATGGATCCAACACTGAACCCTGAGGTTTTTTTTTTTTTTTTTTTTTGATTTGGTAGTTGTTGGCGCATCGGCTTCTGTGGCCATATTGCACCTCCCAAGGTTTTTGCAGTACTTTGATCCAAGCCCGAGGCGGGAATCGAACCCGCGACCTTTGGGTTGCTGGGCAGGTACTTTACCCACTCGGCTAGCCCGGTCGGCCGAACCCTGAGGAACTCCACTAATAACATTAGTCCACGTTGAGCAGTGTCCATTGATTACCACTCTCTGTCTTCTGCCACTCAACCATCCCTTTATCCATAGCAGCAATTTGCCTCGAATGCCACACTTCTCCAATTTGTGCAGCAGTCTTCCATGCGCAACAGTATCAAAAGCCTTTCTAAGATCCAAATATATAATATCAAAGTTATTCCCTGCATCCAGTTCTTTTGTGACTACATCATAGTATCCAATCAAATTGGTCAGACAAGACCTGCCCTTAACAAAACCATGCTGTGTCTGAGCTATAACTGAATTCTTGTCCAGATGATCCTGCAGTGCTTCTTTAACCAGTGCCTCCATTAATTTTCCTGGAACCGAAGTTAAACTAACAGGTCTATAATTACTTGTGTCAGCCTTTGATCCTCCTTTGTGAATTGGGGTTACATTTGCACATCTCCAGTCCATGGGTACCTCCCCTGAGTCCAAAGAAGCTCTCATAATTATGGCTAGGGGTTTGCTTACTTCCTTTGCTGCCTCCTTTAATATAACTGGATAGATCCCATCCACCCCTGGTGCCTTTTTTATGTTTATCCTCAGCAATTTCTCCTCCACTTTCCTCTCAGTTATTAGAAAATAATCTAGCTCACTGTCAATGTTTACTTCACCTACGACATTCCCCTTCCTGAATAACTCCTCATGTGTGAATGTAGATGCAAAATACTCTACATTAGAAGTAACATACCATACAAGTAGAAGTAACCCCAGAGAAACATACCAACTGTGTGGTACTACACTTAAGGTGGTAGAAAATGAAAAAGACCTGGGAGTAATTGTGCAGTCAGATATGAAGTTTTCTGAGCAATGCAGACAGGCTGCCAGGGAAGGTCATCATGGGGTTTTGTCAATGATATATAGGAATTTTGCTAGCAGGGAGAAGGAGGTGATTGTCCCTCTGTATAAGGCAATGGTCAGGCCACGCTTTGAGTACTGCATTCAGGTCTGGAAGCCTCATTTTAGGAAGGATGTAGATTTGCTTAAGCGTATACAAAGAAGGGCAACAAGATTGGTGAGGGGATTGAAGGGATCCTCTTACCAAGAGAGGCTTAAGTTCTGCAAGTTGCAGTGGCTGGAGACTAGGCACCTGCGCGGTGATCTGATTGAGGTGTATAAGGCCTTGAATGGGTTGAGCATGCTGAATTCTGATTGGATCCTTCCACTTGTTCAGATTACGAACCTAAGGGGGCATAAATTCAAATTAAGAAAGGATAGATGTAGAATAGATGTGTGGAAATTTGCCTTTAGCCAGCGGGTGGTCAATTGCTGGAACAAACTTTCCATCTGTCATTGTGGAAGTTGATAGGTTGAATAAATTTAAGGAGAAACTGGACAGGCATTTGGAGGGAAGGGAATGGTGTGATTTTTTTTTTTTTTTTGGCTGATGCTGCATAAGCTCATATACTCGCTTTCTTGCATCACATGCCACTACTACTACTACATCAACGGGGAAAGTGGGCACACAAGCCCACTTTTCCCCATGATGTTTTCTGAAGTTTTTAACGTGAAGTACAATAACCAATGAATTGGTTAGAACAGCCCTGTTAAATGGCAAAAGTAACATTGACATCACTCTTTCTAACACTGCACTGGCCGGGAAAGTTTCTTACTAGACTGTCAAGAAGCCTGGAACACCAGTGACCACAGAACCATCAAAGCTTTCAGGTTTACCATCACCTGTACTATCCAAAATGGAAATCTACCTTTGCTATGTGGGACATTGCAAGATATTCTACCAAAACTGCAAAATGGGACTCTTTGAGCTTTCCCTTAGGATAATCGAATTTACCATAAGAAACCCCACAACCTTGACCCTTACTGAGCAGTTACGAGCCATTCAGCAAGCCATTCACAAAGCCCATGATAGGTCAATGCATAAGAATAAGCCTCATCCTCATGCTCTGGTGGTCTCCAGAACTTTTCACCCTCTGCCAGCAGGTTAACATATTGAGGAAAGAATTCCAGTACAAAAAATCAAGCCAGCCACCTGCAGAAGTGGAAGCCCTACAAGTACAAAGGCCACAGAAATAGATATATCTGACTTATCAGTTTTAGCAAATATATCTCATGTCACAATCCTTTTATTGCTACAGGAAACACTGATCCTTGGGATACCGTAAGGATTATCTACAGCAAGCTCCCAAGGGGAAACCCCTTAATATTATCAGGGATCAATAGGAAATTTGGTCCCAGCTCATCTATTAGGTTCCAGTCAGTTACCATGGAATTTCCTAAAGAATCTGTCTTAGGGCCATTCCCATGGACTCATCTAAGAAGAGTATCTTAGAAGAATATCTCAAAGGTCACCTCGACCTTGTGGATGACCTCATCCTCCTCATCAATTCCTATGCTGAACTTGAGCATAAGGCCAATAACATACTTAACCATCTCCACAAGTTGACCCTTACTAACTAACTATGGATTTTGACAGTGAAAACCAAGACCATCAAAGGGAGTCTCAATGGCACCAGAAACCCCAATGTCTGGCTGGCTGGCTGGCCAACACATCTATCACATCTATGAATCAGTCTTTGGAATTCCAAAGGCTGGTTACTCCACCATGATAATGCACAACTGCATTTGCCGCTACTTGTAACTTTTTTGGCCAAACATGGATTCGCTCAAATCCAGAAACCCTCATACTCAATAAATATGGCTCTATATGACTTTTTTTTTTGTTTCCTTTACTGGAAAAAACCCTGAAAGGACATGATTTCATGATGAATAAACAATAAAGATTAATCAGATTCAGATATTTCAAAATTGGCTTTCCGAAAGTGCTTCCAAGGTCAGAAAACTTGTAACTTTTTTGGCCAAACATGGATTCGCTCAAATCCAGAAACCCTCATACTCAATAAATATGGCTCTATATGACTTTTTTTTTTGTTTCCTTTACTGGAAAAAACCCTGAAAGGACATGATTTCATGATGTATAAACAATAAAGATTAATCAGATTCAGATATTTCAAAATTGGCTTTCCGAAAGTGCTTCCAAGGTCAGAAAAATCATTGGGCTAGCATAACCTCAGAACGACATTATTTCAAAGAGAATTAAGTCATACAACCTATAAGTATATTTATTGTCACATTGCAGTCTAGATATTTTTTTAACAGAGCTCATATTAATATTATACACTTATATTTTGTGAATTGAAATAGCTTTAAAAAAATGTGTAATTTGGGGGTTGCATGACTTTATACTTGCCCTCTTTCTTTTATAGTACTGCTTAAAAAAAAAAAAAAAAAAAATACTACTTCAATATGATTTATAATGTTACAGATTTTGAAATATAATCACAATATTTAGACTCAGCACTCCATCATAGAATGTATAATGGTAATTTCCCAAACACAGATATAGAGCTTTATAGATACACACATAATTATTGAATTATACACAAAATACTGAATATCAACCAAATTTTTTGTACTTCAGCAAAAGCCCTCTTAACCGACTTACTGGATTAACCAATGTTTCCCACCTTCCCTCTTTACACCATACTGTTTGACACCTATGGCATACTGCTGTGTGTTGTGCTGTGGGCACTGGTCCAGTATACTTGCAGCTAGTGTAGTACACCACACCCACCTGTTGAGCTGTATAGCTGTATGTTTTCTAAGTGGAAAATTGTGTTTGTTTCAAACCATGTTTGTCCCAGTAAAATTATACTGATCAAAACATATTTTGTCCCATAAACATTTCTGGCAAATTCTTATGTTTTTTTTGTTGCCGAATTCAAAAATGCAAACAGAATTTCTTTACCATGCATAATTTTTATGTGACACAAATTTTGATATAAATAATACAGTAATGAAGCTGTAATAGAGTGTGGTTTTACAAAATAAATAAATGTGTGGAAAGGATTGTTCTGTGTGCTCTGACTGGATAAAGCATAACCTTCTGCGAAACTCTATACTTGTAGCACATGTTGTTCAAACAAGTTCAGATCTGATGTAATATTGCTAACATTACATCAGATTACAACGAGGCTACTAGAGACGGTCGTGTTCAAAGCCGCTAAGTGGATTTTTCTTATTTATTGATTTGAAATTATTGTTTTTCTAAAACTTTTGATTTAAATTTAGTAGTATAACATTATTTTGTGATTAATTTGGTGTATTTATTCTTTACTCGGCCTTGTAATTGCATAAAAGTATCGGTAAGGGTTTCCACGTGTTTCAACTCCGCTACTGTTCGTAAATTTCCCGCCTTTGTGATACGATAGTTATATACCGTACTAGATAGCGTTAGTTGAACTTCGTTAGCAGTTAAATTGTACGTTTAAATAAATACATATAACGACTTAGATTACAAACGTAATATAATTAATTATATTTAACATAATTAATAACATAACATAATTAATTATAATTAATTAATAAATTAATAGAATCATGACTCAGACCAGAGCAGCAAAGCAAAAGGCTCAAGCTAATGGAAGTGCTGTGGCTCAGAGCAGAACTGAGGGGGGGCAGTTGTCCTCTGACTCACAGCCTTATAAAATGCACAGTTTGCTTGATGTTTGCAGAGCAATCGGGTACGTGACATGATACTGCCATGGGGGATGTCTTTGTGTGTGCGCGATGCAAGGAGTGTATCGATATCAGGCAACAACTCGGCGTTCTTGTGGGCCTATATGAGAGCTTGAAGGACAGGGTGGATGCCCTCGAAGAAACTAAATTGAGGGGCCCATCAAGCTCTCAGCTGCCCACATCAACGCCAGAGCTTGCACTTGGGCATCGCGTGACACAGAGGCAACCCCCAAGGCAGAATGCGCTGGTCCCGAAGGAACTAGTAGTTGTTGGTGACTCTATTGTCAGGAAACGAGGAACATGCTTTGTAAAAAAGATAGGTGGAACAGGACCAGGGTAGGTCTGCCAGGGGCAAAGGTTGATGACGTTATAGAGCGAATATCATCTTTTAAGGGCACAAAAGGTGATATAGTTGTACACGTTGGCACTAATAATATTAAGAGTAGGAGACCGGCAGAATTACTTAACAAGTACAGGTCACTGTTGAACAAAAGCCGAGAATTAGGGTTGAATTTGAAAGTGTCTGCAATTCTGCCCAGACACGATAGGAGGGAGTATATGATGAGAGCCTTGTCGATCAATTCGGCCCTGGAAAGATTGTGCAAGGCTCAAGGGGTAGAATTTTTTTCAGCCTGAACTGTACTTGTTAACAGGAGAGATTGCTTCTACAGGGATGGGATACACTTAAATAGAAAGGGTGCAAGAATATTTGCTGATGCTATCGAGGCAGTGTTAGGTGGGTCGGAAAACTGCTAGCTTGGGGGGAGACAAAGACCAATAGATTGACAGTAGCCACTGGCAGAGGTGAAAGAGATTCTTGTACTGCTTCTATTAGAATGAGCAGAAGCCTGAAAAACAAGATGCATGGTATTTCAGAGACTGCTGGGGGGCCATTGCGGTACAAGTAAACACACAATGGTTGTGTTAGGGTAGCTAAGAATAGAAACAGGTGCAGGTATACTTGCGTGTACACCAATGCTAGGAGTTTAGTAAATAAATTTGATGAATTTGAGGTATTGCTCAAAACATCAAAGGCAGATATTGTTGGGATATCAGAGACGTGGTGTCACACAGATATAAGGGATGCAGAACTGCAATTTGGGGAGTACAACGTCTACAGAAAGGATAGACAGGATAGGAAGGGGGAGGGGTTATGCTATTAGTTAAGAAACACATAAAAACCAAGGAAGTGAAGCCAGTCGACATCGCTGGACAGTGCAGTGTTGAGTCAGTTTGGTGTGACATAAGCATTGGGAGATCAAAATTGAGAGTAGGAGTGTGCTATAGGCCTAATGACTCTGATGAGTATAATAAGGAACTGTACAGGGAAATAGAGTGGGCCAGTAAATCAGAGAGTCTTATAATGGGAGATTTTAATTTCCCAGATATTGACTGGAATTTGGGGGCTGGTTACTCACACACTAGCAGGGCTTTTGTGGATTTATTGGATGATTGTTTTCTACATCAGCATGTTCGGGAGGCAACTAGAGGGAGTAATACTCTTGATTTGATTATCAGCAGTGATTCTTCATGCATTAAGAATCTGCAGATAAATGAACCACTAGGTGGCAGTGATCACAGTGTGCTGAAGTGGGATTTACTGAAAGAGGTAACTACCATCAGGGGTAAAGGGAAGGGTTATTGCTTCCGTAAAGGCGACTACGATGGACTGAGACAGTATTTAAATTCTATACAGTGGGACCAACTGATGATGTTACCAACAGCAAGTTCAAAATGGGAAGCATTCAAAGAACTTATCTTGGAAGCTACTAGGCTTTACATACCAACTAAGAAATATTGTTCAAGGTTTAGGCCAAAATGGATGTCAGATGAACTAATGAGGCATATGGCAGAGAAGAAAAATGCATGGGATACTTACAAATTAACACATGACACAGAAGCCTATGATAGATACAAGTTGATATGCAACCAAGTTACAAAGGAGGTTAGGCAGGCGAAGGCAGATTACGAGAAATCCTTGGCAAGGGATGCAAAGAAAAACAGCAAAGAGTTCTTTACTTATGTAAACTCTAGAAGGAAGGGGATGAATCAGATTGGTCCACTTGATATTGATGGGTCAACTGTTGATGATCCTGCTCAGGTAGCTAACAAACTAAATGAATATTTTGCATTGACATTCACACATGAGGAGTTATTCAGCAAGGGGAATGCCAGAGGTGTATTCAACTCTAGCAGTAAGCTACAGAATCTTGAAATAACTGGGAGTAAAGTGGAGGAGAAACTGTTGAAGATAAACACAAGAAAGGCACCCGGGGTTGATGGGATCTATCCAGTTATATTAAAGGAGGCAGCAAAGGAAGTAAGCAAACCCTTAGCCATAATTATGAGAGCTTCCTTGGACTCAGGGGAGGTACCCATAGACTGGAAATGTGCAAATGTGACCCCAATTCACAAAGGAGGATCAAAGGCTGACACAAGTAATTATAGACCTGTGAGCTTAACTTCTGTTCCAGGAAAATTAATGGAGGCACTGGTTAAAGAAGCACTGCAGGATCATTTAGACAAGACTTCAGTTATAGCTCAGACACAGCATGGTTTTGTTAAGGGGAAGTCTTGCCTGACCAACTTGATTGGATACTATGATGCAGTCACAAAAGAACTGGATGCAGGGAATAACTTTGATATTATATACTTGGATCTTAGAAAGGCTTTTGATACTGTTGCACATGGAAGACTGCTACACAAATTGGAGCAGTGTGACATTGGAGGCAAATTGCTGCTATGGATAAAGGGGTGGTTGAGGGGGAGAAGACAGAGAGTGGTAATCAATGGACACTGCTCATCGTGGACTAATGTTATTAGTGGAGTCCCTCAGGGCTCAGTGTTGGGTCCATTATTGTTTTCTGTATTTATAAATGATATTGATGATGGTATATCAAGCTTAATGTCCAAGTTTGCAGACGATACAAAGGTTGGCAGGGTTGTCAAGGACACTACTGACACTATGCTGCTGCAACAGGATCTGGAAAGGTTGAGCAGATGGGCTGAGAGGTGGCAAATGAAGTTTAACATTGACAAATGTAAAGTACTACACATGGGAAACAGCAACCCCAGAGCAATGTATCAACTCTGTGGTACTACACTGACAGTGGTAGAGAATGAAAGGGACTTGGGGGTGGTTGTGCAGGCAGATATGAAGTTCTCTGAGCAGTTCAGACGGGCTGCAAGAGTAGCTCATGGAGTATTGTCAATGATATACAGGAATTTTTCCAGCAGGGATAAGGAGGTGATTATTCCATTGTATAAGGCAATGGTCAGGCCACACCTAGAGTACTGTATACAGGTCTGGAGGCCTCATTTCAAGAAGGATGTAGAGCTGCTGGAACGAGTACAGAGAAGGGCAACAAGATTAGTGAATGGAACAAAGGGGTGCTCTTACAAAGAAAGGCTTAAGTTTTGCAAATTACAGTGTCTGGAGACTAGGCACCAGCGAGGTGATCTGATAGAGGTGTATAAAGCCTTGAATGGTTTGAGCATGCTCAATGCTGATGGGATTCTTCCTCTAGCTCAGAAAAATCACCTGAGAGGGCATAAATTCAAATTGAGGAAAGACAGATGTAGGATAGACGTGCGGAAATTTGCCTTTAGCCAGCGGGTGGTTGGTTGGTGGAACAGACTTCCATCCCTTGTGGTGCAGGTTGATAGCCTAAATAAGTTTAAGGCTCAGCTGGACAGGTATTTTGAACGAACAGAGGGGTGAAGTGGAAGTGGTTTTTTTTTTTTTTTTTTTTGGCTGATGCTGCATAAGCTTGCTTTCTTGCATCAAATGCCTCTACTAATGCTAATGCTAACATCCATAGAGTAGACTGTTCTCCAGTTGTGTGCTGAATGTCACTTGGTTTAGGTCATTATTGTTTGTGTTCCTTTTCTTTAAGTTTTGTGTATACTTTTTTAAATGTTTCTGTGCATTTACAACCTAAGATTCCTCATAAATGTATCACTAATCCTAATAGTTTTTGTTAGCTCACTACCACTCATGCTAAATGAGTGGCAGTGATGACAATGTGAAACTCACATGGATACTTTTTGGAGTGTAGCATATAATCAAAATGAAATCATAGGTATTACATATAATCCTCATAATCTGAACTATTTATTTTTTACTTTTTAAGAGTTTTGAATTTTAAAAATTTACCTGCAGCATCTAACAGTTCTGAATCAATTTTTTCAGTAAGTAAACAAAACAGTCCATCTTTTCCAATGATTTGTTTTAAAAGTTCCTCCCGTGGAATGGGTTTATTATCTTGCCATATTTCCAGAATGCAACTAAAACATTTTAAAAATATATTAAAATTTTGTCTGTGAACTTGTCTATTCCTATACAACATCACAAAACTTTAAAGATAATACATAAACTGCAATATATTTGAAAATTCAAGACCATATTGGAAGCTGATAACTGTTTCTGTCAAGCTGGTGTTACAAAACTTATAGGAAAGAAACATGAGAGGAAGAGGAGATATAGATAAAATGATCATTACATATAATGATTACTTATAAAGACCAACAGGTGGGTAACAACCAAAATAAGACTGAAATGTCTTATTTTGGGAACTAACTTTCTAGAAACTGTTCTCAATACTCAGCAGCAATATACTTCTAGACTGAGCAGATTGCAGATATCCCCTGTAATCTCTTTGTTGGAGCTATAAAGACAGAGAGCTAAGTAAATCCACATTAAGCAGGGGATATTTGTCTATAGGAATTAATGTAAATCATTTTAAGTGGTTGGTGTGACCAGTGTTTCAATCTAATTTTAAGGCAGCATTACTTTATATAACAGTATTAAATGCAGCAAAAGCATTTATTATGCCTTTAAATATAAATTTAATTTAAATACACGAATTATGCAAAAAAACAAATACCATATATATTCTAGAAAATGCAAGAAAACTTACCTTAAAATTATAGAAGCTTATAAGTATACAATATATTTACATTATTTAAAATAACAGCTTGCTCAATACTATTAAGTGTAATGTAAATCTAGAACCATCCCAAATCCAATCTTTTTAGAACGTCCAATTTAGTTTCCAATGACAAGTTTTTCCAATAAATTTTCACCCCCTTCATGTAATTAGCACTAGCCTACTCAATTGAGCTCTCTGAGGAAATTTAACAAAAGAGATGTTGAAACTAGAGATATCTTTTAAGGGTGCAAAAGTTGATACTGTTGTACACATGTACACTAATGATATTAAGAGTAGGAGATATGAGGATTTAATTAACAAGTACAGGACAATGTTGGGAAAACATTGAGAGTTAAGATTAAATTTGAAAGTGTATGCAATCCTGCTCAGACACAATAGGAGGGAGTACATGTTGAGACTTGTCAATCAATTCGGCACTGGAGAGACTGTGCAAGGCTCATATGTGCTTGTTAACAGGAGAGACTGTTTTTATAGGGATGGGATACACTTAAATAGAAAGGATACAAGAATATTCACTGATGCTATCAAGGCAGCGGTAAGTGTTATTTAGTTTTTAGGAGCATTAGCAACTAAGGCCATATCGCTCCGGGGATATGCGGTGGCCATTCCCTGACCTTTCCGCATCCTCCGTATTTGGTGGTCACGGGCTCAAACCCCGGTCTAATCAAGAAGTGTATGCTACGCACTGCTGCGCCTACCCACCTGGCTATGGAGGCGCCAGTGCTAAGTGTATTGGTAAAATAATAGCTTGAGAGGAATACACACACTAATACATCCACTAGAGGTAAAAGTGATTCTTGCACTGGTTCTGTAAGAACATGCAGCAGCCTGGAAAGCAAGGTGTTGGAGATTTCAAGCTCTGCTGGTAATCACAAAAAAAGCAAATACATGGGCTGTGTTAGGGTAACTAAGAGTAAGAACAGGTGCATGTACACTAATGCTAGGAGCATAATAAATAAATCTGATGAATTTGAAGTGCTGATTAAGTCATCAGATGCAGACATTGTTGGGATATCAGAGACATGGTGTTAATCAGACATGGGGGATGCAGAATTTGAATGTGGGGAATACAATGTGTACAGACAGGACAGTAGGACAGGGATCATGCTCATAGTTAAAAAGCATATTAAATCTAAGGCAGTGCATCCAGTTGATATAGGTAACCAGTGCAATGCTGAGCCAGTTTGGTGTGACATAAGCACTGGAAAAAAAAAAAAAAAATGAGAGTAGGATTGTGTTATAGGCCTAATGACTGTGATGATTATAACAAACAAATATACAAAGAAATAGAGTGGGCAGTAAATCAGAATGTCTTATAATGGAGAATTTTGAACTTTTCAAGTACTGAATGGAACTTGTGGGCTGGTCACTCACACACTAGCAAGACTTTTGCAGATTTACTGGATGACTGTTTTTCTACACCAGCATGTTAGAGAAGCAACAGAAAGAAGCAATACCATTGATCTGATTATCAGCAGTGAGTATTCATGCATTAAGAAAGTGCAGGAAGACCCTCTGAGTAACAGAGATCACAATGTAATGATGTGGGATTTACTTAAAGATGAAACTACCATCAAGGGAAGGGTAAAGGGAAGGCTTTTACTTTTTTAAAGATGAATACAGTGGTCTCAGACAGTTTTAAAATTCTATACAGTGGGACCGTCTGATGATATTGCCAGCAGCAAATGCTAAATGGGATGCATTCAGGGAAGTAATCATAGAAGCTACTAAGCTTTTCATACCAACTAAGAAATACTGTTCACAATTTAGGCCTAAATGAATCTCAGATGAACTAATGAGACTTGTTTTTTTTTTTTTTTTTGGTAGTTGTTGGCGCATCGGCTTCTGTGGCCATAGTGCACCTCCCAAGGTTTTTGCAGTTGATCCAAGCCCGAGGTGGGATTCGAACCCGCGACCTTTGGGTTGCCAGGCAGGCACCTTATCCACCTGGCTAGCCCGGTCGGCAATGAGACTTGTGACAGAGAAGAAAAATGCATGGAATGCATATAATTATCTGGTGATAAAGAAGCCTATGGTAGATATAAACTAGTCTCTAATAGAGTCAAAAAAGGAGATTAGGCAAGCTAAGGCAGATTAAGAGAAGTCTCTAGCAAAGAACGACAAGAAATGAAACAAAGCCTCCTTTACTTATATTAACAGTAGAAGGAAGGGGTTGAATCATTGCCCACTTGACAATAAAGGTTTAACTGTTGATGACCATGCCCAGGTTGCTCAGAAACTAAATACAGTCAGTTCTGCTATAATGCACATTTTTGCAACACGAATTTGCTTCAACGCGATTGATATATTAGGGAACAATGCAACTATAACACGATTTTTGCGTCAGCTCATGCACCATTTCTTCTGCGAGTAACACCTGATGAACGTAAAACCCAGCACCAAGCTGAACGTAGTTTGGTGCTGCGCAGCAATACATACAAGTTTACGAAGTTTAAAAAATGTCAAACATCAAATGTGTAACAGCTATATTTCCCATTTACTGCAGTTGTAGTGGTCAGAGACACACAGCTGTGATTCGCTGTATTCACAAGATAACAGGCGATATTGTAGGCCAACTCACATTTTCAGGAGCTCACATTTTTCTGTTCAAACAGAAATTTTGTGAGGCGTGATAGCGTGAGCAGAGGAGCACATTTCTGGAGGTCACTACCATAAAACAATAAAAACAATTTGCAGTTAACAGTTTATTGGGCTTTTCTGTTAGTGCAATCTAATTATAAATGGGTAGTAAACTGGAAAATACTGCATTTGCGATAATACCGTTAGCTGGAATTGTGTGGGTTTTTATGTAATTATGGTGAAATGTGTTTCCCTTTCCATGAAATCTTCAATCATATAAAAAAACAAATAAATTTCTGAATCTTCTCTTTATTCCTATTTTTTAAGCTATATTTACTGTAATATTTATTTATTTATTAGTGCTCTGCTCCATCTCTATTTTTACCATAAGCTCTGTTGTTTTTATTGCGCGAAATACCATAACGCAGAGATTTTTAGGAACACATGTACCGTGTTATAGCAGAACTGACTGTAGGTATTTAGCTTCCACATTCACATGTGAGGAGATCTTTATTGAGGGGAATTCCAGAAGTTCATCAGAATCGAACATAGGGTTAAATGATTTTGTGATAACTGAGAGGAATGTGGAAGAGGAATTACTGAAGCTCAACATTAAACAGGCATTTGGGTAGACAGGATCTATCCAATTATATTAAGAGAGACAGCAAAGGAGGTAATCAAACCCTTAGCTATAATTATGAGAGCATCTTTGGATTCAGGAGAGATCCCTAAGGACTGGAGATATGTAAATGTATCCCCAATTCACAAAGGGTGACATGAGTAATTTACAGACCTGTTAGCTTAACTTCTATTCCAGAGAAATTAATGGAGTCTCTGGTTAAAGAAGTAATACAGGATCATCTAAACAGGAATGCACTTATACTGCAGTCACAGCATGGATTTGTTAGGGGGTGAAATTGTCTGACCAATCTGACTGGATATTATAGCGCAGTAACAAAGGAAGCGAACGCACAAAATTTTGATATCATATAATTCAATTCAGGAAAGCTTTTGGTACTGTTTCATATAAAAATCTACTACTGTACAAACTGGAGCAGTGTGGCACTAAAGGCAAGTTAATGCTCCCCCCCCTCCCCCAGTGTTCAAGTGCTGGACCCATTGTTTTCTTCTATATTTATTATTTATACTGATGACTGATGAGCTGAGAAATGGTAGTTGAAGGTTAACATTGACAAATGCAGGGTACTGCACATGGGTAGCAGTAATCCTAGCATAACATACCAACTGTGTGATACTACACTCTGGGTAGTGGAAAACGAAAAAGACCTGGGGGTAACTGTGCAGTCAGATATGAAATTTCTCTGAGAAATGCAGACAGGCTACCAACACAGCTCATGGAGTGTTATGTTTATAATATACAGGAACTTTGTTAGCAGGGACAACAAAGTGATTATCCTATTGTATGGTTAGGCTACATCTTGAGTTTAAGTACTACATACAGGTCTGGGGGCCTCATTTTAGGAAGGATGTAGATCCGCTGGAACAGGCTCAGAGAACGGCAATGAGATTGGTGAAGGGAATAAAAGAGTGGTCTTACAAAGACAGGCTTCAGTTGTGCAAACAGCAGCATCTTGAGGCTAGGCACCTTCAAGGTGATCTGATTAAGGTTTTTAAAGCTATGAATGGATTGAGCATGCTCAATGCTTTGTGCATTCTTCCTTTTGTGTCAAAATGACACAACAGCATGTCCAAGCTTAGCATTTAACCATGTAATGAGAACATATTCAGCCTACATGATAGGCTGAAGTACAGATTTTGAGATGAAAGACCAGATTACTGATGCACAGAAGTGAGGCAGGATGTAGATAGCAAAATATTTCCATATAGTCTCCGGATTATGAATGAGAATGAGGTCGCACTTAACAAACCAAAACACTGTTAGAATGGTACACAAAAGCTTTCTGCAATGGAGTGAGAAGTTTATAACACAGAAGTAATCCTAAGAATTTATATTAATTTGGTTAACAGGGGAATTAATTTAGATTGGATTCTAACTTGTAGGAGAGAAGAGATTATTGAAGGAGCACACAGTAGATACTTAGCATTTGACATGCAAACCAAAAAATACGATATAAAAAGCCTGCATAATGAATTGGAAAGACTCACAATGCTGATAGAGACTAGAAAGCTGGAAAAATATCACCAGCATCAAAGATGAAGTTCAGGTGACTTGAAATAAAAGGAAAGCGCATGGCTGAGGAGAACACAGATGAGAGGGCTTCTCCTTGTGACAGGCCTGAGCTAATGTTCTGAATACAGGTTGAAGATTTGTTAGAGAAGATAAGAGTGTGATCATGAAACTTTTGAACCAGTTTCAGCAGGAATCCTGAAGCAGAGATACCAGGAAACCAACAGCAACTGAGTCAATGGAAGCAATAATATCGAGGAAAATTTTAAAGTGCAGATTGATATTAGCAAGGTTGATATCAAGTGCAGATTTTCCTTTTTCTGCCAAGTTACAAATATTGTGGAAATGAGTTGAAGAAGACACATTTCATTTGAATGTTCTGAGATGCCACAATGAACTGATACTGGTCTAGAAGCAAAAATTTGCCTACAAAGTGGCTTCAAGAGAATTTTGTCTAAAAACTTTGGTAAAGGGGAGAAAAAGAGATAGTTGATTAGCTGATATTGATAGCTGAAGTTGATTCCTGAGTTTTTGCATGGGAGGGAGGGAGTTGATTAGCCACTTTAAATTGGAAGGTGAAATTGAGATTTTTTTAGACATGTCACAGCATAAAGAGTCCTTAAATATAGGCATTGCATCAGTGGATGACAAAAGACCAAATCTGGTAACATAATCTGCCTAGGTCTCCAGCTGGAAGAAGAGGGATGGATGTGAATTTCTGTGATAAGATCCTCTTTCCAGTTTTAGATCTAGCATTAATAAATTCAGCTAGGGGTGTTTTCTTAACAGTATTAAAGAGGGAACGGAGAGCTGAAAAATTAGCATACATCTTGTGAAAGGACTGCCTTCAAAACTTACAAAATGCTTTCTGCTTGTCCCAAAAAAGGATCAATAGGTTGGATGTCTACCATGGTTTGTTTTGAAAGGAGAACCAGACATTGTCACACATGAAATAAAAGCAAGCCAGCAAACCAACTAAAACAAAGCATCAGGAAGAGGAATGTGAAGGCAGACTGACTGTTTGTTTGTTTGTTTGGTTTTTAGGAGCATTAGCAACTAAGGCCATATTGCTCCGGGATATGCGGTGGTCATTCCCTGACCTTTCCGCATCCTCCGTATTTGGTGGTGACGGGCTCGAACCCCCGGTCTAATCAAGAAGCGTGTGCTACGCACTGGCGCTCCTTCCCACCTGGCTACGGAGGCACCCAGCAGACTGACCAGGAACTTAGCAAGACCTCGGTTCAGGAAAAGTGATGATAAAACTGTCTTGCTCAGAGACTTAGAGGAAGGTCTTGGGGTCACAAGATATTGTGAATGTGGCTTTTAGAGGAGGGTGATCTGAGTCTAAGCAAACTGGTAGATAGTAAAAATAACAACTGGGATATCAGAAAAGATTCTGTCTAACTTGGCAGCACTCCAAGGAGGTGGGGAAGTAGATTCGATACAGTTGAGAATTAGAAATTGGCTAGGCAAGCAAGTGGCAATGACAGTAGGAAGTGAATCACAAAGGTTAAAGCCTTAGTGGCCCTTGCACCAATAAATCCAAATCCAACAAAGGTTAAAGTTACCAACACAAATTATGATATCAGATGGTTTAACGATGGAGATTAACTAGGAATATTCTCTAACACTCAGCACACTTGCAAAAAACGACGTGGGATAATTTGTTATATTTCAAATGGGGAAAGTGCTCCCTTGTGCACTTTCCCCAACCAAAGGCCACTGTATGGCAATTCTTTCTTCTTTCATAATAGTGCCTGGTAGATTTTCACACTGAAAATGATTATTCGCAAAATATGTATTTCTTTAGTTTCAATGATATGAAAAAGTAAAAAATTTCTGGCTAATTTTTTTTTTTTTTTTAATTTATTCATTTCAATTTGGTTAAAAAATCTTGTACTCTGAATAACCTTACTGAATAATGAACTGGCCTACCAAATGTGATTTTATTTAAATTAAAATCAAATAACCCAGCTGGGCAGCTTGCTATCTATGAATTCTGTTTGGAACCAGCAGAAGTTCAAGTGCCCTAAAGAAACATGCTTTTGTTTTAGGAATTCACAGTAGAAAGTCATTTAGCGACCAAACTAACTTTACAATTTACCAGATTTATTCCCAAAGTGATGTAGCTTCTGCTATGAGTGTATTAAAAATTTTAAGTTTGCACACTTCATTGGATCACGTCAGCATACAAATCATCTCAACAGTACAACATGTAGACTTGGACTAATGCCTTTTTTTTTTTTCTTTAACTATATATATAAAACAGTTTATGTTCAAGTTTTACTACTACAACTACTTGCTTTGATATTCATGGCATATTCTCTCTGTGATTATTTTTCATTGGCCTTTAGTAAGACAAACAGCAATGTAATTTTTTTATCGGCAATTATAAGGGCCAGGACACGGAATTTTTAAGCTCTTAAACAGATTTAAGTTTTTTGGAAATTTTTACCGCCTTCTTGATTAATTAACATATTAAATTGGGTTTTATAAATTGCTTAAATAGTCTTAGTCACATTCGTTAGTTTATTTTTAAATTTAGCTAGTGATTTTGTAATTTATGACTTACTACTCATACTGCTGTTGTATTGATGTTTTGGTGCAAATATCGTAGCATGTAACCAGCAGTGCAGAGGAATAGTAGGGTTTTAATTGTGATAAATAAGTAGCTCAAAGGTTCTAATCACTTGTTGGGCATATATCTTTTTTTGTGTTTAGTTAAGGATATAACTAATTTAACATTATGATATAGCATAAAGTATATCTCAAACTTGATAGCATAAGTTATAACATAAAACTAGCATAAAGGAATGCTAGTTTTATGTTATAACTTACGTGCATTATAACTTTATGCATTACAGCCTAAAAAATTGTGCAAATTGTGAAATGTTTGTGTACCTTTCTGAAACAGTACATGATCTAGCCAAGAAGGATGTCTTTGTGTGTGCTAGCTGCAGAGAGTGTGAAGAAATTAGGTATCAACTCAGCATTCTGATGGGCATCTATGAGAATTTGAAGAGTAGAGTAGATGCCCTCGAAGAAATTAAAATGTCAATCAATTCAGCCCTGGAGAACTTCTGCAGAGCTCATTAGGTAGAATTTTCCTCATCATAGTATGTGCTTGTTAACAGGAGAGACTGTTTATACAGGGAAGGGATACACTTAAATAGAAAGAGAACAAAAATTTGCTGATGCTATTGAGGCAGTGTTAGGTGGGTCGGAAAACTGCTAGCTTGGGAGGATTCACAGACTAATAGATTAACAGTAGCAGTAGCGAAAGTGATTCTTGCACTATTTTTATTGGAATGAGCAGCAGTGAAAGTGATTCTCGAACTACTTCTATTGGAATGAGCAGCAGCCTGAAAAGCAAGGTACTGGGGATTTCAAGAACTGCTGGGAGTCACCATGGAACAAGTAAATACATGGGCTCTGTTAGAGTAACTAAGAGCAAGAACAGGCAAAGTACTGCATATGGGTAGAAGTAACCCCAGAGAAACGTACCAACTGTGTGGTACTACACTTAAGGTGGTAGAAAATGAAAAAGACCTTGGAGTAATTGTGCAGTCAGACATGAAGTTTTCTGAGCAATACAGACAGGCTGCCAGGGCAGGTCATGGGGTTTTGTCAATGATATATAGGAATTTTGCTAGCAGGGAAAAGGAGGTGATTATCTCTCTGTATAAGGCAATGGTCAGGCCACACCTTGAGTACTGCGTACAGGTCTGGAGGCCTCATTTTAGGAAGGATGTAGATTTACTTCAGCGTGTACAGAGAAGGGCAACAAGATTGGTGAGGGAAATGAAGGGATCCTCTTACCAAGAGAGGCTTAAGTTCTGCAAATTGCAGTGGCTGGAGACTAGGCACCTGCACAGTGATCTGATTGAGGTGTATAAGGCCTTGAATGGGTTGAGCACGCTGAATTCTGATGGGATCCTTCCACTTGTTCAGATTACGAACCTAAGGGGACATAAATTCAAATTAAGAAAAGACAGATGTAGAATAGATGTGCAGAAATTTGCCTTTAGCCAGCGGGTGGTTAATTGCTGGAACAAACTTCCATCTGTCGTTGTGGAAGTTGATAGGTTGAATAAATTTAAGGAGGAACTGGACAGGCATTTGGAGGGAATGGTGTGATTTTTTTTTTTTCTTTTTTTTTGGCTGATGCTGCATAAGCTCATACACTTGCTTTCTTGCATCACATGCCACTACTACTACTACTTGCATGTACACCAATACTAAGCTTATAATAAATATGCACATTGTGAATGGGGGAGGGGAAAAAATTGTGGGAACAAAACATCAGCCTTGAGGCTCTGTGGAAATAGGTTGATATACACTTGCTACATTATAGGCTCACCATCCTTCATCATGCTGCAAAATAACCACTCCCAAAATAGGGTGCAAGTGGGTGCTACAATTTTTGTTGTAACCCACTACAGCCACATGGAGCGCTTCCAACCAGGAGCAATGCGCAGGGTCCAAAATTTCAACGTTGGAACATGGGTTAAAATTAACAAGCTGCTCACACCAATAATGCTCAGCAACAGCAGAGTGAGGAAAGTTAGCCTGACAAACAACCCCCTCATACTCCAAGACGTGATCGCAAAGCCTCATCTGACTCATCAATATAACATACCTACAACCAGGCATGTGATCTGATAAACGGAATACATACATTGCAGCAAGGAAATGACAGATTTAACTCGGGAAACCACTGACTGTAACTTCCTGCTAGGGAGCTGCACACAACAAATATAGTAGCACTACAACACTACTGCAGTTTCTCAACCTTTTTGTTGCTGCGGCAAACTTTTAAAGACATTAAAATTTTGTGGCACACTACACTACAATCACTACTATACTCATATATTCACAAAGAGGAATATATGAATATATATTCCAGGAATATATTTCTGTTCGGTACATTTAATAATACATTTATTGTTTTAAATGGCGCCTCCGTAGCCGCGTGGGCAGGAGCAGCAGTGCGTAGCACACGCTTCTTGATTAGACCGGGGTTTGAGCCCGTGACTAGCAAATACGGAGGATGCGGAAAGGTCAGGGAATGACCACTGCACATCCCCGGAGCAATATGGCCTTAGTTGCTAATGCTCCTAAAAACCAAATAACAACAACAACAATTGTTTTAATTTATTTTAATATATCTCTTTTAAACATACGTGAATTACACGAAATTTAAAAGAATATTTTTGAACATACATCAACATACATGAAATTTAAAGGAAAATATGTACAAAATTAACTATGTGTATTTTAGTGCAAATGCATCATTTATACACAGCTAATTATAGATTAGCAAATTTGCAATAGCGGCATCGTTTAAGTTACATCTCATATTGTGAATACCTTCACGACAAGTTGCCATGACATTGCACTTCTTCGAATAAGTAACACTTCACCCGAAGGAGAAGACTATTGTTACTTATTCTCAGTGGATACCACCACCACCCAGACGGCACCGTTTCAGGGCTATTTGGCCCTTCTTCGGTGGGTGGGTAAGTACCCAAGTGATGTAATGATGACAAAACAGTTGTGAAGTATATTTCCACAATACAAGAGATGCCTGATGGTGTGGTATCCACTGAGAATAAGTAACAATAGCCTTCTCCTTCGGGTGAAGCGTTACTTATTCGAAGTAGTGCAATGTCATGGCAACTCGTCATGAAGGTATTCACAATATGAGATGTAACTTAAACGATGCCGCTATTGCAAATTTTCTAATCTATAATTAGCTGTGTATAAATGATGCATTTGCACTAAAATACACATAGTCTAATCTCTTTCGCAGCTTGAGGCTTAAGCCCTTAATGCATTAGAGTACAAAATTAACATAATTACAGTCAAAACTCTATATAATGACCCCCACCCCCAGGGGAATAAGAAAAACGGTTGTTATATAGGAAGGACTTTATATCGATCATTCATAAAATCAACAACAAAACAAGTAAAAGCTTGAACATTTAATGTAATTCTACTAATACAATATACTATAATCTTATTTATGATATGTATTAAACAAGAAAATTATGACTGTAAAGTGCAGTAAGGTTACAATTAAATTGTAAATTTTACTACACAGGAAATCTAAACAAGAAAATTGTTTCATACTTTAAAATGATCTGTCAAAACACAATGCTTCAATGGTAGAGCATGTTTTAAAAGACAATTATGAAAGTACGTGATAACAATTATTTCACTTTTGCAGTTAAACTGTGCTTGAAAAAAATTGATATACAAGTTCTAATCCTTGATGAGCATCTTTCACTGAAACTTCTTGTTCACCCATAGTAGGTTCCTTATTTACATCACTTCAAATTTCAGAAGATTCCATTACATCTGCAATGAGTTCCTCTTCATTCCTGCATATCCTGAAACATTCAATGTCCGCATCCACCTCTGCATAATCTTTGAAACATAAGTTTTTCTGTAAGTTTAGGTGATGACGCACATGCTCAAATATTTCTTCCCTATTCACTGTTCAACAAAAAATTCTTTGAATTTGTTTCCTTTCTTAATAGAGGCAAACTTTACTAATTTTGGGTCAAGAAAAACGAATATGACTTCAGAAATTTTTTATTAGCTCTAGTTTTTGAGATACAGAACTTTCGCTATTATCTAAGAATAGAGTAATTTCAATAGTAGTCAGAGTGAAAAGTAATATTAAAACAATCTCATATTTACATTTCCTTGATACAACATAAATCACAGTTGTTTTTAATTAAAATGTAAAAAGACAAGAACACAGGAAAACTGCACAGGAACCGAAAGTACTTTCTCAAAATATGGCCTATTTATGACAGTGCTTTCTTTTTGCTTGTCGCTTTTATTATTAGCTATATGGTGCAAGGAAGCCTGAGACTTATGCTGCACCAGCCAAAAAAATTTCTGAATTACCCTGTGAGAGAGAGAGAGAGAGAGAGAGAGAGAGAGAGAGAGAGAGAGAGAGAGAGAGAGAGAACAAGAGTCAGAAGTAAAAGGGAATCACCAAGAAAGAGAAGAATGATGATATCGAGCTCAGGACCCTGGGTGTACCGAGCCCATACCAGATGTGAACCCCTGGAGTTGTAATCCACTTCCAGGGCATCTCTTGTTACTGTCCAACAGTAGTCAGCAAGCATAGAAGGGTTCCACCTACCCTGATATCTTCTTTCCATTGCTGAAATGTCTCGGTGGAATCGCTCACTGCGCTATGGTTGTCAGGGAAGAAGTCCAGATGAGGGTCAAGAAAGTGAATTTTCAGTGACATGTTGCAGCCTAATTGATGATACTTTTCTAGAAAAGTTGTTCACAGTCTCAACATAGTTTCCAGCTCTTTGGTTTCTAAGGAAGTGATGCACAACACTTTTAAAGGCTTGAAGCTGCATTCTCATTACTCTGGAGGACTTGCTCAAAGTTTCCATCCTTTAAAAGTTTACAAATTTGCAGACCAAGAAAGATTCCTTCCTTAACCTTAGCATCACTCAACAGTGGAAATTGTCCTCTCAGGTACTTGAAAGCTTCTCCATCCTGGTTCACCCCCTTAACAAAGTTCTTCATGAGTCCCAGTTTGATGTGTAAAGGGGGCAGAAGAATTTTGCTTCAATCAACCAGAGGATTGTGCTGGACATTTTTTCCCCTGGGGTGCAGATTTTCCCTTAAGGCCAGACTTTTCTCTTGTAGTGTGAGGACCAAGCTTGACTATCCTACTCACACAGGAAACAGCAGTACTTCATGTATCCCAACTGCATGCCCAGCAGTATTGCAGTCACTTTCAGGTCTCCACAGATCTGCCATTAGTGATCTTTGTACTTCATTGCTTCCAGAATTAATTTAATATTCTCATGTCTCCTTCATGTGGACAATAGTGGCATAGTGTTTGGGTAAGTTGCCACCTGTGGTTTCCCACATCTTCGCCATCAGTACTCTTGTGATGTATACAGAACTCTGTAAAAGCCAGAAAAAGTGTAGTGTGTTGTATGTGAAGAGTTTTGTGTTGGGTTCTGTTGTAATGTTCTGGCTTCTTAGCCACAGGGCCCCTAGAGCCCCGCCACCACCACTGGGAGGTGAACCAGACTTCCACAGTACTCTGGCTGCTCTCCATCAGGGGCAGCCTGAGCTTCCTGACGGGGAACAAAAAAAAAAAATAAATAAATAATTAAATAAAATAATAAAATAAATAAAAAAATTAAATAAAATAAAATAAAAATGATAATAAATAAATTTTAAAAAAGAATGGTGATATTGAGTGGGTAGAATATGTAGTATGAGAAATGGAATCAAAGTGGGAACAAGGAGGAGAAATGGTAAGTGATGGGAAGGAAGGTATCCTCCAGCTGAGCAAAGAGGTGAGGAGGAGAAGTGGGAATCACCCGTGGCATTGGGAGCCCACCCATTGCCAGGGAAAAAGACAGTTTGCAGAACAAGGGAGGACTGCAAAGGAGAATGCCATGTTGTCATACCACTTCTGGCAAGCCAGATTTCAGCTGCACCCGGCCAACCCAAAGGTATTCGGGTGTAAAAAAAAAAAAGTGCAAAGAGTTAGTCATCAATTGGGTTGTCCTGGAATTGGCAATGTGTGCCTCAAGTGGGTAGAATGCCTTCTCTGGAATACATCTTGAGAAAATTCAGTGAGAACTATATAAAAGTTTTCTTCCATGAGAAAAAGATGCTCAGAATTTTGGGGATTTTCTTGTATCTTCGTGAATAGTCTAGTGCGGTAGTCGTCATACTGTGGACAGAGGTACATGACATGTTCAAAATTTTCTTTGTGGCCACTGACACAGAATGGGTTTTCTTCAATTCCAAGCGTGGTTAATTTATGTCTAAATGAGCCATGCCCTGTAAGCAGGAAGGTGACTTGGAGACCTGGAGCAAACCAGGGAGGAGGCTTTGGGTATGTCAGTAATACAGTTGGGATATATTTTTTGGTAACAGCACCTTTTGTTGTCGAATCCCAGTGATCTTGCCATATTTCAAGCAGTTTTTCTGCTATCCTTTTCTTTTCGTGTTTTGGGTCATTTGCAATATCAAGCTGTGTCATTTGCCGTATCAATCCTTCATGTGGACAGCATGGCCTAGAGGAATTGAAAGAAGAGCACTGCCATTGTGGAGCAAAACAGCTTTTAAACTTAGCTTTGATGAGTCTATGAATAGCCTCTAGTCCTATGGGTTGTGCTCCACATTCAAAGCTGTCATCAAACCATCGACATCACAGCAGGCAACAAGGTTGTTTTCACTTTTAAAATATGCCTTTTAAAGCATTCTGCCTGCTCCTGTACATGGACACCTTGACATTTGGTTGTAGAAGATTCCACTGTTGGAGCCTTGATCCCAGAAGCTCTGCTTTATCTTTCGATAGATCCGGGTCTCGAATTAGATCACAGTTCACCTTGAGTGATTCTGTGTGACTCACTCAACGACTCAGGTTCTGGCACAAAATCAGGATCCTGTGGTGTTGAAGGCCCAGGTTGATCACAATTCCTCACACTGTCCCTATCTTTATCAGACTCCAAAGTGTACTCTTCTGGAGGGCGAGGTACAGGCAAACCATCCCCATGTGCCACTGGTCAGATAGCTGACGGGATGTTGGGGTATTCCACTTCCTTTTTTTGACATGCCATGCAGAAGAGGAGGCACCATGCAGAAATAACAGTCATTTACATGATTTGAAGGTTCTCTCCAAATCATTGGGATGGCAAAAGGCATTGAACGTCTTTTGTTATTCAATCATCCATGGAGATTTACAGCACATGTGTTGCAGCAAATATGAGGTGCCCAAGGTTTGTCTTCATCCCTACCTTACAGCCAAAATAATGGTAGTAGGTTGTCTTCACAAGTGGAGTCAATTGGCATTTCTAAGTGGAAAATGTCACATCACCACACACATGTAACAAAAATTGTCAACACTGTTAACACATTTACATGGCATGCTGGCTTTTTATGTAATTTTTGTCCATAAACCTGAAAAAAAAAAAAAAAAAAAAGAAATGAACATCACTTGCAAGGTAAATGATACACAGAAATAAAAAAAATTAAAATTAAAAAAAAGCCATATCGGTTCCTGTTTCAGTACTACCAACCTATCTATTCTCTAAAATACACCAATATTCCCCTAAATCATAAGAGGGGCTATATTGTGGAACCGAGAGCTAACTAAAAGTTTTAAATGTTATATTCGTTTTTCTCATGCTGAAATTAAGAAGAATTGACTATTTTCTAGCAAGAAACATTTTTGGTATTGACCAGTGAATTATCGGACTATTCTTCACAATTAACAGAGAAAGAAGCATGCAAAGCTTCAGACATTGCATCATTCAAGGCAGCAAATACAGAAAGTTTGAAGCAGTTGCCGATCACTTTTTCTCGAATTTTTCTTTCAAGATAGCACAATTTTGTTCAATAGCATTCTTCGGTAGTTTTTCTTAAAACAGTGGATTCCACCTCGATCAAGTGGCTGAAGAACTGACGTCATATTTGGTGGTAGGTACTTGACAGTGATTGTACATAGATCATGTATTTGACAATGAGTTAGTTAGTTATTTGGTTTTTAGGAGCATTAGCAACTAAGGCCATATTGCTCCGGGGATATGCGGTGGTCATTCCCTGACCTTCCCGCATCCTCCGTATTTGGTGGTGATGGGCTCGAACCCCGGTCTAATCAAGAAGCGTGTGCTACGCACTGCTGCTCCTTCCCACCTGGCTACGGAGGCGCCTATATTTGACAATGAGGGTTGCAGTTATCCACAAACAGCAAAATTTTTCTATTCTTCTCACTCATCCTGCGATCTAAGTCTCTGATCCATTCTTCATAGATTTGTGATGTCATTCACGCCGATACATATCAGTAATGTCTTCAAACTGTTAAAGCATCGAGATTTCTGGGCTTTCCCAATGATTAAAAAGTCAAGTTTCATCAGCATTGAAGATGTTGTTGTGGTCATATGTCAGCAAAACATTTTTTAAATGATTTTCCTTCCATTCCTTTGTAACATCAATGTCCACTGCTGCACTTTTGCCACATACATTTTTTGAAAGACAGACCAAGACGAGTGTTAAATTTCTGGAACCATCCATCTGAACTTTTAAATTATTCAATACCCATTCGATGAGGAAACAATTAAGCCTTAGCTTTTAAAAGATTACCATCTACAGGAACGTTTTTTGCACGCATCATCATGTATTCCAGAAGTACCTTTTCAAGATCTGGATACTTTGTCTTTTGTGCTTGAATCCTACCCGATGCAGCGGATTTCTCTAAACTTTCAATCTTTTCCAATCTTTCAGAATAGTGAACAGAATACTCTTAGGAATGCTGAACTGTTTGGCAATGTCTGTCTTAGAATGCCCACCATTACCTACAGCTTGCAAAATCTTAATTTTATCTGCAATTAGCAAAGCTATCTTGGAGCCATACCAATAAACATACACTCTATGTAATGAACTTCAAGCCAATATTCATTTCATTACTGCACTGTGAAAAAAGAGCATGGGAAATCTTAACATATGATTTCTCACGGTCAGACTGCAATTACTTCAATATATTTGAAGCGTTCTGTCATTTTTAAATCCAAATACAGTTGGACCCTTGTTCCCTTGAAAAATTTCGTTAAACAGAAATTTCATTATAAAAAAATATGACTCTTTCAACAGTAAAAAATACTGTAAATTCAGAAATATAGCAAAAGATAGGAAATAAATTAGAAATAAGTGGCAATGAATAAATTTTCTAACTAAAATGTTAGAAAATTTATTTGCTCAATTAATTGTTTTAAAATAAAAAATTAATTTATTAATACATACATATTAAGAAATGACTACTTACATGATGAGCACAATATATTAGTACACTTTTAAGAATTATGTCGTAAAATATTTAGTTATTTTTTGTTGTACACTGGATTTTACCATACATTGTTCATAAAAATGTTCACATTTGTTTAAGCACGCAAATATTTTCTGGCACATTTTCTTCACACTGAAGGCCTCGATGCAAAGTTTCAAATGCTGCCAATGTTTTATGTTTTGAAGGGTTAATATTGCCCTCATTTTCATTAAAGTTATCATCAATATTGTCGCTAGTTCTTTGAATACTCTTGAAAGTGTTCGAGTTACTCTGATATTCAGCTACTATAACATTTTCAACTCCTAAATATTCGTCAAGAACGATTTCTCCACTGATCAAGTCTAGCTTGGAACTCTTCCCAAGACTGCTCAATATCTTGTAGTAGTTCATCCCTCTAATCGCTGTTAATTGTGGTTTTAGCAACACCTGCTTTTGCGAAACAATTCTTAATAATTTCTGTCACATCTTAACTCCACACTTTTGCCAACTCTGATATGCACATCCACAAATCTATAACAGAATCTATAGGATGGTTGGTTTCTATTCTCAGTAAAAATTTTTTCAGTATGCATCTTCAGTAGTGCATTTTCAAATCCTTGGCCCATTGGCTGAAGTTTAGACAAGGCATTCTGAGGGAAGAAAACAAGCTTCACACTTTTAAGTTTCGAAATTACAGAGTGAAGGTGGGCAGAGCAGTTGTCGACAATCAAAGCGATTTTTCCATTTTTTTCGTCATCTTTCTATCAAAATTTAAAATCCAATGTTCAAACGTTTTTTTTCAAAACTGTTTCTTTTCCAATGGGTATAGTCTTCTTCAATTGCAATTCCACTTTCATCAGAGACAACTTTTTCGAGTAAGCCATGGTGCTCTTTAAATTTGTCCAAACAAGCAGAACTGCCTTGGTATGTTTTATGCCCTGGATGAGATGCATACTCCATAGCCTTTTCTTTGGCACTAATATCAGCACTTTTTGGTCTCGAATCAACTTCATCCACTTAAAAACTGCTTATCTATGTCTTCATATAGGCATAATTTTGGACACTTCCGACTGGGTCCCGTTTCCTCAAACAGTTTGAGAATCGAAACATGGTTTTTCAGAATGGTTGACACTATTGGCAGAGGCACCAAATTTTAAAGCAATTTCTTTTTTTTTTTTATACCACGATCTATACTATTAAGCACTTCCACTTTTTCCACTGTTTGTTTGTTATATGGTTTTCAGAAGCATTAGCAACTAAGGCCATATTGCTCCAGGGATATACGGTGGTCATTCCCTGACCTTTCCACATCCTCCGTATTTGGTGGTTACGGACTTGAACCCCGGTCTAATCAAGAAGCATGTGCCATGCACTGCTGCTCCTGCCCACCTGGCTACGGAGACGCCAACTTTTTCCACTCAAGGATTTCCTCTTAGACATTGTAACGTTACAGGGGCAAAGGTTGATGACGTTGTAGATTGGATATCATCTTTTAAGGGCACAAAAGGTGATATAGTTGTACACGTTGGCACTAATGATATTAAGAGTTGGAGATCGGCAGAATTACTTAACAAGTACAGGTCACTGTTGAAAAAAAGCCGTGAATTAGGGTTGAATTTGAAAGTATCTGCAATTCTGCCCAGAAACAATAGGAGGGAGTATATGATGAGAGCCTTGTCGATCAATTTGGCCCTGGAAAGATTGTGCAAGGCTCGAGGGGTAGAATTTTTTTCAGCCTGGTCTGTACTTGTTAACAGGAGAGACTGCTTCTACAGGGATGGGATATACTTAAATAGAAAGGGGTGCAAGAATATTTTCTGATGCTGTCGAGGCAGTGTTAGGTAGGTCGGAAAACTGCTAGACTGGGGGGATACAAGGACTAATAGATTAACAGTAGCCACTGACAGAGGTGAAAGTGATTCTTGCATTGCTTCTATTGGAATGAGCAGAAGCCTGGAAAACAAGATGCGGGATGTTTCAGAGACTGCTGGGAGTCATTGCGGTAGAAGTAAATACATGGGTTGTGTTAGGGTAGCTTGATTTGATTTGATTTTGATTTTTGTGGCGCAAAAACAGCAAGGTTATAGTGCGCCATGGAAAGAATAAAATTCAAAAAAGATTAGACTTGTTAGTTTTAAAAAAGGTTACTTCGTCTAAAGTTGCATGTGTATATATATATATATACAGACATATCAATACATAAAAGCAAATTGTATATTTCATATGAGTGTATACCTATTGATCGATTTTAAAAATTTAAAAACTGCTGACACATTGTCGTTATCATTTAAAATCTGACTGAGTGTATATGGCTCAGTCAGATGGGTAAAAGCGCTAAAACGAGCATTTATAAAACTGGTACAATCGCATAAAATGTGTTGGACGGATAAAACGGTGTCGCATTGCTCGCACATAGGAGGGTCATCAGCCCTCAGCAAAAAGGAGTGTCACATGACAGTGTCCTATGCGGAGCCGAGCAAGAACAACTTCCTCTTTGCGATCCCTGCGTGAGCTGGACCGCCAAGGATGGATCACAGGCTTAATTCGACATAGTTTGTTTGTAGTAATCAGTCGATGCCACGAATCTTGCCACTGAGATTGTAGGTTACTACGGATCACTTGCCTGTAGTCTGTATAGGGAACTAACAGTCAAGATTATCTGTCAGGGCTGCCGATTTGGCTGCAATGTCAGCCAAATCATTTCCTCTAATCCCGATGTGACTGGGGATCCAGCAGAAGCGGATATCGAATCCACTTCCATAGAGATTGTATATTATCTACTGAATTCAGGACAGGGTTGGATGGTTAATGTGTGACATCGCTGATAAAGCCTGTAGTGCACTCACTGAATCGGCATATATAATACACTGTTGGTAACGGCGTTTTCTTATGTGATCTAGAGCTAACTCTATAGCATGCAGCTCTGCAGTATAAATGCTGCAGTCAAGGGGTATCTGCTCTGATATGGTATTATTTGGAAAGACAGCAGCAGATCCCACATACGATTCTGACTTCGAGCCGTCTGTGTAAACTGGCAAGAAGTCAGAATGTTCTGCACAGTGTTGTGAATAGAGCTGCAGGTAGACAGAAGGCGGAGTTTTAGACTTCGTCGCAATCTTGAGCGAGAAGTCATATGCTGGTGTTTGTGCATGCCAGGGTGGAAGGGGCTCCTTTGGTGATCGAGCAACCTTGTGTACCGAGATGTTAAGCTCATTGAGTAGCTCTTGAACACGAATGCCGAATGGGCGATTGGCGGTCCGTCGTGTGTTGTAGAGATTTTCCCATCGTGGCTCGAAAACGGATGTCCACGTGGGATGATCTGGCAGGGACTTCAGCTTGAAGGCATATTGTAGAGACAACTGCATTCGTCGAAGCGATAAGGATGGTTCATTTGCTTCGACATACAGACTTTGGACAGGTGATGTTCTGAATGCACCAGTAGCAATACGAATGGCTTGATGATGGATAGGGTCAAGCCAACGTACAGCACTATTTCTGGCAGATGCATATACCTGAGACCCATAATCTAATTTTGAGCGTACAAGTGCACGGTATAGACGTAGGAGAGTGCATCGGTCTGCACCCCAAGAGGTAGAAGAGAGAGAGAGAGCGGAGGATGTTAAGCCCTCTCGTGCACTTTGTGCGAAGCTGACAAATGTGTTGGACAAATGTCAGCTTTTTGTCAAAAATGAGTCCCAGGAATTTCGCCTCTGATACAACTGGAATGGTGCTTTGTCCAAGTCGTAAATCAGGCTCAGGGTGGAGGTTACGTTTGCGACAGAAATGTACGCAAACGGTCTTCTCCGGTGAGAACCTGAAACCATTGGCCGTGGCCCAGGAGTTAAGACGGTCAATAGCTTGTTGCAGTTGTCTCTCAATAACCCTCATATTGCATGATTGAGAGAATATGCTGAAGTCATCGACATAGAGTGCACTGTTTATAGTTGGAGGAAGTTGTTCAGAAATAGAATTTATTTTAATGGCAAAAAGCGTGACACTTAAGACAGATCCTTGTGGTACCCCCTCCTCTTGGCAAAAGGGCTGTGAAAGGGAGGATCCTACAAGAACTTGGAAATAATGGCAGGATAAAAAATTTTTAATAAAAATTGGAAGGTGGCCTCTTAGACTGAGGTTGTAAAGGTCTTTTAAAATACCAAATCTCCAAGTTGTGTCGTACGCTTTTTCCATATCAAAGAAGATGGACACCAAATGTTCTCTTTTTAGGAAAGCATCTCGGATAGATGTTTCCAGTCTAATTAAGTGGTCCAGTGTGGACTTGTTTCTTCAGAAGCCGCACTGAAAGCAGGAGAGAAGGTCGTTCGATTCTAAATACCATAAGAGACGAGCATTGACCATTCTCTCCAATATTTTGCACAGACAGCTGGTCAGAGCAATGGGACGATAGTTTTTTGGACATATAGGATCCTTTCCTGGCTTAGCAAAAGCAAGATAGTTGCCTTGCGCCAGGTATCCGGAAAATGCTCTTCAAGGAAGATTCTTAAGTTGCTGTAGCCTTTGTACTGGCCAGTGCTGTTTTCAGCTCATTGATATTAAATGGCCCATTGTATGGGTGGGAACCCTTCGATGTGAATTTAAGGGCCTGTTTTTCAATGTTGTGCTTTAAGACCAGAAACTCTGGGGAGTAAGATGATGTTGAAGAGATGTTAGAAAATGTTTCCCCAAGAGCATTGGCTATTGCAGTAGAGTCTGCAATAGTACATCCATTATATTCAAGGACCGATGAGGGGTGTGCTGTGTATTTTCCCTTCATTTTCCGGATTTTTTCCCAGACCACCTTGGTGCTGGTCGTCTGGGTAATGGATGATGTGAAACGGATCCACGATTCCCTTTGACTCTGACGGCGGATGTAGCGTGCTTTGGCTCGGGCACGTTTAAAGGCTAATAGGTTGACTGTGGTAGAATATCTTCGAAATATCCCCCAAGCCTTGTTTTGAGTCTTTTTAGCTGCTGTGCATTCTGGATTCTACCATGGTTTTGGAAAGGGAGGAAACCGGGTGGATGTTTTTGGAATTGTAGTTGCAGCTGCATGGACAATATTTTCTGTTATGTACGTAACTGCATCGTTGATAGGCTCCTGACTGACTGCAGAGTTGTCAAATTTTGCCAGGTGTTGAAAGGCACTCCAGTCAGCTTGATCAAACTTCCACCGCGGTAACCTGACAGGAAGACAAGGTCTCCCAGTAATTAAGGTGGTTATCACGGGGAAGTGATCACTTCCATACAGGTTCCCTTCTACCTCCCAGGTAAGTGACGAGAGAAGAGAAGGCGAGCCGATAGAAAGATCAATGGCAGAAAATGTACGGGTAGGCATGTGGAAAAAGGTGTTTGTTCCCACATTAAGAAGGCAGAGGTCATTGTCAATGAGCATACGCTCTATGACTCGTCCCCTTCTATTAATGCTAGCACTACCCCACAGGGTGTTATGTCCATTAAAGTCCCCAAGAAGTAAGAAAGGGGGAGGCAACTGCATTATGAGATCATCAAGGTCTTTCTGGCAGATGTCAGTACCAGGTGGCAGATATATAGAGCAAACAGTTAGTAAAAATCCCACTGTTATTCGAATTGCTACTGCCTCTATGCTGATAGTAAGTTGCAGATGCTGAAAAGGGGTATGGTTGCCCACAAGGATTGCGACTCCTCCATGAGCGGGGCCATCCCCAGTTCTATCCTTGCGAATGATAGTAACGTTGTGTATCCTGGGGTCATCATTTGCCCTTAGGTAAGTCTCCTGTATACAAAAGCAAGATGGTTTGTGCTTTTGCAGGAGTGCCTTGATGTCTTCTGCATTTTTCCGGAATCCACGACAATTCCATTGTAGGAATTTAGCCATTATTTTGGCTTGGTGGTTCCTTCAGGCGGCTTCCGAGGTGCTGAGGGCTTATTTTTGTCAGTCTTAGATTTATCCTTCCTGGGGAAGTATGGACGCTGCCCCATGTCCATATCCTCCTCAGTACAGAGTTCCAAGACTGCTTCTTCCTGTACCTCCTTCTCCTCAACATCCATTTTTTTCCTGAGAACTAGGATGTACATCAGATTTCTTATTCTTTTCTCCAGAAACTGATTTTCTAATTGGTGGGGCACTAGGAGGTACAAATATTGGAGTGGCAGCTGATTGGTCTTGTTGTGCGGGTTTTATTGAACTTAACAGGTAGCGAGCAATAGGAGTGAATGACTCCTTTGGTGGTATGGTCATTTCGGTCTGAGTTCCGATGGAACATCTCCCTGCTACCTTCTGAGCGTAGGTTGGTTTATTTATATTTATAGGTTTCACTGTTTTCCTTGCCTCTTGATAAGATATGTTCAGCTCTGCCTTAAGTCGCTGAATTTCTTTTTCTTGTTTCCACCTCTGGCATGCCCTTGAGTAGGCCGGGTGTTCTTCTTGGCAGTTAATGCAGGTTGGTTTTGCAGCTGAGCATGAAGTTGTTTCGTGGTCCTTTGCGCAACACACCGAGCGCATACAAGGGTTCCACGACAAGCCATCTGTGAATGTCCGTATTTCTGGCACTTAAAGCATCGTAACGGATTTGGGATATACGGACGCACTGGGCAGTTAATATAGCCAGCTTTGATTTCATGAGGAAAAGTTGGTGAATTGAATGTTAAGATGATATTTCTAGTGGGAACTAATTTTCCATCCCTACGCATGAATATACATTTAGCAGCTGTCACTCCCTGGGGTTTTAACTCTGAACAGATTTCCTCTTCAGTTACATCCATCAGATCCCATTCCGCGATAATACCACGGGATGAGTTCAGTGTCTTGTGGGGGGTTATGGTGACAGGCATTCCCCCGATACATGTAGCACGGAGGAGCTGTTCTGAGTGTATATCACTTCTGGTTTCTACAAGTATGTCACCCGAACGAAGCCGTTTGACAGACTTAGGAGAGCCTGCCAACCCTTCCAAACCCTTCTGGATAAAGAAGTGTGACATTTTTCCTATAGGCTTCTCACTAGTTGAGTGAATTATCAGGAACCGAGGTGTAGGACCTGATATAAACTCCTTTTTCTGTCTTTTTGCAGAAGTGACATTCTCTTGGTCTACGGTAAAGTTTTCAGTTAGGGACCGGGTTGGGGCCCCAGAAGAAATTAATTTATCAGGATTCATGCAGTTTTTTAAGTGGTTCAGTGCCTGGGCTCCCCACCCACCATGGAGCCCAGAGGGACGCCCACTACCTGGCATGCAATAAATGCGCTCGGGAGTGGAACGCCAGGGCTACCCAGACACCATACCTGCACCGCTGCCAACCTGAATCCTGTCCTTCGGACCATGAGGGTAGGGGCATGGCATTGACGCGGTTGACCCTCGCAGGCGAGCCTACTAGCCGATTGATCCTAGCCGGGCCTTCCAGCACCTCCCGTCTTGTCGAAGCAGGGGCCAAAGTGGTGTATTGAAGCTGGGCCCCTCAACCACCAGGATCCCACTTTCCGAATTTCCACGGGTCGCGGCGCACGGCAAACACGCCGGATTCCATTGATGTAAGCCTGGAACCTGGGCTGTGGGCGTTGGATCCCAGTGATGCTAGTCTGGAAGTCCAGCAGCATCACTAGGAGGTCCCCTCACCACGTACAGGTGTCCACGTCGAGGGGTTTTGGGTAGCTAAGAATAGGAACAGGTGCATGTATACTTGCGTGTACACCAATGCTAGGAGTTTGGTAAATAAATTTGATGAATTTGAGGTATTGCTCAAAGCATCAAAGGCGGATATTGTTAGGATATCAGAGACATGGTGTCACACAGATATAAGGAATGCAGAACTGGAATTTGGGGAGTACAACGTCCGCAGAAAGGATAGACAGGACAGGAAGGGAGGAAGGGTTATGCTATTAGTTAAGAAACACATAAAATCCAAGGAAGTGAAGCCAGTCAACATCGCTGCACAGTGCAGTGTCGGGTCAGTTTGGTGTGACATAAGCATTGGGAGGTCAAAATTGAGAGTAGGAGTGTGCTATAGGCCTATTGACACTGATGAGTATAATAAGAAACTGTACAGGGAAATAGAATGGGCTAGTAAATCAGAGAGTCTTATAATGGGATATTTTAAATTCCCAGATATTGACTGGAATTTGTGGGTTGGTCACTCACACACTAGCAAGGCTTTTGTGGATTTATTGGATGATTGTTTTCTACATCAGCATGTTCGGGAGGCAACTAGAGGGAGTAATACTCTTGATTTGATTATCAGTAGTGATTCTTCATGCATTAAGAATCTGCAGATAAAGGAACCACTAGGTGGCAGTGATCACAGTGTGCTGAAGTGGGATTTACTCAAGGAGGTAACTACCATCAGGGGTAAAGGGAAGGGTTATTGCTTTCGTAAAGGCGACTAAGATGGTCTGAGATAGTATATAAATTCTATACAGTGGGACCAACTGATGATGTTACCAATAGCAAATTCAAAATGGGAAGCATTCAAAGAACATATCTTGGAAGCTACTAGGATTTACATACCAACTAAGAAATATTGTTCAAGGTTTAGGCCTAAATGGATGTCAGATGACCTAATGAGACATATGGCACAGAAGAAAAATGCATGGGATACGTATAAATTAACACATTAAACAGAAGCCTATGATAGATATAAGTTTGTTTGTTGTTTGTTATTTGGTTTTTAGGAAAATTAGCAACTAAGGCCATATTGCTCCAGGATATGCAGTGGTCATTCCCTGACCTTCCCGCATCCTCCGTATTTGGTGGTGACAGGCTCGAACCCCGGTCTAATCAAGAAGTGTGTGCTTCGCACTGCTGCTCCTTCCCACTTGGCTACGGAGGCACCAGATATAAGTTGATCTATAACCAAGATACAAAGGAGGTTATGCAGGCGAAGGCAGATTACGAGAAATCTTTGACAAGGGATGCAAAGAAAAACAGCAAAGAGTTCTTTACTCGTGTAAATTCTAGAAGGAAGGGGATGAATCAGATTGGTCCACTTCATATCGATGGTTCAACTGTTGATGATTCTGCTCAGGTAGCTAACAAACTAAATGAATATTTTGCATTGGCATTCACACATGAGGAGTTATTCAGCGAGGGGAATGCCAGAGGTGTATTCAACTCTGGCAGTAAGCTAGATAACCTTGTAATAACTGAGCGTAAAGTGAAGGAGAAATTGTTGAAGATAAACACAAGAAAGGCACCTGGGGTAGTAGTAGTAGTAGTGGCATGTGATGCAAGAAAGCATGTGTATGAGCTTATGCAGCATCAGCCAAAAAAAAAAAAAAAAAAAAATCACACCATTCCCTCCAAATGCCTGTCCAGTTCCTCCTTATTTTTATTCGACCTATCAACTTCCACAACGACAGATGGAAGTTTGTTCCAGCAATTAACCACCCACTGGCTAAAGGCAAATTTCTGCACATCTATTCTACATCTGTCTTTTCTTAATTTGAATTTATGCCCCCTTAGGTTCGTAATTTGAACAAGTGGAAGGATCCCATCAGAATTCAGCGTGCTCAACCCATTCGAGGCCTTATATACCTCATTCAGATTACCACGCTGGTGCCTAGTCTCCAGTCACTGCAATTTGCAGAACGTAAGCCTCTCTTGGTAAGAGGATCCCTTCATTCCCCTCACCAATCTTGTTGCCATTCTCTGTACACGCTCAAGTAAATCTACATCCTTCCTAAAATGAGGCCTCCAGACCTGTATGCAGTACTCAAGGCGTGACCTGACCATTGCCTTATACAGAGAGACAATCACCTCCTTCTCCCTGCTAGCAAAATTCCTATATATCATTGACAAAACCCCATGACCTGTCCTGGCAGCCTGTCTGCATTGCTCAGAAAACTTCATATCTGACTGCACAATTACTCCCAGGTCTTTTTCATTTTCTACCACCTTAAGTGTAGTACCACACAGTTGGTACGTTTCTCTGGGGTTACTTCTACCCATATGCAGTACTTTGCATTTATCAAGGTTAAACTTCAGTTGCCACTTCTTAGCCCATCTGCCCAAATTATCTAGATCCTGTTGCAGTAGCACACTGCCATTACTGTCATTAACAACCCTGCCAACCTTTGTATTATCTGCAAACTTCGACATTAAGTCTGATATACCTTCATCAATATCATTGATAAATATACAAAACAACAGTGGACCCAAAACCGAACCCTGTGGGACTCCACTAATAACATTAGTCCACGAAGAGCAGTGTCCATTGATTACCACCCTCTGTCTTCTCTCACTCAACCACCCTTTTATCCATTATAGCAATTAACCCTTAATACCATTCCCCTCCAATTTGTACAGTAGTCTTTCATGTGCAACAGTGTCAAAAGCTTTCCTGAAATCCAAGTATATGATATCAAAATTATTTTTTGCATCCAGTTCCTTTGTAACCATATTATAGTATCCAATCAAATTTGTCAGACAAGACTTTCCCTTAACAAACCCATGCTGTGTCTGAATTATTGCTGCAGTCTCATCTAGATGATCCTGGAATGCATCTTTAACCAGTGACTCCATTATTTTACCCAGAACAGAAGTTAAACTGACTGGTTTGTAATTACTCGTGTCACCCTTCGATCCCCCCTTTGTGAATTGGGGATACATTTGCACATCTCCAGTCCGTGGGAACCTCCCCTGAGTCCAAGGATGCTCTCATAATAATGGCCAAGGGTTTGCTTAGTTGCTTTGCCGCCTCCTTTAATATAACTGGATAGATCCCATCCACTCCAGGTGCTTTTCTTATGTTTAACTTCAACAATTTCTCCTCCACTTTGTTCTCAGTTATTACAAAATCATTAAGTATCCTGCTACAATTTGATAACCTTTTGCCATTTCCAAACCTTAATAACTCTTCGTGTGTGAATGTAGATGCAAAATACTCATTCAGTTTGTTTGCTATCTGAGCAGGATCATCAACAGTGGAACCATCAATATCAAGTGGACCAATCAGATTCATCCCCTTTCTTTTAGAGTTTATATAAGTAAAGAAATCCTTGCTGTTTTTCTTAGCATCTTTTACCAAGGATTTCTCATAATCTTCCTTCGCCTGCCTAACCTCCTTTGTGACCTGATTACAGAATACCTTATATCTGCCATAGGCTTCTGAGTTGCTTGATAATTTATATGCATCCCATGCATTTTTCTTCTCTGTTACGAGTCTCATTAGTTCATTTGATAACCATTTAGGCCTAAACCTTGAACAATATTTCTTAATAGGTATGAAACTTTTAGTAGCTTCCATGATTAATTCCTTGAATGCTTCCCACTTAGAATTTACTGTTGGTAACATCGTCAGTTGATCCCACTGTACAGAATTTTAAAACTTTCTGAGACCACTGTACTCACCTTTAAGGAAGCAAAAACCCTTTCCTTTACTCCTGATAGTAATTATATCTTTAAGTAAATCCCACATCAGTACACTGTGATCACTGCCACTAGTGGTTCCTTTATCTGCAAATTCTTAATACACGAGTGATCACTGCTGATAACCAGATCAAGAGTATTACTCCCTCTGGTTGCCTCTAGAACATGCTGCTGCAGAAAACAATCATCCAATAAATCCACAAAATTCTGCCTAGTGTGTGAGTGACCAACCCACAAGTTCCAGTCAATATCTGGGAAGTAAAAATCCCCCATTATAAGACATTCTGATTTACTGGCCCACTCTATTTCTCTGTATAATTGTTCATTGTACTCATTCGAGTCATTAGGCCGATAACACACTCCTGCTCATATTTTTGCTTTCGTAGTGCTTATGTCACACCAAACTGACTCAACAGTGCACTGTTCATCTATATCAACTGGGTGCACTTCTTTTGATTTTATGTTTTTCTTAATTAACAGCATAACACCTCTACTCTTTCTATCCTGTCTATCCTTTCTGTACACATTGTACTCCCCAAATTCCAGTCCTGCATTCCTTATATCTGTGTGACACCACGTCTCTGCTATCCCAACAATATCCGCCTTTGATGTCTAATCAAATTTATTAGACATATTTCACCAAATTTATTTGCTATACTTCTAGCATTGGTATATATGCAAGCATACATGCTCCTATTCCTATTCCTAGTTAAAATGGGATGGGTGGATGGGATCTATCCAGTTATATTAAAGGAGGCAGCAAAGGAAGTAAGCAAACCCTTAGCCATAATTATGAGAGCTTCCTTGGACTCAGGGGAGTCTTGGTCTATGGGTACAAGGACAAGACTTCCTTGTACCCATAGACTGGAGATGTGCAAATGTGACCCCAATTCACAAAGGAGGATCAAAGGCTGACACAAGTAATTATAGACCTGTGAGTTTAACTTCTGTTCCAGGAAAATTAATGGAGGCACTGGTTAAAGAAGCACTGCAGGATCATCTAGACAAGACTTCAGTTATATCTGGGACACAGCATTATTTTGTTAAGGGGATGTCTTTCTTGACCAATTTGATTGGATACTATGATGCAGTCACAAAAGAACTGGATACAGGGAATAACTTTGATATTATATACTTGGATCTTAAAAAGGCTTTTGATACTGTTGCACATGGAAGACTGCTGCACAAATTGGAGCAGTGTGGCATTGGAGGCAAATTGCTGCTATGGATAAAGGGGTGGTTGAGGGGGAGAAGACAGAGAGTGGTAATCAATGGACACTGCTCATTGTGGACTAATGTTATTAGTGGAGTCCCCTCAGGGTTCAGTGTTGGGTCCATTATTGTTTTCTGTATTTATAAATAATATTGATGATGGTATATCAAGCTTAATGTCCAAGTTTGCAGACAATACAAAGGTTGGCAGGGTTGTTAAGGACACTACTGACGCTATGCTGCTGCAACAGGATCTGGAAAGGTTGAGCAGATGGGCTGAGAGGTGGCAAATGAAGTTTAACATTGACAAATGTGTAAAGTACTACATATGGAAACAGCAACCCCAGAGCAATGTATCAACTCTGTAGTTCTACACTGACAGTGGTAGAGAATGAAAAGGACCTGGGGGTAATTGTGCAGGCAGATATGAAGTTCTCTGAGCAGTGCAGACGGGCTGCAAGAGTAGCTCATGGTGTCTTGTCAATGATATACAGGACTTTTTCTTGCAGGGACAAGGAGGTGATTATTCCCTTGTATAAGGCTATGGTCAGGCCACACCTTGAGTACTGTATACAGGTCTGGAGGCCTCATTTCAAGAAGAATGTAGAGTTGCTGTAACGAGTACAGAGAAGGGCAACAAGATTAGTGAATGGAACAAAGGGTTGCTCTTACGAAGAAAGGCTTAAGTTTTGCAAATTACAGTGTCTGGAGACTATGCACCGGCGAGGTGATCTGATAGAGGTGTATAAAGCCTTGAATGGTTTGAGCATGCTCAATGCTGATGGGATTCTTCCTCTTGCTCAGAATAACCACCTGAGAGGGCATAAATTCAAATTGAGGAAAGACAGATGTAGGATATATGTGCGGAAATTTGCCTTTAGCCAGCGGGTAGTTGGTTGGTGGAACAGACTTCCATCCCTTGTTGTGGAAGTTGATAGCCTAAATAAATTTAAGGCTCAGCTGGACAGGTATTTCGAACGAATGGAAGGGTGAAGTGGAAGTTTTTTGGTTTTTTTTGGCTAATGCTGCATAAGCTTGCTTTCTTGCATCATATGCCTCTACTAATGCTAATGCTTGCACTGCAGCTAAAACAAAACTGATTTAGGGAGCACTTGTGCCTACCATACAGAGATAGGAGAAATTTAGTGAAAGTGTGGATGACTCATTTCTTCAAAACAACAGATGAATTTTCTAGAAAAAGGAAAATCACTCTCTCCTAATTCTCTACTAAAACAGTAGAAAACAGGTTGGTCAGACCCAGTGTCCACCTTGGGAATATGCCTTAATCTTTGCCAATGGCTGAGAAAAATTTGCTATATGGAAGTTTGTTAAAGAGAGGTCTGACTGCATTTTAATAAAAAAGTAAAAATTCTGATTAACAGGTAGAAATTTATGATCATTATAGAGAAATCCTTTTATTTTTAAAGTCATTTACACTGAATGTAAAATAGCAATAGGTTAATGAGAAATTGGCCAGGACCAACCACATAGCACGTTATAACATGTTGGGACGTTAAAAAGAGGGTTGCTATAAAGAGCTTGGACTGTATATAAAAACAAACAAAAATACAATTATAACATTTTAATCAGTGAGAGGGTTAGAGGTTTGATGAGGGGCAAACAGTTTTTTAATGCGAGGATTTGTGAGGAATGTACTAGTATAGTTCATTGAAAATACATGAATTAACGGAATATGACATTTTAGAAATAGAAAAACACAAAATACTTTTAAAACACCACGGAAATTTCTTACTATGCTGCTTACAAGTTTCACTTATACAACTGCAAAAAGTGCTGCAAGGTGCCTGGGAGAGACTCACAAGTGATAAGAATGGTCTTATCATCTCTGTTGATACATAGATTCCTAAATCACACATGAAAACAATGATAAAAGTAAATTTTGCATATTGTCTCCCCCGTTGGACAAATATCTGTGAAAGTTAACACTAAAATTGTAAGGGGACAGGATATCAACAAACAATTTCACTCATTCTTTAGACTGAACATTTTCAAAAAATAGCAGGCCTTGTGATGAAGCTTATTCTCAAATTTTAATAGTTGAGGAGTGACACCTTGTGTATAATTTTAATAAGAACAGAATAAGAAAATCTACCAGTAATTTAAAAAATTTTGCCTATTGATAAAATATTTCTAAAAATGTTCAAAGAAAAAACATTGCAGATGATTTTGAGCAATAAGTTTTAATGTCTGATAATGAGCTAAAGGACATGACTATATGGGCACAAACACACTATTACCACGTCACATGAACCTCGTCATGTCCCTGTCTCAGAGTAGTACTCTGTGGTCCCTGTTTAATGTAAACTGTGAAGTCGGTCAGAGAAGAAACGTCACTGTAGCATAGGGTGGCCAGATTACAAATTTTATCTCTAGGTACTCATGCTTATGTTTGGGGTATTCATTCCTCATTTAGGGGTACTCGCATTATATCTTAAGAAAACTGAACAGTTTTAATAACAGCCATTTTATTTCTATATTTTGTTGATTTTTACAAGTTCGGGGAATGCAAAATTAGTCAAATTTAAATAAAATTAACCGAATTATAGCCCATGCTTTAATTCGTTTAATTCAGAAAATTTTATTGCAAAAGTTATAAACACTAAAGGAAACTTTTATAAATATTAAAATCAAATGTTTTACATAATTGTTTACAATACACATTCAATAAACCTGATTTATTTTATCAAAAAGAGAATATTTACCTAGCAATACTTTTCATTTGAGCAAATTTTCTTTTAACAGTTTTTCATTTTTTAGTACTTAATGAGTAAAATTCTTTGCATGACATATTGTGATTGGTTTTCTGCAACAGTTCTCCTTCAACATTCTTTAGGGCTAATTTATTTCTATCCTTTTTCCATGTGTTAAACATTGAGCTAAATACTTGCTCACTCATTGCATTTGAGCGAGGCAAAGCAAAAACAAAATTAATATTTTTTTCTGTATTACTTACTTTGCATACAGTTAAAATTTTTATCCAAAAACCTGTGGTATTTTTGAGGTCTTTTGTCTCGATATTTCAACAGAACATATTCTTCATACAGCAAATTGATACTGATATTGGGAATTTTAAATAAAAAAAGTTTGTTGCCTGAGCCTTAAACCATTACAACAAAATAAAAAAGAAGTCAAGTAGAATGTAAAAGGTTACAAAGTAAGCATAATATTAATATTCTACAACCCTCTTTGTAAATAGGATAGAATGTTGTATTTGAGTCTTTAATTAAGGGTGCATTTCAACAACAAATTTATCGTCAGTTAATTCTTTTTTCCTAAATAATCATCTCAACAGGGTGTTTTATGATTTCTGCCTTTTTCAAATGTTAAAAAAGGGTATCTTGGAAATTTTATTATACTTCCAAAAGGGGTACATCTGGCAACCTGTAACATTTTGTATATGTGTCGTTCTCTTTGAGGAAAGCTGAAGCGAAATGAATTGCCACAGTTCATCCTCCTCTTCAGATTTTGAAGAAGATTTAGAAAATGCATGCGCTTTTCTTATAGCCGAGAAAACAAAAGAGTACGCAATGGATACACGACATCAACTGGAAGAGAACAGAAAAGGGCAAATTCCATCATTTACTGTAGGACTTAGAAGATGATGAAAATCGTTTCACAACGTACTTACGGATGAATAAAGAAGAATTTAATTTCCTATATAATCCAATTAAGGATGACATTCAAGGGCAAAATACGCAATTTCGAAATTCAATCAGTGCTATGGAAAAATTAGTTATATGTTAAAGGAAAGTTAAAATACTGCAAGTTTAATTTTGAACGAGAGCTTATTCTGTCAAAATACGAAACAGAAATTTTTAATGAAATTTAATAACAACAAAAAAACTACTTCTCAACCCTAAAAATTGAACTTGTAAGAAATTGTTATGAGTTGTGCAAATTGAAATGATCGACTTGTTCGTCCTCTCAATTTGTAATTCTGTTGGTCTGTTTTCCTCCTTTGGCCATTTTTGAGTGTCCCTGTGACTGGACATTTGCGGTGAGTATGCCAAGTAGCTGGTCGAAGTGGAGGGTGCTTCGGAATAGGCACAGGAGCAATGTCCTTGAAGTTGTTGTTATTTGTTTTCGGATATTCTTACTTGTGCACTGAAAACAGATTATTTACTTCAAATTTAATTTTCTATTAGCATTTCCTTCATTTTCCTCATCTCACGTGGTCGAAATTTCTGTTCAAACAGAAAAATCTGAGCTCCTGACAATGTCATTCAGCTTTGAAGCCCGACGTGTTATCTTGTGAATACAGCCAATGAGAACAGTGCTCTCTGAGCAATAAAATAATTGGTAAATATAGCTCCCCTACATTTGACATTAGATATGTATACGAGTGAAGTCTCGTGAAGTGATAATAGTGTGTTTGTGCCCTAAATCTCATAACGGTCATGATCATAAATCTCGGCTTGTTTCAAAATCATACTCATTTTTCAGGACTATATTATGCAAAAGTTAGTCATAAGAATTCCTCACCATTGTTTTAAGAGTTCTAAAGCTTCTTTTGGAATAGCACTGTTTGTTACAAGTACTGAAAACTGATTTGTATGCACTGTGTTCATAACGTATGATCCAGAATACCAATGCAAACAGGATGAAGTTCTTGTTAATTTAAATGCTCTTCTAATCAATACCAAACTGTGAAATCTGAAAAATAGAAACAAGAGTGAATGAAATCTTCTAATTTTTTAAAATTCCAACAGATTACCATAACATGCACATACTGTACTAGTCATTTCTAAACATATTTCATCCATTTAATCTCAGAACATTTATTATGTCTTAACCTTATTTCTGATAATAAATGTCCTCAATTTTGAGTTACACCCAACAAGTATACTAATTAAATTTAAACAAATACACTGAAAGGAAAGAATTCATGGGATACCTAATTCCTAGGCAATGCAATGCTGTCACTCCTCTCACTAGTGGACAAACCCACCGCTTGGCAGGTATATGGGTAGACTGCATCACTGCATCCACATTGATGGTAATTCAATGTCAGTATGGATAAATGTTGTGAGTTAACATTAGTAGAGGCACATGATGCAAGAAAGCAAGCTTACACAGCATCAGCGAAAAAAAAAAAAAAAAAACCCATTCCCATTTCACTGATCCATTCATTCCAAATGTTTGTCTAGTTCTGCCTTGAATTTATTTAAGCTATAAACGTCCTCAACAACAGATGAAAGTTTGTTCCAGCAATCAACTGGAAGTTTGCCTTCCAGTTGATTGCTGAAAGGCAAACTTCCACACATCTATTCTATAACTGTCTTTCCTCAGTTTCAATCTATGCCCCCTCAGGTTTGTAATCTGAGCAAGAGGAAGAATCCCATTAGTACTGAGCCTGCTCAATCCATTGAAGGCCTTAGACACCTCAATCAGATTGCCTCGCAGGTGCCTAGTTCTCCAGAAGCTACAATTTTCAGAACTTAAGCCTTTCTTCATAAGAGCACCCCTTTGTTCCCTTTACCAGTCTTGTTACCCTTCTCTGTACTCGTTCTAGCAACTCTATATCCTTCCTAGAATGAGGCTTCCAGACCTGTATGCAGTACTCAAGGTGTGGCCTGACCATTGCCTTATGCAAAAGAATAATCACCTCCTTATTCCTGCTCGCAAAATTCCTGAATACCATTGATAAGACCCCATGACAAGACTACATAAAATTAAGCTTTAATATTATATTTCTATATGCAGCCATTAAGTGATATTTTGATCAAAGGATTGGCAGAAATCCCAATCTTAAATTAGTCCTATTATGGAGTACTGCATAAATTTAAATAACATACACTGTATGACCAAAAGCATTTTAACATTCTTCAATGAATATTATGTATTATGTCAGAAGCCCACACATAAATACTTGCTCAGATATACCAATACAAATCTTGTGGTCCTGCCTATACTGTGGCAGTAATATAGAAACAGGACCTGTCATCAGCATGACAATATTTCGTATCATACAGTAGAAATCATACAAGGCTAGTTTGTGAGCAATGATGTTGAATGGTGGGACCAGCTGGCTCAGAACTCAGACCAAAACCACTCTGAACACCCCTGGGATGAACTGGTGTCAGATTAGACTGGGCCAAAATAACCTTCTTCAAAATAACCTCTGGCAGCTGCTTTGCAGAGGAATGGGAGCAAATTCTGAACACAGACTGACAAGGACTACTATGGATTAGGTTTTGAATTAAAAGCCCTATTAAAATCCAAATCCAAACGCTTTTTTCATATAGTGTATGTTCTAATGATGCAAGTCCCGTGATCTAATTCCAACATATTTATTTTCACATACCAGTTTACATACACAAACTGGTATGTGAAAATACACAGTTCCCAGAGTCAAAGCTTATATACCTGCAATATATTGTGACCATAATGGCATGACCTCTTGCAAACGTCGTGCAAGGCCGACTAACTCAGCCGTGATGTGGAAAAAGTCCTTAAAAATTCCTGCCATCTTCAAAACAATTTGAACCCATGCATTTCCAACACAGTGTGGAAAAATAGGAATTGTAACTTTTGTGACACTCTCCAGTGGCTAGTAGTTTATAAGTATTATCAGTTTGATATTTGCAAATTAACTACTAGAACAAATGAACTGCAGCCAAAGTACTTAAAAAGAATGGCAAAGCAGTTTGTAATCAACTTCATATGAGATGTAGAAAAAGTACATCCCATATTAGGTTGGGTTATTTTTTTAATATAAAAAATAAATGATGCTATTTTCAGTTTACAAAAAAAGTAAACTGAAAATGTGAATTTTGCTAATTTTTCAAGTATAGGCACATGGGACCTCAGTAATCCTGCACACTTCATTTAGATTTAATAATGGCCGATGGAATTTCAGAAAAGACATATACAAATGCTCTATGATTCCTTTAAAACAAAAGGAATCATAAGAGCAAATGATGAGGACAAACGAAATGAGTGATAGTTGAGGCAACCAGTCATTGAGATTCTGTCAGAAAAAGAAGTGAGGCTTGACAGACTGGAGTAGGAAATAGATATCATTGAGCTGCTTGGAACTCAGACCACATATATTTTTGAAATGAATAAAGTTTTTGGGTAGCTTGATCTTTTTGCAGATGGGTTTATTCTATTACTTTGACTTTTCATGACACATTATGTTGATAAGATAAAAGTTGGAGGGGGGGGAGACATGAATTAATTAAATTTCTGGATATGACATACGCAGCAAGGATATACCCAGCTACTTGACATAATATGGCCTCAGTTTCCCCCACATGCACACTACTCACACAACCACATCTTAAAGCCAATTCACCAATTCATAGTGTTCCCTCAAAATATAAAGAATACTGGATCTCACCATGATGTCTGTTATAATTTCAAAAAGCACAACCCATTCTATATGACAGAAGAATGGAGAGATACTGGAAATTTGCTCTATAAACCAATAAGCAAAGCGCTGCAGCTGATGCTCTGAATGCAATGTTAGAAAGAGTTGAAAAACTTACTTTGGAGAGATACACAAACTAATAACTTAACGACAGTCATAAGCAGAAGCAGAATTGATTCTTGCATTGCCTCTATTATGACATGCAGGAGCATGATCAACAAGAGATGGGGAAGACAATGGCTGATGAGAGTCCACATGGGGGTAGCAATAACATGGGCAGTGTAAGAGTTACAAATAGGCCCACATTTACATATACACTAATGCTGGGAGTATAGTAAATAAATTTAATGAGTATGAAGTATTGATTGTCACCACAAATGCTGACATTATAGGTATAACAGAAACATGGTGTCACTCTGATATTGAGGATGAAGAATTTGAATATGGTGATTATAATATGTACAGAAAGGACAGATATGGCAAGAGTGGGGGAGGGTGAAGTTTTCGGTTTGCACATACTCTCAAATAGTAAAACCGTAGACAGAGGTTACCAGTGTAATACTAAGTCAGTCTGATGCGACATAAACACTGGGAAAACAAAAAAATGTCTGGTGGAGTTTGTGACAGGCCAAATGACTGCAATGAATATAATGAACAACTATACAGTCAACTAGAGTGGGCTAGCAAATCAGAATGTCTTATCGTGGAGAATTTTAACTTTCACGAGTTCCAGATTGATTGGAATTCATAGGTTGGCAGTTGCACAGTAGCAAAGCATTTCTCAATTTGTTGGATAACTGTTTTCTATACCAACATTAGAGAAGCAACTTGATCTAAATATCAGCAGTGATTCAGATTGTATTAAGAACCAACCACTTAAATAACCTCTAGGTAGCAGTAATTAAACTCTATTAAAATTGATAATCTTGAAAAATGTAAATTCCAAATAGGAATCGTTTAGAGAAGTAATCTTAGAGGTCACTGAGCATTTATATTGATTAAAAGATATTGTTCAATATTTAGACCAAAATGGATGTAAGTAGAACTTTTAAGGGCTTAGGTAAAGAAAGCCAACATGAGAATGACAAGAAATGTCGGATAACTTACGCGGAAAATTAGTTTCCCGACAGCGGACTCTAGCGCTGCTCGATCGGTAAACAGACGGTACGTGTTATCAGTCTGGGACCGAAATCGAGGATATATTGATTGACAGGTAGGCATGGCAAACGATGAAATAATGATTGGTGGTGGGTGCGACAGAGGACAAGCTACTGTGTAGTCATTGGTTGGCATTATAACGTGTATTTATGAGTAAAGAACGGTGTATAATAGTTTTGTAATGAACGGTAAACAGGTAATAGTAGCGATGAATCTTTTAAAGATGGAAGAAATTGGTAAGGAAAATAAAACGTTGGTTGATTTTTTGATGAAAACTAAATTAATAAAAGTTTCGTTCTGTTCATTTTTATGTTCTTCATTATGTTTTTTCTCATTATTAAAAGCAGATTTTTGGAGCTCATGAGTGTTTTTACTATACTGTTGATTTAGGTTTGGTAACGAAAAAAGGAAAAGGTTTCTTTATTTTTCGTTATACTTTGTAACCTGACCTTAAATGGTAGGTTAGGAAATAATAGAAATGGTTTCCTTATATTTAGTGACCTAACCTTAAATGTTACGTTAAGAAATAATATAAGAAAAGAAAGAAAGATTCTCTCTCTCTCTCTACATATATAATGAATAGCTGTTGATGAGATGTTGATTGACGTTATGATACATGTGTATCCGCACGAGTATCTTTAAAAATAAAAGTACAATAATAAAAAAATAACGCTATACTCCCGAATTTGGGTACAAGTTTTCTCTGTGGAGTGGGCGTGGTCTTAAACTACGCCCACTGGAGATATAGTATAGTCGAGTTCTGTGATTGGGCGATTATGTAATGCAATAAAGAGTTCTTCTTCTTCTACTGTGAATGCGTAATTTTTGCTTCTGGTTGTTTCATTGGACGTGAATTTAGTTTGGTTAAGAGCAGTGATTTTCAACCTTTTTTTAATAATGGCACCCCTAAGTAATTTATTTTATTTTGCAGCACCCCTACTCAATTTTCTGCCTGTTTGATCCAATTCTCTCTCTCTCTGTATATATCCGTGCATATATATAAATATATATATATATATATATATATATTTTTTTTTAGTCAATTTTATTTAATGGTATCTATCTGTAGGGAATTAAGTGTATAAGGACCAAACTAACAAGTTAGTAAATGTAAACTAGCTTTAGCCTAGAAGGCCTATATAAAGTTATATTAATGAAAATGGAAATAACAATAAAATGATGATGAACAATGAAAATAACAATAAAAATGATAATAAACAAGGAAAATTGTAAATAACATTCTCTCACTTGGCTATCAGTCTGCTACTTCTTCGGGGGCTTTGAGCAGACCGATAGCCAGACTAAAAGAATGTCTCATACCTACCCGTTTCTGTTGTCCCCATTCCGGTTTTGCCAGATTTTAATTTTTAATTTTTAGATGATTGTATTGAAATTAATAGAAATTAAATGGGAAGTGCTAATAAATGAGAATAGATAATATGTGTTTAATTTAAATTTTGTAAAATTTGTGTTAAATTTAAATTTTGTAAAAGTAGTGTCAGAATCATCAAACTAGGTTGTTATTGTTGTTATTTGGTTTTTTTTTTTAGGAGCATTAGCAACTAAGGCCATATTGCTCCGGGATATGCGGTGGTCATTCCCTGACCTTTCCGCATCCACCGTTTTTGGTGGTGACGGGCTCGAACCAGCAAACTGGGATAGGCGACACAAAGCCCAACGGGTATGTATCAGATTAAATGAGAATAGGTTCTTACTTCCTTGTTCTGTGGTGGTCAGACTGAAAAGGGGTTAATTCCCACCTGGTTGTTTTATGTGTTGATTAAATGATACTGCGCAGTCGCACTTTTCATTGACTATGGCATGATGGTGAAATTGCTGTAGGCAATATGTCCTATGTCAATGCAAATGTTCTGATAGCCTTGAGAGGGTTTATATCTGAGTTAGTGGGGGGGGGGGTTGCCTCTGATGTCGGAAGGAACCTATATAAATGAAATGATGTGTTTATACCAGTACAATAAGTGTTAGTATGATTAAATATAAGAAGTATGTTAAGGAAAATGTGTTGATGTAAATATATAGGAAATGCTATCCCCTGGACAAGGGCCGGTATAGCTTTTCTAAGGCATAACGACCCATGTTTGTCCAGGGGGATAGCTATATACATATTTACTGCCTCCTTCAATGTGAATTTTCATCCTGTGTCTCTAGGTTTTATACTGTATTTGTATTTAAATGAAGGGATATAAACTTGTTTAAAATACCTTAGGCACGATTATTCTGTTGTTGGGAGTTTGATACAAGTGATAAATTACCATTAATTAGACTGTCTGATTTGGGGGGGGCGGATTTGGTCAGCCGGGTTACAGTGCAATCAGACGATGAGCCTCTTCTGAGCACAATAAATCCGGGAATCAATATTGGGAAGTCATTATCTTAGTTTGATGATGGACACTGGTTTTAGACAACCAGGTAAAGGTGGGCTATGGGCCATTTATTGGTGTTATAATTCTAAACTGGTTCAGTGTATTTTCAATAAGCGTATTGGGATTGGCGTTGGGGTGGTGTAGGTTGAGGTTCACAAGTATGGTGTCTGCTGTAATTGGCAGGTATATTATTCTTGATGAGAATATCTATAAGTTTTTTTTATTACTTCCGTCATGTTATTTAGATTATTGCAGATGTGTATTTGTCTGATTTCTAATAGTGTTGCCATGGATATGCTTAGCCAAATTGCTCTCCCAGTTTGATAAGCTTTATAGCTGGGAAGCTAAAATGGTCTCTCTTATCATAATGTCGAGTGTAGACATTGTCTTTGGTGATGGTGATTTCGCTGTCAAGGTAGCGAGCTTGTAGGTTGCTATCCGGGTTGGTGCGTTCTATGGTTAAATCTGCGGGATAAATTTCCTGGGCTATAATGTTGAAATTGATAACCAGGACATCATCAATGTATCTGTAGAATATAATTTCTTCTTTGATATTGTTTTTGAAATAATGCAGGTAAATGTTGTATCTGTTTCTGATTTCTATGTTGATATTTTTTATAGGAAGGTATGTCGTGGTTTTATTTATGACATCTCTGATGTTGACATAGTCAAATGAATGATTAAGGAATTTTATAATGCAGTATTCTTTTTTTGTTCTATCTGGGTAATCAATTCTGATTCTGAATTTAAATATATCTTCTAAAGTATGGATGAAATGTATGTTATGGAGCAGGAACTGCTAGCCCCCATAGCCATCCCCCTACTCTGCACGTAAATGCTGTCTCCCATAAGTACGTAATTGTTTTTGACATTAAGATTAATAAGGTCGTGCCAATACTGCTTATTACATCCCATTATATTTTGATAAATTTCGTAGTAGTGTAAAAGAACTTTTTTTAAATTGTCGTGTGATATACTGGTGAAAATGTTTTTAAAATTGTAAGTGACTTCTGATTCTATTGTTTTTTTATGTAGTCTAAATATTTTTTGTTATTGGAGATAAATTAATATTAGTGAGTTGGTTGGCTATAATATTTAATTTGTCCTCCATTAAATTACTGGATGGTTTTATGTAACTGTTTTTGCCAGAGATGATGAACCTTTTTCCAATGGGGACTTTATGGAATTTGGAGATCCAATATACAAATGGGTATCTTGTATTATCTATTTTTAATTTGATTTTTTTGTGAATGGCTATAAGTTTTTTGGTAATGCAGCTAGGTGTGGAGTTCACGAGCTTATATGTATCGCTGAGGTTCATCTCCTCTTTAAGCGTGTCAATGTAGAACTTTTTGCATATAACACTGAAATTGTTATTGGCTTTATCTGTATTTGTAATGACAAATTTATTTTGTAGTTCTTTCATTTTATAATTAATTCTTTTAAGGTTGTATTGTTTAACACAATTTTGGCGTGGTATGATTTCTTTGAATCTAGCCAGAATAAGTTCAGTGGAAGTATTTATCCAACTTTGAAAGGCTTCTAGTGGTGTGTTGAATTTGTAGGCGGTTTTAAAGGCAAACTGTAGAAGATCCATGTAAATAGATTTGCGTGTGTTTTTTAGGTTGGCTTGGGTGTTGGGTCTGAATTTAATTCCCTTTTTCATAATCTCCCTTAGGGTATGATCTTCTATAATGGAAGGTCGCCTGTAATGATATGATTGTAATGGGGTCTATGTATATTTTATATTTGTTTTCCTGGCAGTAACAGGGTTGATCTGTGGTGTTCATATTAGCAATGGTATTTTTATAGTTACATATGGCCATCCCTATTGGCTTGTTGTATCTGTTTCTGATTTCTATGTTGATATTTTTTATAGGAAGGTATGTCGTGGTTTTATTTATGACATCTCTGATGTTGACATAGTCAAATGAATGATTAAGGAATTTTATAATGCAGTATTCTTTTTTTGTTCTATCTGGGTAATCAATTCTGATTCTGAATTTAAATATATCTTCTAAAGTATGGATGAAATGTATGTTCTGGATATTGAGTTTTTGGTAAATCTTGCTTAATGCTTTTAGTTTACTGATTTTAAGAGCAAATAAGGTATTGTGTATGGTTTTCACGTTGATGGGATCCCTATCCCATTCTGTGAGAAGTTTATCAAAGTCGTTAAGATTTTGTGGCCCACTCCTGTTGTGATCGCTGTGTTCTTGCTTAATTTTACCATTTTTTATCCCATTAACGTGCAAGTTTTTAGTTAGTTGAAAGATGGTTTTTGTACATTGTTTGGGGCTAGTGTAAGTGAAATTTCTGCCATTGAATCTATTATTTATTCCGTATGGGTAAAGGGATTTATATTGTAGTATAAACAGGTCTTCTGTAATTTCTCTTTTTGGCGGTGTTTTCCATTATTGCTAGGATGGCTATAGATATATTAGTGAAATTGTGTTTTTGGAAGTGTCTGAGTTCTATTACATTGGTGTATTTGTCTGTAGTGTTGGAGCTGCTGTCTTTTGTGGGATTTTCACCGTATTTCTTTATTTGTGAGCGGTGAAGATTTAATTTTATGTGTAACTCTGTACTGGTTTGCCCTATATATTGAATTCCACATATTTTACATGTAATTAGGTATATAACATTTTTTGTATGGCAAAAAAATGGTGTATTATCGGAGGTTTGCTGGTGCTGGCTATGCGTGTATGGACATGTTTTGCATTGTTTACTGTTACATTTTTTAAATTTTAGTTGACTCTGGTGGCATAGACTATCTATATAGTCTTCGATGTGTGGGAAGAAATTAAAAACCTTAGGACCATTGGATTTCGATTTATTCACTTGTGGTGTGGCGGCACTGCATGCTATATGACCATTTTCAGATGTCGGGTCCTGTGTGGTCATGTCTATACCTGGGGTGCAATTTATGCTGTGATACCCATACAGCATGTTGTTCCAATATGTAGTATTATTCATTGTGTTATAAGAAATTATAATGTTATGATGATATACGAAAATATAAGGCCCGGTTCCATGTTAATACACTTTACTTCCTTTAGTGATGGATTTTTTAAAGTTTCTTGTATAATTTTGATTAAATTTCTAATAATTATTAATTCTAATTATTATCATCATTATCACTGTAGTCCCAGGAGCTGACGAGCAAGGCTGGATACTAGCAGAGTCAATTATATTGTGTTCTTACCGAAGACTATAAAAATGATATTTGGTAAAGTTTACCATATTAGGTACCTGTCAGTTGTGCAACATTAATGCTATTAGGGCATATTGCACATAGGGCAATTAGGCATTATACGTGCATGAAATTATATTAGTCAATTTTATTTAATTATATCTATCTGTAGGGAATTCTAAAGATAGATATCATCTGTATAAGGCCCAAACTAACAAGTTAGTAAAAGTAATCTAGCTATAGCCTGGAAGGCCTATATAAAGTTATATTAATGAAAATGGAAATAAAAATAAAATGATGATGAACAATGAAAATAACAATAAAAATTATAATAAACAATGAAATTGTAAATATGATAATAAACAATGAAAATTGTAAATAACATTCTCTCACTTATATATATAATATTAAAAAATATATGTGTTATATGATATTTATTACAACAATATAATTATAAAAATTACATTTCATAATACACATTTTATATATATATATATATATATATACAGTATATAATTTTATTCTTTGTATAGAAGTACTAAGTAAACGTCAATTATAGATCACCACAAAATTAAAAAGATACTGTACGCCATTTTATAATAAATAAATATATAAATTAAAAAATAATAATATAAGTTTAAGTAACTTAAACCCAAATTACGTGGCACCTCTGGAATGTTGTTGTGGCACCAGGGGTGCCACATAATTTGGGTTTTGGGTTTTTATCTACCGATAAAAACCCAAAGAGACTTATCTACCGGTTTAGAGGGAAATACGAAGTTATCATTTGCACGTGTGCATTTGGTTTTTTTTTGTCGCCATTTTCCTGGTGCTGTTAGCATATTTTCTGCTACCTTTTGCTTGTTGTGTTAGGTGTTTTCTGCTTTCATTATTGTACCATTTACGCATATTACTCTCTGCTGCCATCACGTGTTATTTTCCCTTTTTTGTTGTTTCTTGTTTAGTCCCAATGAAGCGAGTAAATGCAAAATGTGAATGTGGTGTTTACCCCCCACCATACCACTGTTTTTGTAGCGGAAAAGGAGTTCCCTATTTAAAAACAGTGATAACGAATATTCTATCCAGAGATTTTGCCCAGCCCTCGCTAACTACAGTTTTGGTTAAGGTGTTTATCCCCCTCCTTACCACTGTTTTTATAGCGGAAAACAGCTTCCTTATTTAAAAACAGCGGTAACGGATATTCCACAGAGAAGTAAGATAAGTATGTTACTACTCTGTGAGATATTCTAACCAAAGATTATGCCCAACCCTCGCTATATGGAATCATAGTTAGGCTTTTCATTCCCCTCCTCACCGCTGTTTTATAGCGAAAAAAACAGATCCCTATTTAAAAAAACAGCTGTAAAAGATATTTAAACAAAGATTAGGTTTTTACGAATCTTCGGAAGATATTTAATTAAAAAACTGACTTATTTTTCAAAATTTATAATTATTTTCGCTTATTTTAATAACGTATTCTAGTTAAGAAACTAAAATTACTGTAACACAGAGCGAAAATGGATACAAAAATAGATTTTGACAAGTTTAATAATAACAATGGGAAATATATATATATTAGATTAGATACATACAAACAAAAAGCTTTCGGTTGTTTTGTCAACCTTCCTCAATTAAACTGACAGTTAAGAATGGAGCATGAGGGCGTGTACTGCCAATCTTGTACGTGAAGTGTGTGATTCACTGTTGGTTGTTGAAGCCTGTGGCTGTAATGCGTGCGGACGTTGCCAGCATTTGTCAATAGTCAAGACTGCTGTTTCGATGATAGGGCGGACTTGACATCCTGTTGACTGAGGTACTGGAGCATTTGATATTCAACGATTCCAACCAGGTGCGTCAGCGATAGTGGCGGGACTTATCTACAATCATGACATTGTGATGTGGGTCAATGTCGTGGTGGGTTGCCCAAACGGGTTCAGCAATAGCTGAGTGCTCCACATCTGCTAAGCGGATTGCTCTTTTGTGTTTGAAAAGGCATTTTTCGAGCCGTCTCCCAGTTTCCCCGATGTAGCAGCTAGTGCAGTCACGGCAAGAGATGCGGTAGACCAATCCGCTTTGTAGTAAGGTGGAGACAGGTGTTTTTACCTTACAGATGAGGGATCGTAATTTTCTGCCTGGGAGTTGTACGCATTTTATCCCATGATTTTAAGACTCTACAAACCTGTTGTGATAGGTTTGGGTAGTATGGGATAAAGGCGCTCGTGGCTGAGTCATTACCTTGGATGTTTCTGTTGGCCGTTACATGGCCATGTGTCTGTAGGTCACACCTGGGATAGCCACACCTCTTGAGATCCGCCTTGACTTTAACAATTTCGGTGCGCCTCTCTAAGTATGGTGTGGTGTTGTCCGACTCTAGCTCGATGGTGAAAAGGTAATGGGATCTGGTACATTTGTAAATGCACGACTCTCTAATTCCTCCATCGCGATGTTTGCCGTGACCAAACTAACTGGGGAACCCATGGCTGTGTCGTGTACTTGTTGGTAAATGGAGTTGTTGAACACGATTGCACTGCTGTTAAGCACAGTCTGAAGGCGGTGGAGATATCGTCTGGTGTTAGTTTGGTTCTGCTGCCAAGGGTTTGATCTTTATCTAAGAGTTGCTTTGCACATGTGATGGCAACTTCTACTGGGATGGAGGTGAAAAGTGAAACGACATCAAATGATGCCATGATTTGATCTTGTGAGATGGATATGGTTCTGATCCGTTCTATGAATTCACTAATGTTAGAGACGGCGTTGGTGGTCTTACCTACTAGGGAGAAAGGAGCCCTGAGACAAACTTAGCTAATTCATAGCTCGGTGAGCCACAACCCACCACAACATTGACCCACATCGCAATGTTGTGATTGTAGATAAGTCCCGCCACTATCGCCGACGTGCCTGGTTGCAATCGTTGAACATCAAATGCTCCAATACCTCAGTCAACAGGAACAGTGGATGTCAAGTCCACCCTATCATCGAAACAGCAATCCTGACTGTTGACAAACGCTGGCAACGTCCGCATGCATTACAGCCACGGGCTTCAACAACCAACAGTTAATCACGGACTTCATGTACAACATTGGCAGTACACGCCCTCATGCTCCATTCTTAACTGTCAGTTTAACTGAGGAAGGTTGACGAAAGCACTTTGTTTGTATGTATCTAATCTAATATATGTATATTTCCCATTATTAAACTTGTCAAAATCTATTTTTGTATCCGTTTTCGCTCTTTTTTTACAGTAATTTTAGTTTCATAATGAATCCAGAGTGCACAGGCCTCTTTAATCGTATTGTAGTTTCTCTTTATGTTCATTTAGGCATTGATGTATTACGATATCACGTGACTTTGGCATGTTACATGTGGGCGTGGAAAGCAGTGAGTGGCAGCTGTAAATCGCTGCATTGTTTCTGAGCTTTAGTCGAAATATGGACTTGTACCCAAGATTTGGATATTACCAAAAATAATATTTTGTTAATAAACAATTTATGCACTAGTCCACATGATTCTAAAGAAAAAAGATTAGGTTACCCCCTCCATTTTGGGAGGGGTGCAAGCTCCCATGGGATTGAAGTGGAGGGAACCTGACCTTTTTTCACCATTAGGGCATATTATTAAACAAGAAAATAAAAATACAGTCATAAAAAAATTTATTTTTTTATGAATGTATTTCTAAATATGACTGTGATTCTAAAGAAAAAAGGTTAGGTTACCTACTCACTTCAGAAGGGTTTCAAGCTCCCATGGGATTCAAATGGAGGTAACCTGACCTTTTTTCACCATTATGGAAACCGTTCATTAGGGCAAGTTACCATTAGTGCTCCTGAGTGCTACCAAAATGGTACTAACCCAATATTATCGTGTATTGTGTTCGCGCACCAATCAGCACATTGTTTGCCACGCCTACCTGTCAATCAATATATCGTTCTCGACTTTGCTCCAGACTGATAACACTTACCGTCTGTTTACCGAACGAGCAGCGCTAGAGTGCTGTATCAGGAAACTAATTTTTCAAGTAAATTATCCAGTGTTTCTCGTCGATCTTGTGTTGGCTTTCTTTACTTTCGCCCTTTTAAGTTTGGTAGCAGAGTTAATAATCCATGGGATAATTTTAAATTATCAAGGAATACAGAGTCCTACAGTAAGCACAAACCAGTGCATAATCAGGTTACAGGGGTTACCAAGTTATGCACACTACAAAATGTCCTTGGCTAAGAGTGTAAAAAAAAAGCAACACTGAATTCATTGCATGTATTAACACTAGAAGGAAAGGTATGAATAACACTGGATATCCATTCAACGCTTTATACACCTCTATCAGATCACCTCGCTGGTGCCTAGTCTCCAGACACTGTAATTTGCAAAACTTAAGCCTTTCTTGGTAAGAGCAACCCTTTGTTCCATTCACTAGTGTTGTTGCCCTTCTCTGTACTCGTTCCAGCAGCTCTACATCCTTCTTGAAATGAGGCCTCCAGACCTGTATACAGTACTCTAGGTGTGGCCTGACCATTGCCTTATACAAGGGAATAATCACCACCTTATCCCTGCTGGAAAAATTCCTGTATATCATTGACAATACTCCATGAGCTACTCTTGCAGCCCGTCTGCACTGCTCAGAGAACTTCATATCTGCCTGCACAACCACCCCCAAGTCCCTTTCATTCTCTACCACTGTCAGTGTAGTACCACAGAGTTGATACGTTGCTCTGGGGTTGTTGTTTCCCATGTGTAGTACTTTACATTTGTCAATGTTAAACTTCATTTGCCACCTCTCAGCCCATCTGCTCAACCTTTCCAGATCCTGTTGCAGCAGCATAGTGTCAGTAGTGTCCTTGACAACCCTGCCAACCTTTGTATCATCTGCAAACTTGGACATTAAGCTTGATATACCATCATCAATATCATTTATAAATACAGAAAACAATAATGGACCCAACACTGAGCCCTGAGGGACTCCACTAATAACATTATTCCACGATGAGCAGTGTTCATTGATTACCACTCTCTGTTTTCTCCCCCTCAACCACCCCTTTATCCATAGCAGCAATTTACCTCCAATGTCACACTGCTCCAATTTGTGTGGCAGTCTTCCATGTGCAGCAGTATCAAAAGCCTTTCTAAGATCCAAGTATATAATATCAAAGCTATTCCCTGCTTCCAGTTCTTTTGTGACTGCATCATAGTATCCAATCAAATTGGTCAGGCAAGACTTCCCCTTAACAAAACCATGCTGTGTCCGAGCTATAACTGAAGTCTTGTCTTGATTATCCTGCAGTGCTTCTTTAACCAGTGCCTCCATTAATTTTCCTGGAACAGAAGTTAAACTCACAGTTCTATAGTTACTTGTGTCAACCTTTGATCCTCCTTTGTGAATTGGGGTCACATTTGCACATTTCCAGTCTATGGGTACCTCCCCTGAGTCCAAGGAAGGTCTCATAATTATGGCTAAGAGTTTGCTTACTTCCTTTGCTGCCTCCTTTAATATAACTGGATAGATCCCATCCACCCCAGGTGCCTTTCTTGTGTTTATCTTCAACAATTTCTCCTCCACTTTACTCTCAGTTATTACAAGATTATCTAGCTTACTGCCAGAGTTGAATACACCTCTGGCATTTCCCTCGCTGAATAACTCCTCATGTGTGAATGTCGATGCAAAATATTCATTTAGTTTGTTAGCTACCTGAGCAGGATCATGAACAGTTGAACCATCGATATCAAGTGGACCAATCTGATTCATCCTCTTCCTTCTAGAGTTTACATAAGTAAAGAACTCTTTGCTGTTTTTCTTTGCATCCTTTTGCGAAAGATTTCTCATAATCTGCTTTTGCCTGCCTAACCTCCTTTGTGACTTGGTTACAGACCAGCTTATATCTATCATAGGCTTCTGTGTCATATGTTAATTTATATGTATCCCATGCATTTTTCTTCTCTGCCATGTGTCTCATTAGTTCATCTGAAATCCATTTAGGCCTAATCCTTGAACAATATTTCTTAGTTTGTATATAAAGCCTAGTAGCTTCCAAGATAAGTTCTTTGAATGCTTCCCATTTTGAATTTGCTGTTGGTAACATCATCAGTTGGTCCCACTGTATAGAATTTAAATACTGTCTCAGACAATCGTAGTCGCCTTTACGAAAGCAATAACCCTTCCCTTTACCTCTGATGGTAGTTACCTCTTTGAGTAAATCCCACTTCAGCACACTGTGATCACTGCCACCTAGTGGTTCCTTTATCTGCTGATTCTTAATGCATGAAGAATGACTACTGATAATCAAATCAAGTATATGACTCCCTCTAGTTGCCTCCCGAACATGCTGATGTAGAAAACAATCATCTAATAAATCCACAAAAGCGCCTTGCTAGTGTGTGAGTGACCAACCCAAAAATTCCAGTCAATATCTGAGAAATTAAAATTCCACATTATAAGACTCTCTGATTTACTGGCCCACTCTATTTCCCTGTACATTTTCTTATTATACCCATCAGAGTCATTAGGCCTATAGCACACTCCTACCCTCAATTTTGATCTCCCAATGCTTATGTCACACCAAACTGACTCAACACTGCACTGTCCAGCGATGTCGACTGACTTCACTTCCTTGGATTTTATTTGTTTCTTAACTAATAGCATAACCCCTCCTCCCTTCCTATCTTGTCTATCCTTTCTGTTGAAGTTTTACTCTCCAAATTCCAGTTCTGCATTCCTTACATCTGTGTGACACCACGTCTCTGATATCCCAACAATATCTGCCTTTGATGCTTTGAGCAATACTTCAAATTCATCAAATTTATTTACCAAACTCCTAGAATTGGTGTACACGCAAGTATACATGCACCTGTTCCTATTCTTAGCTACCCTAACACAACCCATGTATTTACTTGTACCGCAATGACTCCCAGCAGTCTCTGAAACATCCTGCATCTTGTTTTCAAGGCTTCTGCTCATTTCAATAGAAGCAGTGCAAGAATCACTTTCACCTCTGCCAGTGTCTACTGTTAATCTATTAGTCCTTGTATCCCCCCAAGCTAGCAGTTTTCCGACCCACCTAACACTGCCTCGATAGCATCAGCAAATATTCTTGCACCCTTTCTATTTAAGTGAATCCCATCCCTGTAGAAGTAGTCTCTCCTGTTAACAAGTACAGACCAGGCTGAAAAAAATTCTACCCCTTAAGTCTTGCACAATCTTTCCAGGGCCGAATTGATCGACAAGGCTCTAATCATATACTCCCTCCTATCGTGTCTTGGCAGAATTGCAGACACTTTCAAATTCAACCCTAATTCACGGTTTTTTTTTCAACAGTGACCTGTACTTGTTAAGTAATTCTGCCGGTCTCCTACTCTTAATATCATTAGTGCCAACACGTACAACTATATCACATTTTGTGCCCTTAAAAGATGATATCTGCTGTACAACGTCATCAACCTTTGCCCCTGGCAGACATACCCTGGTCCTGTTCCACCTATCCTTTTTACAAAGCATGTTCCCCATTTCCCCTGACAATAGAGTCACCAACAACTACTAATTCCTGTGGGACCAGGAATTCCTGTGTTTCGTGATGACCAAGTGCAAGCTCTGGCGTTGATGTGGGCAGCTGAGAGCTTGATGGCCTGAGAGCGTGATGGGCCCCTCAATTTAGATCCTTCGAAGGCATCCACCTTGTCCTTCAAGCTCTCATATAGGCCCATAACAATGCTGAGTTGTCGCCTGATTTCGTTACACTCCTTGCATCGCACGCGCACGCACGCACACACACACATCCCCCATGGCAATATCATGTCCCGTATCCAATTGCTCCACAAACATCATGCAAGCAGTGCATTTTAAAAGGCTGTGATTCAGAGGGCAACTGCCCCCCCCCCTCAGTTCTCCTCTGAGCCACAGCACTCCCATTAGCTTGAGCATGTGCAATTGATGAAATCTATCCAATTATACTATGAGAAACCAAATACAGAGGATGCGGAAAGGTCAGAGAATGACCACCGCATAACCTCGGAGCAATATAGCCTTAGCTGCTTTTTTTTTTCTTTTGTCCTCGCGTTTTTCCCATTATATATGAGGTTGGCATTTTTTTTTTTTTTTTAACTGTTTTGGCATGAAATTTTTACGGCCGGATGCCCTTCCTGACGCCAACCTTTACCCTTTATCCGGGCTGGGGATATGCGGTGGTTATTCCCTAACCTTCCGCATCCTCCGTATATGGTGGTCACCGGCTCGAACACCGATCTAATCACAAAGCGTGTGCTACGCTCCTGCCCACCTGGCTACGGAGTTGCTAATGCTCCTAAAAAAAAAAAATAATAAAAAATAACAAATAATACTATGAGAAGCTGCAAAAGTGGTGGTTAAACCTTTTGCCATAATAATGAGAGCATCCTTAGATTCAGAGAAAGTTCCTGTAGATGTGCAAATATATCTTCTATTCACAAGGGTGGTTCAAAAAAGTTTGTTTGTTTGTTATTTGGTTTTTAGGAGCATTAGCAACTAAGGCCATATTGCTGCGGGGGTATGCAGTGGTCATTCCCTGACCTTTCCGCATCCTCCGTATTTGGTGGTGACGGGCTCGAACCCCGGTCTAATCAAGAAGCGTGTGCTACGCACTGCTGCTGCTCCTTCCCACCTGGCTACGGACGCGCCTTTCAAAAAAGTGAATAACTATAGACTTGTCAGTTTAACCTGTGTGACAGGTAAAATAATGGAATCATCAGTTGAAGAAGTAATGGAAGTTCATCTTGATAGGGCTAGCCGGGTGGGTAAAGTGCCTGCCTGACAACCCAAAGGTCGCGGGTTCAAATCCCGCCTTGGGCTTGGATCAGAGTAGAAAATGCAAAAACCTTGGGAGGTGCAATGTGGCCACAGAAGCTGATGCGCCAACAACAACAAAAAAAAAAAAAAAAAAAATCTTGATAGGAGTAGAATCATAAGGCAATCACAATATGGGTTTGTTAAAGGGAGATCACACTTCACATAAGATGGTCACAGCGAAACTGGATGCAAAAATAATTCTGACATCATCATCCACTTAGATTTCAGTTTACATTTAGATTTCAGCCCTTGATACCGTATAAAGCATATACAACTGGAGAAATATGGCATTAGCATTTAGGAAAGTTTTTTGGATAGTAAGTGGTAGGAGACAAAGGTGGTTATAAATCACACTGTTCTTCGTGGACTAATGAGATGAAGATCAATGGTTATAAATGGCCATTTCTCTTCTGAGACTAATGTGATGAAAGCAATGGTTATAAATGACCATTGCTCTTCATGGACTAATGTGATGAGTGGAGTTCCACAGAGTTCAGTGTTGGGCACCATACCATTTTTAATGTTAAATTAATTAAACATTAAAACTTGAAATACCTAATAAACATTAGGTATTTCAAGTTTAATGTCTAAGTTCACCGATGATACAAAGGTGGGAACTGTGATTATCAGGGTATGCTACTTCAAGAGAATCTAGAAAAATTAGGCAGATGGGCTGAGAAGTAGCAATTAAGGTTTAACAGTGATAAATGAAAGGTACTGCATTTGGAAAGCAGTAATCCCAGAGAAGCTGCAAAAGAGGTGGCTTGGGTGATACTAAACTCAAAGTAACAATGAAAAAGATCAAGGGGTAATTTCTGATAAGAAAATCCCTCTGAAGTGCAAACTGAGAGAAAACCAGCTACACAACTTCAAAAAGAGAGACGGAAAGAAGACCATAAGATGGAAGCTTGTTTAGAAGACCTTATTTCAAACATGATTGAGGGGAGCCACTGGACTTCTCAAAACTTTTCTACCAAATTTGTACAAGGATGAGTAATATGCACACCAAAATCTCTCTGACAGATTGGGACTGAATAACCTAAACTGGCAGTCATTAATGATTGGAAGATTTCAAGACAGTATAAGGGCATTTGAAAGATATCTCCATTACATGAAAAGAGTTCACATATGTGCAATGGAATGATAATAACTGGAAGGGAAGAATTTAATATAAGTCTAGGAAATTATGGAATATGAATAAATTTACATGCAGAAGGAAAAATGGTAACAGAATAAACAAGTAAAACAGAAAACAGAAGTCAATTCTGGTGCAAAAAAGAAGTGAAGAAATGTAATCAGGACATGCACACTCCTTGGCACCAAGATTCTTCTGTTTTTCTGTTGGAAGAAAATGAAATGTGTGTTCAGTATAGACTTTTCAAGGTCATTGATGAAACAGTTAGATGAAAAGTAATATCTTATTAAGTCAACTGTATTTTTGTTTGAGAATACAACCATCTGGATGTGCCAGAGGTGACATATGGATGAAGAGAAATTGTGGCCAATAGCTTTGTCAAAAGGCTAAAAACAACTACCACTTGGGTAAGATACAAGTTTCCTAAGTTTCTACTTTTGAAAATTGAATTTAAACTTATAAGTTGTTTACAACTGTTGTGAACTTTAGTGTAAGTACAAAATGCAGCTGGAGATTTGGATATAAATCAAATGCATATATAATTAACCCCAGGGGCTCACATCTAGTGAGTAAGGGTTTGGCACACCCAGGGTTCTGAGCTGGATATCATCATTCTTCTCTTTCTTGATTCCCTTCTACTTCTGACTCTCTCTGGGTAATTCAGAAAATTTTTTTTTTGTAGTGCAGCATAAGCCTCAAGCTTCCTTGCACCATATGGCTAATAATATATTGGGAATATACAGACAAACAGATTAACAATGGCCACAGGCAGAGGTGAAAATGATATGATTCTTGAACCGCTTCTACTAGAATGAGCAGCAGCATGGAAAGCAAGGTGCTAGGGATTTCTAGAACTACTGGGAGTCATCATGGAACAAAGAACAGTTGCATGTATACTTCCATGCACACCAATGCTAGGAGTATAGCAAATAAATTTGATGAATTTGAAGTGCTGCTCAAGACATCAAAGGCAGATATTGTTGAGACATCAGAGACATGCTGTCACATGGATATAAAGAATACAAAATTTGAATTTTGAGAGTACAATGTGTACACAAAGGACAGAATGAATAGAAGGCAAGAGGGATTATGCTGTTAGTTAGGAAACACAAAATCTAAGGCAGTGCATCCAGTTGATGCATCCAGTTGACATGGGTGATAAGTACAAAGCTGAATCAGTTTATTGTGATATAATCACTGGAAAAACAAAATTGGGAGCAGGAGTGTGTTATAGGCCTAATGACTGTGATGACTATACCAGACAGGGAAATAGAGTGGGCCAGTAAATCAGAATGTCTCATAATTGGGGGTTTTGACTGGATATCAACTGGAACTTGTAGGCTGGTCACTCACACACTAGCAAGACTTTTGTGGATTTACTGGATAACTGTTTTCAACAGCAGCATGTTTGAGAGTCAACCAGAAGGAGCAATACTCTTGATCTGATTATCAGCAGTGATTATTCATGCATTACAAATCTGCAGATAAAAGAACCACTAGGTGGCAGTTATCACAGTGTAGTGATGTGGGGTTTTACTTAAAGATGTAACTACCATCAGGGGTAAAGGGAAGGGTTTTTGCTTTCATAAAGGCGACTGTAATTGGTTTCAGACATTTTTTAAATTCTATACAGTGGGACCAACAGTAAATTCTAAATGGCAAGCATTCAAGGAATTAATCTTGGAAGCTACTAGGTTCTTCATAACAAAGAAATACTGTTCAAGGTTTTGGCCTATATAGATGTCAGATGAAGTAATGGGACTTGTGGCAGAAAAAAAAAATGCATGGGATGCATATAAATTATCAGGTGACACTGAAGCCTATGGTAGATATAAGCTACTCCGTAATAAAGTCAAAAAGGAGGTTACGAAAAATCTTTGGTAGAGGATGCAAAGAAAGACAGCAAAGATTTCTTTACTTATATAAACTCCAGAAAGAAGGAAATAAATTGGTCCACTTGCTATCAATGGTTCGATTGTTGATGATCCTGCTTGGGTAGCTGACAAACTGAATGAGTAATTTGTATCTATGCACACACATGAGGAATTCTGTAGAGAAGTGGAGGCCAGAAGTTTATCAAACTAATAGGGAGCTAAATGACTTTGGAATAACTGAGAGGAAAGTGGAGAAGAAATTGAAGTTAAACATAAGAAAGGCACCTGGGATCTATCCAGTTATATTAAGAGAGGCAGCAAAGGAAGTAAGCAAACCCATAGTCATAATTATGAGAGCATGTTTGGATTCAGGGGAGGTCCCCACAGACTGGAGGTGTATATATCCCCACTTCACAAAGGGAATTAAAAGGGTGACATGAGTAATTACAGACCTATTAGTTTAACTTCTACTCAAGGAAAAGTAATGGAATCACTTGTTAAAAAAGCAATGCAGGATCATCCAGACAAGACTGAAATTATAATTCAGACACAGCATGAGAAATCTTGCCTGACCAATTGGATACTACGATATTCACAAAGGAACTGGATTCAAAAAATAAATTTGATATCATATACAGTGTAATTTGATTTCAGGAAAGCTTTTGATACTGTTGCACATAAAAGACTGGAGGGTATCATACGGAAGTGTTCCACGTACTATATTGAGGTAAACTCCTCTTATTAATTTACTAATAAAAGACTGCTGTACAAATTGAGTAGTATAGCATTAAGAGAAAGTTGCTGCTATGGATAAAAGGTTGGTTGAGTGGAAGAAGACAGAGAGTAGTAATCAATGGACATTGCTCTTCGTGGATTAATTTTATTAGTGGAGTCCCCAAGGTTGTGTTGGGACCATCATTGTTTTCTATATTTATCAATGATATTGATAAAAGTATAACAGGCTTAATGTCCAAGTTTGCAGTGATACAAAGGTTGGCAAAACTGTCATCTCATGACAGTAATGACAGCACGCTGCTGCAATAGAATCTAGAAAAGCTGGGCAGATAGATTGAGATGTGACAGCTGAAATTTAACATTGACAAATGCAAAGTACTGTATATGGTATCATCTCATGTCAAGTGGTCTAGGGGGTCCTTGCTTGACCATCTTCAATTTTGTTGAAACTTGGTGTAGATGTTTAAACAGGTTTCAAATGAAGCTGTGCAAAATTTCAGTTCAAAATATAGTATGCTTGAGGCACCAGCACCTTTTTTGAGGAGGTCACTTGTGTTATGCAGAATAAATCACAAAAAATTTTCAAAATTTTAAGTGTTACTGTTGCATAACAGTGAGAGGTAGTGCTCTGACACTTGGTATACCTAGTTGAAGTTTGGCATAGAATGCAAAACTTTTGGTGTCCAGGCTCCAAAACCTTCACATTTTTTACAATGCAGTCTAAAACTGGCACCAAAAATTTGTCGTGATAAATTTAAGCAAGACTTTTGAAAGTCATAACTTTGAAATAAAAACCTTTGGTACCTTCTTCTTTGGACATTCCACTTACCAACTGCATGAATTCAGCCTAACTGAATATCAGCTCTTATACTTGTTTTTCTGGCTGAGATATTTTCCTTCAAAGATTGACTTAAAATCTGAAAGTTAATGAACTATCTTAAGGGGAAAATATCTTAATGTGGCCACCTTCAATTCTCTTGTTTTTGCCACAACTGGAAAGAGCAGAGTTTTGGCTACAAGGATCATTGTTTATCTGTTTTGTGTCTTTGCACTAAGGACCTAAAATTAAGCCTAAACATCAATTAGTTTTATGTGCCATATTGTTATTTTATGAGATCGTTTTTGTTGCAAAACACTTCCTTAATCCTGCCTAATGTTTAGAATAATCTAGAAATGGAGTATATTCTAGAATTCTGGAATATTCTAGATGAATATCCAAGAATTATAGAATAATCTAGATCATTCTTGAATTCCAAAAAACTGATGAACATTCTAGAACTTTAGAATATTCTAGAATCATACAAAAAAAGTATAAATAGCTGATATTTGAACCATGCTGTTATTAATATCAGCTATTTATACTTTTTTTGTATTTATTTCTGACTAATAAGTGGAAACGTCCACTTTTAGTCAATGCATGAAAGCCATAGAATCAGATTTTGCTGTAGATAAGCTTGACATGCACAATCAGTCATATGGATAATTCTAAATGTCATGTGCTATCATATACATGCAAAACTGGGTTAAAATTATTTAAAGAATTTGAAGAACAATAGCTGATAGGTCGACGCTGTGGATTAAAACTGGGTGAAGAAGACACAATTTGTATACATCATGAAGCTTTGCTTTTGACAAAATTTGAATTTTTGCAGCGTTCATGTTGCAATCCTTTTCAGAAGAAAAATCATATAGTGAAAAAAAATTTACAACCAATTGATTTGTCAATGGCAGACTACCTGAAAGACCTAACAAAGGTAGACATAAAACCAGGCTAGAAGCTGTGCCCATCATGCTGAAAAGAGTCTAACAGCCGAAAAGCAGCAACAGGAACATCAACTTCATCTGGATCAGACAATGATGACAAAATGCATGTGATTGAAAGGTTGAACACAAGTTTGATGGCTATTGGTATTTCTCCTCTGAAATTTCAGCAAATGGCTAAGACTCACAAGGCTATACCAAAAGGAAAACAAGTCAAGTACAAGATGTAATTGCCGGTAAAACTGCATCTATTGGTGGCTTGGATCCAAATGACATCATGGAGCCAAGTGCAAGTCATCAGTGTGCAAATTGCTTAGATTACAATAAGTTGCTGAAAGAATTGGAAGAAAAGTTGATGGTATCAATTCATTCAGAAAAACTTCAAATATTAACACTAGCTCCAGTTAGTTGGTCCATTAAGAAAACAATGGAAGAGTTTAGTGTCTCAGAAAGAATGGTCAAGAAAGCTAGAAAACTTAAAGCAGAAGAAGAAATCATGGCCATACCTGGAAAAACACTAGCCATGGCAAGTCCCCATGTGATGGAATTGGTGGAACAATAAAACAATTGGCAGCACGTGCAAGTCTCCAATGCCCAATTTAAAACCAAATCCGGACACCAAAAAACATGTTTGAATTTTGTGACAAGCGTGTGACTGGAATAAAATTCTGTTTTATTTCTCAAGAGGAAATTGAGCAAGTAAGGCCATTTCAAGAGAAAAGATTCATAGATGGTTATACTATTGCTGGAACAAGAGAAAATCATCACTTCATTCCTATTGATGCAAGACAGATTCGTGTTTCCAGAGTATCAAATGGCAGGCCATCATCATTTGTAGCTCATGTAGATCAGACTAGTGAAACCAATATTCAATTAGGGCCAATTGTTAGTTTACAACCCAGCCAATACATTGCCTGTATTTATGACAATAATTGGTGGATTGGAAATATTTGTGAAATTTCATTTGAAGAACATGATGTATTGGTAAATTTTATGCATCCTCATGGAGCAGCTCTCTCATTTCACTGGCCTGCTAGACAAGATGTCTGCTGGATTCCTGAACAACAAATTATTGCCAATCTTCCACACCAAAAACAACAACAATGGGACGACAATATAGCTTGCCTGAAGTAGTAATATCAACCACTAATATAAAATTCCAGTCCATTACGAAGCAGTAATTCAATATTTTCACACACACTCGCTTATTTCAAATTGTATTGTGTTTTAAATAAATTTTGTTGCGGTTATAACTTCTTTCAAGCTTAGAAACCAATAGAACATCATCTTTATGCTTGGAATCCTGAATAAAGACCACTTTTCAGGCTTGGGAACTTGCACTAAAGAAACCCATGCAATTTCTTTTTTTGCCATTTGCACCCCCATTGTAAAAAATACAGATCTTTTTGTGCATCCTTAAACCAAAGGGCAGAGTAATTTCAGAAAATTTCACGCTTGTTAATGCAATAGTTCTGTCCTTATTGAGATGTGCAACTTCACCATCAAATAAGTATACAAATATTATGTGTAAAATATAAATTGTTTAAGGCCATTTTTTTTAGGCCTTAAGTAGCAAGACACAAAACTGAAAAACCACGATTCTTGTTGCTTAAAACCTACTCTTTCCATTGGTGGCAAAAACAAGAGAACTGAAGGTGTCCCACATTAAGATATTTGCCCCTAAAGATAGGTCAAATTTTGAGTCTATCTTTGAAGGAAAATATCTCAGCCAGCAAACAAGTATAAGAGCTCATATTTAGTTGGGCTGAATTCATGCAGATGTTAAATGGAATGCCCAAAGAAGAAGGTACCAAAGGTTTTTATTTCAAAGTTATGACTTTCAAAAGTCTTGCTTAAATTTGTCGTGACAAATTTTTGGTGTCAGTTTTAGACTGCATTGTAAAAAATGTGAAGGTTTTTGAGCCTGGACACCAAACGTTTTGCATTCTCTGCCAAAAGTAACTATGTATACCAAGTTTCAGAGCACTAGCTCTCAATGTTGTGCAATAGTAACACTTAAAACTTTGAAACATTTTGTAATTTGCAGTTAGATATGGTGCCAGGACAGCTCAAGTGGTTTTGTCAATGATATACAGAAACTTTGCTAGCAGTGATAAGGAGGCGATTATCCCTTTGTATAAGGCCATGGTTAGGCTGCATCTTGAGTACTATATACAGGTCTCGAGGACTCACTTTAGGAAGGATGTAGGTCTACTGGAACGGGTGCAGAGAAGGGCAATCAGATTGGTGAAGGGAACAAATGGGCGCTTTTACCTAGAAAGGTTTCAGTTCTGCAAATTGCAGCATCTTGAGGTGTTTAAACTCTTGACTGGATTGAGTAAGTTGAATGTTAATGGTATTCTTCCACTTGCTGAGACTACACATGAAAGGATGTTTGCAGGAGAGACGTGTAGAAGTTTGCCTTCAGCTAGCAGGTGGCTGATTGTTGGATCTGTTGTTATGAAAGTGGGTGGGTTGAATAAATTCAAGGGAGAACTAGACAAATTTTTGGAGGGTACGGATGGATGAATTGTTTTTTTTTTTGCTGATGCTATATAAACTTGCTTTCTTGCATCATTTGCCATTAATACTACATCATTGTCATTAACTATGACTGTAAGCAGCCAAACACTGAAACAGGGATCAATCACATTCATAACATTAGTCCACGAACAGCAAACAGCCATAAATAACCAGTGGTGAGCTATAGTGGGCTTGTGAGAGCCCATTGTTATTTTTTTTTAAATTTGCGAACCCATTGTCATTTTTTTTGAAAATTTGCGAGCCCATTGTTGAGACAATCATTTATTTTACAAATGAAATTCTGAATGCAATTATTGAGTATCCAGAGCCGAAACTAAAGTGGGACGAACAGGGCCCCATTCCCAGCATTTTAATGGTACAATCGATCGGTTATGTATTTTAAAATTGCTTCATTTTTTATTTAATTAGAGTCGGACCTCTGTTTAAAGAACTTCTTTATAGTGAATTTTTTTGATTCCCCTTGGTAATTTGAAAGTGCAAATTAAGGGTAAAAGGGATTACCGTTTCAGAATGTTAGTGGTGTCCATAAAACTTATGCAGTTCACATACCGAGAAGTCGCGCTAGTCAATATGCTTTCCATAGCCAGTCAGAGGATTAAGAAGATTCTCGGAGTAAAGGGGAACCACAACCTGTGTTGTGGTTCGACAAACGGGCATATGTTTTTCAGAGAAGTGAGTGATCCATGCCTTTCAGTAAATTTCTCCTGTCTATGTTTACATGGTCACAGTAGCTAATATCCGCATGATTCCGACATTTTGCACTGTATTCAAAGAATTAGTAAGAGTAGCAATGTAGGGGGGGGAATGAGGCAACTAAGATACTATATAAACTTTACGAAGATGAAACGTTGGCAAATTCTGAAGCTTTGTCTAGACCTTCACTGTGTCGAAAATGTTCTAATATATAATGGCATACAGGCAATAATTTTTAAAAAAAATTATCACCAATCTCCAAAAAACTAGTGCGAATTAAGGATGATTACTAAAGAACTTGATGTATGTATAAACTATAAAGATCGGTCATGTGTTCCGGCCACGATGAGCAGCTTGTAGCTTGCGGACGGCAATTGTGGATTGGAGGAATTATCCCGCTTTATGCAAACATTTTGAATCAGGAGTTAAATATTCCAGATTATTAAATCAACTTTTAAATTTGGAATTTCTTAACTATTTAGCACTAATGACTGACATCCTGCAGGAGCTCTCTTACCTTTCAGAAGCTTTACAGAATGACAATGGTAAAAGCATATAAATTAATTATTCGAACTATCAATGCTATTGTTAATTTGAAAAATTCTGAAGGAAATTATGAATCTAAAATTGGGAGCATGTTGAAGTGGAAAGAATTTGAAGGAATAAAAATCGAAAGTAAAAAAAAATTACCTCATGACAAGTTATTAAATGCATTGTTTTATCCTTAAAGATAAGTTATTAATGCAACAGGGTGATTTTAAATTAAATAAAGAAAATAATGATACTATTGAAAGAAATTTTAAACATATGCTACCCGAAATCATGGAATGTGAAAGAACTTTCGTCTCAGTGGCAGGACGGTGAAAACTGAATAAGAAATTTAAGTTTTCTGATAAAATATGAAATAAAAATTAATGATTTTAAAGATTTTGTCGAAGACAGTTTATATTTAAAATCGAGTTAAATTACCTTTTCAATTAAGAAAACCAGAAAATATCTTTGAAACCATTGCAATTAGCAGTGCTGAAGCTGAGTGAACTTTTAGCGTAATCAATAATATTGTGTAAATTAAACATGTTGCAGATTATGATGACCATACATCTAAATGGAAAACCATTGCTTCAATTTGATCCAGATCGTTATGTCAAATCATTCCTCTGTAATCATCACTAAGCTATTGAGCAAAACAGATGATCAACAACAAATATTAATAAAGAAGTAAATTCTATATGGCAATTTTTAGAATAAATTTTTCTTGAATATTTGTGAAATAATTTTTTTTCATGTAATCTGTGATTTTTTTTGTGTACTTTTTCTAGAAAGTTTGTTTTTTATGTAATATTTATTTTTATATTGTGGAATGTTTTGTGATAGTTTTTATGTTATTTGTGATATGAAAAATATTTCATGTTATTTTTTATTCATAATATTAAAATTTTATCATGAAAAAAATGCATCCATTATATTTCCCTAGTTGTTAAAAAAAGACGAATAAAAAAGTTGCGCATGTGCTGAGCACGCGTGATAGATGGTTTATGTAAAACATCCTTCACATTTCTTTTAGGTATTTTGATTGTACATATTGATTACAAAATAAAAGAGCTTTTTATTGCAATTATTTTATTCATCATTCATAGATTTTCATAATTTCTGGAAGATAAGATACAATGGATTTATGATAACTAAAGTACGAGATACTCGTGACTGTAACGTATCTAAGTGTCTCTGTAAAACAGCACAAATCTTGTAGTTGAAGCGACATACGCAGCTCTTAGGGGCACCTAACAATGGAATGTAACGAAAATGCGAGACGAAAAAAGAAATTGTTGACAAATATTTGTATTGTTGCAATCATACTTACTTACTGCAGTAGTATGATTCAGAAAGCATGACTGTGACATCATACTATTCAAAAATTCTAAAAAGTTAGAACTCCAGACACTGTGGTATCCAGTTATCATCGTAAGGCGAGGCATGATGACCAGGTTTTTAAGGTTTTTAGTTTTTTTTAAGATAGATGTAGGAACGTTTTACACATTCTCTTATATGCATGGTTAAAGGGATAATAAGCCGCCCGACTCGAGTTATCATACCGGTCACAAAAAATGTGTCACACGCTCTAATCACACTACTAGTAGCGCGAGCATGTGAAGTGCCACTGGTGGAAGCCGCGGATGACTTCACTTCAGTGACCGATCAAATTTACTCAGTAGAAAGTCACAAAAACTGTGAGCCCATTGTTAAAATATACACAGCTCACCACTGTAAATAACCACCATTTCATGCCACTCAACAATCCCTTTATCCATAGCAGCAGCATTCCCCCAATGCCACATTGCTCTAACTTGCAGCTCAATAAGGAAGAGTATCAAAAAGGCTTCCTTAAAATGTACAAATATGATGTCAAAATAAATTTATTTTTTGCACCCAGTTGCTTTGTTACCATATCATATAGTAATAGTGGCATGTGATGCAAGAAAGCAAGCTTATGAGCTTATGCAGCATCAACCAAAAAAAAAAAATTCACACAACCATTCCCTCCAAATGTTTGTCCAGTTCCTCCTTGAATTTATTAAGCTACCAACTTCCACAATGACAGATGGAAGTTTGTTCCAGCAATTAACCACCACTGGCTAAAGGCAAATTTCCGCACATCTATTCTACAACTGTCTTTCATCAATTTGAATTTATGACCCCTTAGGTTCGTAATTTCAGCAAATATTTGGAAATATTTGTGAATTCAGCATGCTCAACCCATTCAAGACCTTATACACCTCAATCAGATCACCTCGCAGGTGCCTAGTCTCCTGCCGCTATAATTTGCAGAACTTAAGCCTCCCTTGGTAAGAGGATTCCTTTATTCCCCTCACCAATCTTGTTGCCCTTCTCTGTACATGCTCAAGCAAATCTACATCCTTCCTAAAATGAGACCTCCTGTACGCAGTACTCAAGGTGTGGCCTAATCATTGCCTTATACAAAGGGATAATCACCTCCTTTTCCCTGCTAGCAAAATTCCTGTATATCATTGACAAAACCCCATGACTGACTGGGAATAATTGTGCAGTCATATCTGACTGCACAATTATTCCCAGGTCTTTTTCATTTTCTACCACCCTAAGTATAGTACCACACAGTTCGTACATTCCTCTGGGGTTACTTCTACTCATATGCAGTAGTTTGCATTTGTCAATGTTAAACTTCAGTTGTCACTTCTCTGCCCAAATTTTCTAGATCCTGTTGCAGTAGAACACTGCAATTACTGTCATTAACAACCCTGCCAACCTTTGTATCAGCTGCAAACTTCGACACTAAGCCTGATATACCTTCATCAATATCATTGATAAATATACAAAACAACAGTGGGCCCAACATCGAACCTTGTGGGACTCCACTAATAACATTAGTCCACGAAGAGCAGTGTCCATTGATTACCACCCTCTGTCTTCTCTCACTCAACCACCCTTTTATCCATTATAGCAACTTACCCTTAATACCATTCCCCTCCAATTTGTACAGTAGTCTTCCATGTGTAATAGTGTCAAAAGCTTTCCTGAAATCCAAGTATATGATATCAAAATTATTTTTTGCATCCAGTTCCTTTGTAACCATATTATAGTATCCAATCAAATTTGTCAGACAAGACTTCCCCTTAATAAATCCATCCTGTCTGAATTATTGCTGCAGTCATGTCTAAATGATCCTGTAATGCATCTTTAACCAGTGACTCCATTATTTTACCCGGAATGGATCATGGAGCTAATCAACTGAATAGCGTATAACTGCATTCCCATCAAGATAATCTTGCACTGCTTCTTTAAATACTGATCTATTTTATTTTCTCTGGAAAATAAGCCAAGTTTATAAGGTCTGTAATTAGTCGTCTCACTTTTTCATTCTCCCTCTTCCTTTGTGAATAGGACATTTGCATCATCTGAATACAAGGATGCTCCCATTATTAAGCTAAAGGTTTGATTACTTCATTTGTTACTTTTAACATAACTGAATAGATTCCATCAGCCCTCGGGTGACTTATTCCCAATTCCTTTCAGTTAGCATATCATTTAAGTCACAATCAAAATTAGATAGACTTCTAGAATACCCCCAGAAAATTTCATGTGTGAATGTAGTTGGAAAATATTTATTCAGTTTGTCAGCAACCTGTACAACTGAATGGGGTAAAAATTACACAACATCTAAATGCATTTACCATTAAGTTAGAAAGCAGTAATTCAAAAATTATATATATAGGGTAGGAAGAGATAGGTATTAACACAAAAATAAGGAAAAAATGGCATATTCTGACTTAACCCCATGGAAGGTGCCCAGGGCCACAAACAATAATTCACCAGTTTGTGTTCTTCATCTACTCTGTTCACACAGCTGAAACCCCCAGCAGCTCTCTCTGGAAATGCTTTCTATGATTTCTTCCCTGAAAGTTTTAGAAATCTCTGTTAATTTTCATGCAAACAGAAAAGTGTTGAGTGACACATTTGTGCCCAATTATTTTATGGACCAGTTGTGGTGTAGAAATTTTAAAGATACTGAAATTCCTGAAGATCATATCCATTCAACAGATCAAGTGTTGGCAAGGAATAAAAAAATGGGACAAATCAACATAACTTTGTGGCACAATTCTCTGGTGTGCTATTACCTTCAGCCATGTGGCAAGGCACCTCCGTAGCCAGGTGGGAAGGAGCAGCAGTGCGTAGCACACGCTTCTTGATTAGACTGGGGTTCGACCCCGTCACCACCAAATACGGAGGATGCGGAAAGGTCAGGGAATGACCACCGCATATCCCGGAGAAATATGGCTTTAGTTGCTAATGCTCCTAAAAACCAAATAACAACAACAACCATGTGGCACGACATTGTAAGAGTGACATCTTCTGTGGGCACTGTGGTGGGCGAGACCATTCTTTTAAAGACTGTCCAAAAGGTGGAGATCCTTGATGTGCGAGCTGCTGAAGGAGGAAGCTCCCTTCAGAGCATGCTGTAGTTGATAAATGCTGCTGTGATGTTAATCAAGCCCTAGATGTGGTTAGACAAAGGACAGATTATGCACAAAAATATTCATTACGTAGCACTCTGGAGAAGGGGAGTGAGATAACCTAGCAGACCATCAAGGAGTGAGGGGCAGCACAGCCAATGGGTTGTATTAATTGATACTCACACAGTGCCCCAGAAGCCATAACCCCATATGCCTTAAGAACTGGTATGAATTTGGGTAGTCCCATAAATGTGTTTGAGGGTTCCTAGCCATGTGCAACAGTCATCATTGAGAAGACCTGATAGGGCTTTAATAATCACTGGTTAAGTGTCATATTTTGTGTACAATTATTGACAACATACTTTCCTCCAATCAGTAATGTATTCTGGTTTTATGACAAAGCATCATCTATAATCCAACTGTTCCTTTTTACATTTCATGCAGAGGTGCTCCTATTATTTACAGGCTGGCAGTCCAAATGTTGAAGCAAATGGGGTTTTTTGATTTGTATTCACTTGATGACAGGTGAAAAAGGGGTTTTATTCTCAAAAATTTATTAAAAATATGTTTGGAATATAAAAACAAATGGGTTTTTCGTGGTTGTCTTCATAATAGATTGAAAATTAAGGTGGATCAAAAATGTATATTATTTCTTGATGATTTAAAATTGCAGGCAAGCATGCACTCATTGGATTAACAATCATCAATGTGCCTGATTATGGATAAAAAATACAATAAATTAAACATTAAACTTGGTGCATGCAAAAACATTTCATCACAAAAAATAAATAAATAAAATGGCTTAAAGTTTACAAGTTTTGTTAAAGTTTAAAAAAAAACAAAAAAACTGTTGTTTTCGGAGGATTCACTTTTGTGGTACCATTAGGATTTAATCAACATTCATTGAATATTATTCAGAGGGTGCTGATTTAATCCCACAACATGCAATCCCAATCCTTTCAATTTGGTAATGCTATATATAAAAAAAAAAATTTCGTCACCACTTTTTTTAACAAAACCATTTTTTTTTATTCAGTTACATTAATATCAATAAAAAAATTGAATTTATTTTACTTTATTTTTCAACGCACGCTGAAGAGATATACCAGACACTAAACGAAAACATACCGAACTTTAGGTAATCCACAAAACATAAGAAATTATCGAATTTAGTTATCAAACTATGAAACAGCACCACATATGCACAGGATGTCACCACTTTACTCTCGTATAATGATGTAGTAGTAGTAGTGTCATGTGATGCAAAAAAGCAAGTGTATGAGCTTATGCAGCATGAGCCAAAAAAAAAAAAAAAAAATCACACCATTCCCTCCAAATGCCTGTCCAGTTCCTCCTTAAATTTATTCAACCTATCAACTTCCACAACGACAGAGGGAAGTTTGTTCCAGCAATTAACCACCCGCTGGCTAAAGGCAAATTTCAGCACATCTATTCTACATCTGCTTTTTCTTAATTTGAATTTATGCCCCCTTAGGTTCGTAATCTGAACAAGTGGAAGGATCTCATCAGAATTCAGCGTGCTTAACCCATTCAAGGCCTTATACACCTCAATCAGATCACCGCGCGGGTACCTTGTCTCCAGCCACTGCAATTTGCAGAACTTTAGCCTCTCTTGGTAAGAGGATCCCTTCAATCCCCTCACCAATCTTGGTGCCCTTCTTTGTACACGCTTAAGGAAATCTATATCCTTCCTAAAATGAGGCCTCCAGACCTGTACGCAGTACTCAAGGCGTGGCCTAACCATTACCTTATACAGAGGGATAATCACCTCCTTCTCCCTGCTAGCAAAATTCCTATATATCATTGACAAAACCCCATGATGACCTTCCCTGGCAGCCTGTCTGCATTGCTCAGAAAACTTCATATCTGACTGCACAATTACTCCCAGGTCTTTTTCATTTTCTACCACCTTAAGTGTAGAACCACACAGTTGGTACTTTTCTCTCGGGTAATTTATACTCATATGCAGTACTTTGCATTTGTCAAGGTTAAACTTCAGTTGCCACTTCTTAGCCCATCTGCCCAAATTATCTAGATCCTGTTGCAGTAGCGCACTGCCATTACTGTCATTAACAACCATGCCAACTTTTGTATCATCTGCAAACTTCGACACTAAGCCTGATATACCTTCATCAATATCATTGATAAATATACAAAACAACAGTGGACCCAACACCGAACCCTGTGGGACTCCACTAATAACATTAGTCCACGAAGAGCAGCACCCATTGATTACCACCCTCTGTCTTCTCCCACTTAACCATCTTTTATCCATTGTAGCAACTTACCCTTAATGTCATTCTGCTCCAATTTGTACAATAGTCTTCCGTACACAACAGTGTCAAAAGATTTCCTGAAATCCAAGTATATGATAACAAAATTATTTTTTGCATCCAGTTCCTTTGTAACCACATCATAATAACATTTCAAATTTGTCAGATAAGACTTTCCCTTAACAAACCCATGCTGTGTCTGAATTATGGCTGCAGTCTTGTCTAGATGATCCTGAATTGCATCTTTAACCAGTGACTCCATTATTTTACCCAGAACAGAAGTTAAACTAACTGGCCTGTAATTACTCGTGTCACCCTTCGATCCTCCTTTGTGAATTTGGGATACATTTGCACATCTCCAGTCCGTGGGAACCTCCCCTGACTCCAAGGATGCTTTCATAATTATGGCTAAGGGTTTGCTTAGTTGCTTTGCCGCCTCCTTTAATATAACTGGATAGATCCCATCCACCCCAGGTGCTTTTCTTATGTTTAACTTCAACAATTTCTCCTCCACTTTGCTCTCAGTTATTACAAAATCATTAAGTACCCTTGTACAATTTGATAACCTTCTACCATTTTCAAACCTTAATAATTCCTCAAGTGTGAATGGAGATGCAAAATACTCATTCTGTTTGTTTGCTATCTGAGCAGAATCATCAACAGTCGAACCATCGATGTCAAGTGGACCAATCAGATTCATCCCCTTCCTTTTAGAGTTCATATAAGTAAAGAAATCCTTGCTGTTTTTCGTAGCATCTTTTGCCAAGGATTTCTCGTAATCTGCCTTCGCCTGCCTAATTTCCTTTGTGACCTGATTACAGACTAGCTTATATCTGCCATAGGCTTCTGAGTTGCTTGATAATTTATATGCATCCCATGCATATAAATTACGAGTCTCATTAGTTCATTTGATAACCATTTAGGCCTAAACCTTGAACAATATTTCTTAATAGGTATGAAACTTTTAGTAGCATCCACGATTAATTCCTTCAATGCTTACCACTTAGAATTTACTGTTGGTAACATCGTCAGTTGATCCCACTATACAGAATTTAAAAACTGTCTGAGACCACTGCATTTCTGCAGTGCATGGCACAGGGCGCCTCCGTAGTCAGGTGGGCAGGAGCAGCAGTGCGTAGCACACGCTTCTTGATTAGACAGGGGTTCGAGCCCATAACCACCAAATACGGAGGATGCGGAAAGGTCAGGGAATGACCACGGCATATGCCGGAGCAACATGGCCTTGGTTGCTAATGCTCCTAAAAACCAAATAACAAGCATGCCACAGAGAAGTAAGAGATGTTACTACTCTGTGGTGCATGCTATCGTCATGTTGGTTAAAATACATGGGTATACCCCGGACTACCAGATAAAAGACTAAAGAAAACTCTAAAGCAAACGCGCCTAAATATGATATTGTAGTTTAAGATAAAAATACTTGGATGTCTTAAGACATGCATCTTGCACTGATATTCTTAAGTTTCGTAATTTATAGCTGAAACAACATGCAACCTATAAATATATTCCACAGGGGCTCACATCAGGAGAGTATGGGATTGGCTCACCCAGGGTCCTGAGCTGGTTATCACGATTCTTCTCTTTCTTGGTGATTTCCTTTTACTTCTCTCTCTCTCTCTCTCTCTCTCTCTCTCTCTCTCCTGGTACAGCATACGCCTCAGGCTTCCTTGTACCATATAGCTAATAATAATAATAATAATATTATTATTAAACAAAAATTTCACTCTCAAATTGAATGTTGAGAACGAGGCTATTCTGTATCAGCTGTTTGTTATCTTAGCATTAGTAGAGGCACACGGTGCGAGAAAGCAAGCTTATGCACCATCAGAAAAAAAAAAAAAAAAAACTCCGAATTCCCCCGCTGGCTAAAGGCAAACTTCAGCACATCTCTCCTACAACTGTCTTTCCTCAATTTGAATTATTGCCTTCTCAGCAGTAACGTAGCTACCCTTTTTCGGGCCTGGAGCCAAAGAACATGTTCGGGCCCCTACTTAATTAATGAAAATTTCAAAAAGAAGAGAAAGCCAAAGACGTCGTTCCCCTAAATGACCGGTCCAGAGGCAATTGCCTTGCCTGCCTACATGGTAGCTACGACACTACTTTTCAGGTGATTATGCTGAGCAAGAGGAAGAATCCCATCAGCGTTGAGCATGCTCAAACCATTCAAGGCTTTATACACCTCAATCAGATCACCTCGCAGGTTTCTAGTCTCCAAACACTAATCTGCAAAACTTAAGCCTTTCTTCACAAGAGCAACCCTTTATTCCATTCACTAATCATGTTGCCCTTCTCTGTACTCGTTCCAACAGCTCTACATACTTTTTAAAATGAGGCCTCCAGACCTGTATACAGTAGTCAAGGTTGGCCTGACCATCGCCTTATATAAGGGGATAATCACTTCCTTATCCCTGCTAGAAAAATTCCTGTATATAATTCACAAGACAACATGGCTACTCTTGCAGACCGTCTGCACTGCTTAGAAAGCATATCTGCCTGCACAATTACCCCCAGGTCCTTTTCGTTCTCTACCACTGTCAGTGTAGTACCACAGAGTTGATACGTTACTCTGGGGTAACTGCTTCCCATATGTAGTACTTTACCTTTGTCAATGCTAAACTTCATTTGCCACCTCTCAGCCCAGCTGCTCAACTTTTCTAGATTCTTGCTTAAAAATGCAGGGGGCATTTTTTTATATTTTGTAATTTAGGTAATTATTATTATATTTAGCCATATGGTGCAAGGAAGCCTGAGGCTTTTGCTGCACCAGCCAAAAAAAAATAATTTCTAAGTTACCCAGAGAGAGAGAGAGAGAGAGAGAGAGAGAAACAAGAGTAAAAGTAAAAGGGAATCACCAAGAAATAGAAGGATGGCGATATCCAGCTCAGGACCCTAGGTGGGCCAAAGTCATACACATCAGATGTGAGCCCCTGGAAATGGATGATAACGCCACATCCGCATCGCATTGCAGCATAGTCTATGATTGTCAACACTATGAAGACCTCAGAGGGCTACTAATAACAAGGTTAAGATACTTCCCAAAAGGACTGGAGCACCACTTCCTGGACACTGAGGATGAATATAGGGCACTCTCCCAGTATGCGCAAGACTTATTCACCAGGAGGAAAACACTAATAGCTATCTACAGCAACGTACACAGAGATTGACAAAAATCGGCGCCAAATGTGACAAAAAAAACTGAAACCCTGCAGAGGACCAGTACTTGGACAAGAAGAGTGCTGATCACACGGAAGAGAAAAGCAAGGACGGGGGAATGCAGCACAGACAGTAGAGAACAGACTAAACGCAGCACAGTTGCAAACAGCTTGATGGCGATCTGAAGAGGACACCCTCGCCCTCTTCACCTATTATTCCCACTTCCTTGGGGGGAGGGGACATTTTTTGTTCCTTCTCCTCCACCCCCAAACTTCTACTCTGGTGGGGCATGGGCATGCCCCACTGAAAACTGGGGCTATCTACTCTATTGGCCCCATATTTCTGTCTTTTCCCCCCAATCTTCAGTCTCCCTCCCCTCTCTACCTTCATCATAGCGAAAGCCCCACACGTCAAAAACTTAATATGATAAAATTACCTTACGCCCAAAACTCGGCCTAGCAAACCAAAGGGACATTACCCCAGCGCAGATTTTTTATTTACTTATATACTGTATATATATATTTTTTTTTTTTAATTTGTTTTTTATTATTATTATTTTTTTTTTATTTTATTTTATTTTTTATTTTTTTTTTTTTTTTAAGGTCCTAGCCGCCGAAATCCCAGGAAATTAAGCGGCAGGACCTGCCAGAGTGAATCTACAGCTACTGGGTTCCTGGTCTGCCTCCACGGGGGGTAGGTGGGACAACGTTGGGCCTCAATAGGGGTCCAACGGCTAAATGACCAGATGAACAACGGTACAGAACACAACACATGAACAATTCCCACACACCTTTAAATCTCTGGCATTTCCCAGTGAACTGGTTCACCACAATGAAAGCAACGCGGAGATGGGGGAAACCCCTGGTGCCGTAAGACAACAACACACACTTACACTTACACTTACATCGCATTGCAGCTGTTGATATGCTTTTGGAAAGTGAGGACATTGATCGTATGGATTGGTCTCCCACGTCCAGCCGATCTAAATCCCATCGAACACATATGGATGCTCTGGGGAGATGCTTAGCGGCACGTCCACCCCCACCAGAAAATGTTCACTAGCTAAAGACGGCGCTGACAGAGGAATGGACGATGTTACTGCAAGAACTTATAACAACATTGTTCTCAGTATGGACAGGCGGTGCAAAGCCTCCATCGACATTAGGGGTGGCCATATCTCCTACTGAGGACCACCTCGTCCCTGTGTTCCATCTTTGGCAATGATGCATCTGTATCATGGTAGCCAGTGCTATGTTGCCGTTTTTGAATAAAGTCCCTCTGTACCGTTTTGTTTCCGTTGTTGTGTCGATGTTGTTTCTTTCATCATTTCTTTACCTCACGAGGTTCCTTTGGTATGCTTTTCCCATATCCAGGCCTCCTATGAGGAGCTACAGGTGAAAACCTGACTGATCCTTAAATTCTGCACACCAATGTATAACCACTGCCTACCTGTGCAGACCATATTTACACTGAGAAACAATTAAAAAATAGTTATTTTTTAATTACCTGCTTCATCCTAAATAAACTTTTGTCTAACATTCATTCATTTCAATTTTGCTGACGACTGCTTGAAATTAAAAAAATAAAATAAAAATAAATAAATAATAAAAGTTCGAAATAAAATGTTTCAAATTAATTTGCAGTTTTTTGCATTAATAATTACATTATTAAAATCTTTATTACATTACAATAAACTTCACGGCCAAAATAGGCACTGGTTTTACATGGAAAATTGAAATAAGGCTAGAGGGCTCACGTCGAGATCCTGAGTCTAGGTTTGTGGTGTAATTTATCAAAATATTACATAAATTACAGAGATGAATTAGATTACTACAAAGAATAGAGTAAGATAAAATTATACGAAATTTAGAAGCAGGTAACCACTGACGACAGGTTTCGACTGAACTTGCGGTTTTTTCACAGTGGCGTAAACCTTCTGTCCTACGATGTTATGCATGCATTTTTTCAGTGCTTAAGTTTCTTTTCAGTACTTTTTTGCTAAATATAAATCGATGCCTCCGATGGAGATCTGCACCCAGGTTCTGAATGGCCAAAAAATGAAGCATGCTGTTGGGAATGAAGCGGTCAGCTAGGGGAAGCCTCTTACAGTTCCTCCAGTAGCAAATGTCCCAAAAATCAGAGAGCTGATGTAGCCTGTAATCAGATTTATGGTGGTAGTCACTCTTCTTTCTTCAGCCTTTGATTTCGTAGTTGAGGGCTGCTGTAATGGTGGTAATGTCGATGACATCTGTGTAGTTATGTTTGCATGCAAGCCACCTGATCATCCAATATTCGTCGGACTAAATGCTGCATTAGTAGCGGCATATTTATTCTCTTTCTTGGTGATTCCTTTCTACTTCTCTCTCTCTCTCTCTCTCTCTCTCTCTCTCTCTCTCTCTCTCTCTCTCTCTCTCTCTCTCAGGGAAACCGGCTTTTTTTTTTTTTTTTTTTTTTTGACTGGCGCAGCATAAGCCTCGTGTTTCCTTGCACTATACATAGCTAATAATAATAATAATAATGAAACTAAAGCTAGAGTAGACAAAGGATATTGTTGAGATAGACAAAGGTTAATGGCGGAAATGCATATAAATGTATAAAACCTGTTTATAAGCAATATTTTAGCTAACTCTAGGCGAAATTTAAGTAGGTAATTAGGAGAGAACCACACACTCCTGCCCTTGTATTACACTAATAGCCCAGAGCGTGGAAAAATGATAGTTTTAGGAAAGTGAATAGTATATAACTGAAGAAAATACAGTTGGAGAAAACACAGCGAATTCCGTCCATGCTACTGACGTGAGGTCCTTTCTGGCTATCAGTTTACCTTGGTCCATAATCAACTTACTTTTTCATACTCCTTCTTCTCCCATTAGTGTTTACAATATATATATAGCTTATACAAAGTTCCGGAAGGCCAGTTCAACTCTGCTATGTTACAGAACATGCCCAGGGCCGTCATTAGCACAGAGTAGAATTCGCGCTCCAAGATACCCCTAGCTCCAACTGTATTTTCTTCAATCATATACTGTTCACTTTCCTAAAACTTATTTTTACACACTGGGCTATTAGTATCATACGAGGGCAGGAGTCAGTGCCGGACCAAGGTATTTTCGTGCCCTCGGGCAGAAAGATTTTTTGGCGCCTCCTTTTCCATCACCCACGCCTGCCGCATGCTGTAAGCACCCATGCTGTACAGGTCCTGGTGGGGGCTCTCCCACTCAACCTTTAAGTAATCAGAACTGGCATGTTATACTACCTATCTAAAGGATCCACGTGTACCCTCCTGGGCTTCACACTTGATCTGGACAATGACCGAAAACTGGAAAAAGCAAGACTCCAAAGTTACCTGCAGCAGGCATGGCAGACCAGATGGACGGCCTCGACGATGGGGGAGATCACTAAAAAGTTCATCCCGACAGCTGACAAGTTTTACCCCAATTCCCCGACCTGGTTCCACCCAGGACTCCACATGACGTTCCTCCTCACAGGCCATGGTGCATTGAACGCCAAACTCACCTACTTTGGGATCACCTAAGACCATCTATGTATCTGTGGAGAGCTGGCATCATCTGATGTTTCACTGTCAACTCTACGAAGACATCAGATGCATTCTCATCACAAAAATAATATACCTTCCAAAAAACATGGAATCGCACCTATTGGACACGGCGAGTGAATATAAAGCCTTTACGAAGTTTGTGCAAGCACTATTTGTGCGAAGAAAAGCCCTCATAGTGGTAAACTTGTAACTCCCGAAACAACCGCCTGGTTTATGCCCGCTGTTGATTGACCAAACAGAACTCAACATTGAACTACTCCAACTCCAAATGTTACACTGCCCAATGTAGGGGTAGCACAACGGCCTACATGACTCAGCAATTCCACAAGAATGGACTCCACGAATGGGATAACATTCCTATGTATGACCAAAAACCAAGCTGAAAACTCTAGGATGGGAGCGCACAGTCCGAGGAACTGCAACCGGACCTGACCTACTTGATTTGACTATGACATCTGCCGCTTTGCGGCCAGTGCCATTCTGGCGAACCGTACTGACTCACTTGCTCAGTACCTTTATTCCTTCTGCTGGGCGGGAGGGAAGTGAATGGGCCTCTGTCTCCTCCCCCCAGTTTCCCCCTTCCTCTGGTGGGATGTGCTCCTGGCAGGGAATGTCCCCACTCATCTGTATGGGGTTGCCTTCTCTATAGTCTCTATATTTCTATTTGTCTCCCCCCTCCCCACTCTAACTAAAACAACGGCGTAAGCCCTTTAAATTAACACAGCCAAATTACTAGCTTTAAAATTCAAACCTCACTCTTATTAAACCGTTTCAGTCCAATCAAACTCTGGCACTCATCCCTTTTTTTTTTTTTTTTTTTTTACAATTGGCTCTTGCAACTGAAATCTTTGGAAACTAGATGGTAGGGCCTGCCAGAGTACGAAATATAATCTACTGGGTACTGACCTGCCGCCTCGTGGCAAAGTGTGGGCAACGGTGGGTCCCATTAGGAGCCCATTGCTAAATGGTCAGAAGGTGCATCACACCACGACATTACACTACAGAACAATACCGATATATCTTTTAAATCTCTGTCCTCCAGAGAGTACTGTGTTTCACCACAAACAATGCATACAACACGGAGATGGGGGAAACCCCTGGTCCCGTTATATCCTAAATACTTTATACTTTACTAAGGATATATATATATATACTTTTTCATTATTTTTACCCGTTAAATTTGGCACCCCTTAAAGAATAGCACCCCAGGCAAGGGCCCTGCTAGCCTGTGCCTTAAACAGACTCTCGTAACTAGCACGAGAGTCTGTTTCTATCCTAATTACCTACTTAATTTCGCTTCCAATTAGCTAAACAGCTATGATATTGATCTTTATCCCATACTATATTTCAAACGGTACCATTTGAGCGGTGGTATCTGCTGAGAATAAGTAACAGTAGTCTTCTTCACTGGTGAAGTGTTACTTATTCGAGGTAGTACAATACCATGGCAACTTGTTGTGAAGGTATTCACAATATGAGATATAACCAAAACGATGCCAATTTAATTAATTAATTTAACTACTTTGGTAGATGGCTATGTTAAAATGTTGGTTTTGCTCTAACCTATATGTTAGTCATTCTACCTCGTAGCATGAGGCCTTTGCCCTTAAATATTTTATATGTAATTATAAAATGAAAGTTTCGGTGGATGAAAAAAATTTCAGTTGATGAAAAATTAACAAGTCAGGTATGACAGATACTCCTAAAACCAAAAAACAGCATTAAAGGATGCAAAAGTATATATAAGCGTGTATGAATATAAATATTAGATAAAATATGCATAGATGGGGGTGAAATTACACAAAGTGCCAGTGCCATTATCAACCCACTGCAGGATGGAAGCCTCCTCAACAATTCATACTGATGGAAATGGACCATAATCTGCCACGCTGGTCCAGTGCGGGTTGGCAGATCGACCGTATTTAGCAGTCAAGGGCTTGAATCGTTGCCTGATCGTTGCGAGTCTTAGTTAGGGTGTTTATCCCCGAACTTACCACTGTTTTAATTAAGAGCGGAAAACGCGTTCCCTATTTTAGAACAGCGGTAAAGGTGGGGGGGGGGAATAAACACCCTAAGACTAAACACCCCTAAGAATAGCAGGCTATTCATGTGCAGTGATGTCACGCCTCCTCCCAACGATCAACCTGAAGGATACCAGCTGGTAAAAATTAAACTCTTTCTGATTACAGAATTTAGTTATTCCAAATATATTTTCCAGCTATCTATTTGCACTATATAATTTCCGCCGTCATATATATACAGTACTTTCTCCTGGCCAACGTTTCACTTTTGTATCTGTACACACTTATTTTTATAGAGGTCACTAATTCTACTTTCTTTTTTACGGCTGTCTTTCAAGTCCATTTTCTCGCTATAAAATAAATTATGAGTTCCAAACGCTCACTCTAATATGTTACTGCCTTAGTTTCATTTATCGATCCAACTGGACATTTTCTAACTATTATTTCCTGCCTCAACCTTTTACTACGCACTACCTGAAAATTCCGTGTATCGATTTTATACTCTATTTTAGCAACTTTCTGCTTTTTCTTAATGCTTACTAAGTCTTTCGGTTTTTATTTTCGGCTCTTTTCTGCTTCTTACAATGCAAGCATTTGGTATCAGTCTTTTATTTCCTACTAACTCTCACACAGTCAGGGTTCTTACTAAAAGGCTTTACAATCCCAGCTATTTTTGTAATTTTAATATCTTTTTCTTAACTTTTTATTTTTCTGCTTTCTACTTCTCCTTTTTCCCCTTCGTAAAGTTATTAGTACAATACGAGGGTGATACGAACGTTCCTGCTGTCCTTATTCTCTCGCTATCTTCGCCTTTTTATTTACACTTTTATTCCTTCCCTATCTTCAATTCATTCCCTTGCCTTATACCATTTGCTTGTTTGCACTAAATTTTATATACATATTCTCCTTAAAAATTTTATATACATATTCTCCTTAAAAATTTTATATACATATTCTCATTACATTTTATTCTAAATCGCATCATTCCTTATAACCACTTATTTTTGCATCTTGGTTGCACTATAATAAGTCTTATTTTTATTTTATTACCACTTTACTTCTTAATTCACCTTAATTTATTTTGTTAAAAAACATACACTGCATTGGGACTACCTTGTCCATATTTTGTGAAAGTTACACTGCTTTACCCTTTTTTTGATCTCATTCAGTTTTATTCTTAAATTTGCTTATCTTCCACAGGTATAGACAAGGATAGAAACGCAGTCCTTGATACATGATCAGGTGTAGTCCCCTGATGAAGTACCTGATCATGTATCAATTTTTACTTTTGGCTAACATCAGATTTTAATTATATATTACTCCTTATTTTAATTTAATCATTTTTTGCTTTACAGCTACCTTCTCTAATTGGCTTTTCATTTCAGCCTATAATTTTGTTTAATTCATTATAACAGATAGGATTTTCAAATTCTTTCTCTTTTTCACGGCTACAATTTTTCAATTTTCTGCTGTCCTTATCCTATTAGTTATGGCATTTTGTGTAATTTATGCATCCATCTTCGTATTTTTTAACAGACCTATTAATTAGGCATATTTACTTACTTATATATACTGCATATATATTAAGAATAATAAAACTATAAGTACTGTATACATTTTATATATTAATGGTCACTCTCCCTAATGGTAACTTACTATAATCGCACATGCCCTAATGAACTTGTCATAATCGCATATGCCCTCATGAACGGTTGCCATAATAATGATCTGCCTTTATCGTGTCCCAATAGTAAGAGGGCGTACTAATGTCGCTTGCCCTAAGGAAGTATATAATTGCATACCTTCAATCCCTCTCACTCTAATGACCCTTTACAGGGAGTTGATGAGCAAGTGAGGTAACACCCTCGTGTTTCCATATGCGTTTGCCGTCCTAAGAATTCATTCAAATAGTAGTCAAACATCAGCATGACGTTTTGTCATTACAGCGGAAGATAAACCTATTAAGATTTATTATTACAATATAATAATTATTATATTATAATTATAGTTGGTGTGCCAGTCTACGCAAGTAGCACAGTGGTATCGTCACCATTGTCCCCACACTGGAAAAGGTCCGGATTCGAATTCCATCGACGATGACGCAAGGAACTTTAATGGCATTTTTTCACTCTGTGGCAGAGTTAGTTGATCTGAGGCGTAGTTAGCAAGGTTTTTTTCCCCCACAAGCTGGGGTTTTTCGTCCAGCAACTGTAAAATAACTTTATTTTACCTCTTGGACTTCTTTAATGAGTAGTCTTGGTAACACCAATACTTTGCCACGGCCTGTATAAGTAAAACTTCCTTCCCCCCAGCGGAGAAGACTGCGTCGCTATCCCCTGTGGCGTGCAGGTGACGCTGCGCGAGTGAAACAGTATCGCCCCGTCATGTGCCGCCAGCTAGCGGAGAGTGGTCAGTATTCGCCCAAGGCAGCGTTCTGACACATGTTTACAAAAAAGGAGAGAGTGAGATGTGACACTCTGCAGAGAGAAAAGTCGCCCCTGTAAGAGTCATACTACTGATGCCGACTGAATCACGTATCAGCGGAATGTTTGGTAGTGGGGAGACTAAAAGGGGGAGAGGTGAATGTCACATAAACTTCTTCAAAGCAACCCTGCACGAATATGCAAGCCCCTTCATAAATATCGTCCCTGGGTGAGTCAGGTCCTAAAAGTGTCAAGCAAAAACCCTTTTTGCCTGGGCGTCCAAATGAACACCTGCATATGAGAGGGAAAAGCAGATAGGGGACAAACTTATATATAGAGATGGAGAACAAAGGAGAGGTTGTCTAGGGGGGGGGGTCTAGTTGGTTGGTCAGAGAGTTGTCGAGTTGCTGTCTAGTAGTCGTGGTCCAGTGGTCGTAGTCTAGTGGGTTGGTTGGAGAGCAGTAAGAAGAAAGAGGCAGAGAGCGGTATTTTCCCGATTAGAAGTGAGACGAGATAATGAAGTCCTCGCTCCGACGTGGCTCGGAACTTTGCGGTAAGTTCATCCCATTTTAATCAATAGAATTGTATATGATAGTAAGTCATATTATACCCACCTTTCTTCTCATTAAAGTAAGCTTCAAGATGTGTTTTATGTGATTGTAAGAGTAAAGTAATATTATCCAGTGATACTATATTGTTTTTTCTATTATTACCTTGGCTACTCATTTAACACGAAGATAGGAGAATATCTATGTCATCATTTAAAGGAAAGGAATCGTTTTGCCTAACTACATGAAGATACACAGACTTAATGTACCAACCAAATTTCCCTTAAACTAACTTAACAATTATCTTGATACTAGATACTATTATATTGAGTTTATTGTACGTTTATATGTAATGTTGTTATGTAATGTTGTTGTTTAATAAACCATGTTTGTTTGCTAACTTTGCCTCATGACATTCTCTGGTTACACACGGACCACGGAATCCGAATTAAGAAAGAACCTTTATTTGCGGCCACTCTCGAGTCTCTGTTATTTCAATAGGGAATCATAGTGGAGAACACAACGCCCTCCGATGTTGCCAATTTTATTCCACGTATAAAATTGAAGAACACGTGAGGTATATGTCCTAATTCAAACTAATAGACGATCACATTAAAACCCGACTCTCTGGACATTCATTTTAGTGTTGAGCATGCTTGAAAGTTGTATGGATATTGGTGAAAGTTACACAGCATGCCCGCGCTATAACGAAGAGAAAAGGCGGCGTTACACAAAGACAAATTGACCAGAGAACACAGGCAATTTACAGATACAAAAACACAAACAGGTATATGTAACATTACGGGTGGCCCTAATATTATAGTTAGAGTTTTTTGAGTTGAGTTGATGTGCCAGTTGGTTCACGATCTTACCGATACCTATCATCAGTCAATGCAGCTGCTGCTGCTGCCAAGTGTTTATCCTTCTGAGGTTTTTGTGCAGTATGTAAAAAGGCAAAATGTTTCTATTTCTTTATATTCTTCTTCCAGATAAGTCAAAATCAACTTACAATCAAATGTTCCAATTAATTCAACAGGAAGCATTGCAAATCGCGACAACGTTTCAACCAAAAAAATTCCAAGCTTCAGCTTAATTACGAAAGTGTTGTGATCAGATCCATAGAAGATATATTTCTGATGCTGATAGTAAGAACTCTTTATTTCATTTCAGTCTAGCAATTTGGCAGAAAATACAAAATTTAGGATTACAATTGGTATACATCGAGGAACAAATTGTCAGAAAGTTAGCGAAGTCAATCGTGGGATTAGCATTTGTTTCTTTAGAGGAAGCTTGGCAAGGAATCATTCGGGAACGTCTACCGCCAGAACATCCTTCATAAGAAAAGGGTGAAGAGCTTAGAAAATATTTGGAAACAAATTAGATTGGACCCACTGCTCACATTCCGCCATAATTGTGGGATCATCATGCTACACTAGTGTGAAAAACGTAAGACCAATCAGGTTTTCACCTCTAGCTTCTCATAGGAGTGGCCTGGATATGAGAAAAGAATACCAAAGGAACCTCGTGAGGTACAGAATTGATGAAGGAAACAACAACAGAAACAAAATGGTACAGAGGGACTTTATTCAAAAATGGCAACAAAGCACTGTCTGCCATGGTACAGATGCATCACTACCAAAGATGGAACAAAGGGAAGAGGTGTCCTCAGTAGGAGATATGGCCAACCCTAATGTCGATGCAGGCTTTCCACCGCCTGTCCATACTTAGAACAATGTTGTTGTTAAGTTCTTGCAGTAACATCGTTTCCTCTGTCAGCGCTATCTTCAGCTGGTGAACATTTTCTGGTGGGTGTGGACGTGCCGCTAGGCGTCTCCCCCACAGCGTCCCATATGTGTTCGATGGGATTTAGATCACTGGAAAGGGCAGGCCAATCCATACAAACAATGTCCTTACTTTCCAAAAGCATATCAACAGCTACAGTGCGATGGGGTGTGGCGTTATCATCCATAAACACGAACTAGGGGCCAATGGTACGCATATGGAGAAGGATTACCTCAGTACAGTAGCGTGCACCGATTACAGTACCGCCTTCCAGTATCTGGAGTTGTGTACGTCCATCCAAAATAACGTCTACCCAGACGAGATCACCTCGACCTCCTGCTCAACGTGGACTAATGTTATTAGTGGAGTTCCTCAAGGTTCAGTGTTGGGTCCGTTGTTGTTTTCGGTGTTTATGAATGATATTGATGATGGGATATCAAGTTTAATGTACAAGTTTGCAGATGATACAAAGGTTGGCAGGGTCGTTAAGGACACTACTGACGCTATGCTGCTGCAACAGGATCTGGAAAGGTTGAACAGATGGGCTGAGAGTTGGCAAATGAAGTTTAACATTGACAAATATAAAGTACTACATATGGGAAACAGTAACCCCAGAGCAACGTATCAACTCTGCGGTACTACACTGACAGTGGTGGAGAATGAAAAGGACCTGGGGGTAATTGTGCAGGCAGATATGAAGTTCTCTGAGCAGTGCAGACGAGCTGCAAGAGTAGCTCATGGTGTCTTGTCAATGATATACTGGAATTTTTCTAGCAGGGATAAGGCGGTGATTATTCCCTTGTATAAGGCAATGGTTAGGCCACATCTTGAGTACTGTATACAGGTCTGGAGGCCTCATTTCAAGAAGGATGTAGAGCTGCTGGAATGGGTACAGAGAAGGGCAACAAGATTAGTAAATGGAACAAAGGGTTGCTCTTACGTAGAAAGGCTTAAATTTTGCAAATTACAGAGTCTGGAGACTAGGCACCGGCGAGGTGATCTGATAGAGGTGTATAAGGCTTTGAATGGTTTGAGCATGCTCAATGCCAATGGGATTCTTCATCTTGCTCAGAATAATCACCTCAGAGGGCATAAATTCAAATTGAGGAAGGACGGATGTCGGATAGATGTGCGGAAATTTGCCTTTGGCCAGCGGGTGGTTGGTTGGTGGAACCGACTTCCATCACTTGTTGTTGAAGTTGATAGTCTAAACAAATTTAAAGCTCAACTGGACAGGTATTTCGAACGAACGGAGGGGTGAAATGGGAGTGGGTTTTTTTTTTTTTTTTTTTGGCTGATGCTGAATAAGTTTGCTTTCTTGCATCATATGCCTCTACTAATGCTAATGCTAATATCGATCCCTTTCAGTGATGTTTGCCGGGTGATACCGTGTGCCAACCTCTCACCAGATTAGCTGACGTACAGAATCGCTGCTGAGACTGAATCTACTCTCATCAGTAAAGAGTACCTTACCCCATTGCGCTGCTGTGCAGTTCTTGTGTTCGATGCACTAATGTAAACGGTGTGTCCGATGGGCAGGTGTTAAAGGGAAACCGCGTACTGGCCGTCGGGCAAATAATCCAATTTGTGGAGTTGCCTGGCCGCAGTAAACCGCTATATCCTGCGTGCAATCCTGCGTGCACAGGTTTGCAATCCGTTGCAAACCTGTGCAGCTGGTTTGCAACGGATCCTGCTGTCTGGTGTTGGTCCCTCTTAACCTGTAGGAATTATATAGCGGTCATCATTGGGTTTTATTTTTTGTGGACGACCACAACTGGTCCTTCGAACAGCTGCACCTGCCGTTCTGAAGGCCGACCGCGCATGTGAGACGATGCTATGGGCGATACTGAACTCTGCAGCCTCACATCGTCCTTCCTAGAGCTTCCCAATTATTTGACCCTAGGTAAAGTCAACCGTATGTAGTCTACTGGTCATTTCGTTGTCTGTAACACTGTATGAAACCAATCGAAGATCTGTAACAATCGTGCTCACCATTCGGTAATTTGCACATAACTGCTGAACTGCTGCTTTTATCTGTTTATGTCAGCCATCTCATCATGATTCAAATTTTTGCAAGTGCATCAGCTTTCTACTGAACGGCCACAGTTATGCAAATCACCGCATGCTGTTTCGTTCGATTTTGTGGTTGTTAGTCCTTAAGTTTTGCACACCAGTGTAGTATAGTGTGAGTGGTAGAGAATTCTAATTTTTAATTGTGGTAAACAGGTTTCTCTAACATAAAACTAGATAGCGTAATACGTATCGCTGCATTTAGGAATCTATTAGATAGCGTAGTATTGATAATAAATGAATTAAATTTATTAATCTTATTATTTTCAATGTTAATCAATAGTATTCAATATCATGTCCGAGACAAGTGCGACAAAATGGCAAGAATGCTGTGACTCGGAGAGAAACGAGACGATTCTCCAACGCATCACAGCCAAAAAAAAAAAATATGCACCTTGTGAAATGTTTGCGGATTTTCTGGAACAGGACATGATCGAACCAAGGAGAATTGGTTAGATCATGTCTTTGTGTGTGCTAGATGCAGAGAGTGTCAAGGAAGTAGACGCCAGCTCAGCCTTCTCTTTGGGGCTTATGAGAGTTTGAAGAGTCGGTAGATGCCCTTGAAGGTATTAAAATGGGAGACCCATCAAGCTCTCAGTTGCCCAAATCAACACCAGAACTCATCCTTGTGCATCAGGCAAAACAGTAGCAATCTCCAAGGCAAGATGTGCTACTCCCGCAGGAATTAGTTATACTGGGTGACTCTATGTTAGGGAGGCTGGTAATATACTGTGTAAAAAGGATAGTCTGCGCGTGTAGCACAGTGGTATCATCACCGCACAATTTCACAATTTGTGCAATATTCACTTATTTTCTAACAAGAGATTTTACAAATTGGTATTTTATTACTGTTGAAGAAACAAAGTAATGTAGATCAGATGTTCATATTCACATATGTGAAAGGAGTAGTGTATGAATATTTCAGTTAGAAAATTTTATTTAATAAATTTTGAATGAATTATAAAATTGGCACCCAATTTTATCGTGATATTGCCAGAGATTAACTCATTTCATGTGTCAAATGTCCCAACAGACGTTTAAAATTTATTTAGAAACAAATTTCTTAGAATTCTTATTGCGATGCAAATTTGTTGCAAAAAACATTCTGTCTGTTAGGTTTTTGAAACTTTTTAAATGGTTCCAATGAAATTCTAATATGATATAAATCATTGATGTGAAGAAGACTTTTTTTTTTTTTTTGAACAAGATGAAAAACAAGAGTATCATTTCAGGAACTACTATGGTTATTTGGCAGTACTTCTTGAATCTAAACTTGTATAATACAAGTTTTATTATATTGGAAAAGGTCTGGGTTCGAATCCTGTCGTTGATGCGAAGAACTTTAGTGGGCTTTTTTCACTCCGTGGCTGAATTAGTCAGTCTCAAGCGTAGATAGCAAGGTTTTTCCCCCAAGAAACGGGTTTTTATGTTCAACAAACCAGAGAACACGCAATTTACCGACAAATAAAAATATGGGTAGATGTAATAATTTGATTTTTTTTTTTTTTTTTTTTTGTGTGTGTGTGTAAAAAGGATAGGTGAAATGAGACCAGGATATTTCTGCTAGTGGCAAAAGCTGACAATGTTGTAGAGCAGATATCATCTTTTAAGGGCACGAAGGATTATATTGTTGAACATGTTGCCTATAATGACATTAAGAGTAGGAGATTTGCAGACTTACTTAACAAGTACAGGTTAATGTTGAAAAAAATTCCTGAGTGACGGTTAAATTTGAAAGTGTCTGCAATTATTCCCAGACATGATAGGAGGGAGTACATATTTAGTGCCTTGTCAATTAATTCGGCCCTGACGAGATTGTGCAAGCTCATGGGTTAGAATTTTTTTCAGCGTAGTTTTTTTTTGCTTCTGTAGAGATGACTATAGGGATCTCACACAGATTTTAAATTTTGTACAGTGGGACTGACTGATGTTACCAACAGCAAATTCTAAGTAGGAAACATTCAAGGAACTAATCTCTGCATTTCATACCAATTAAGAAATATTGTTCAAGGTTTAGGCCTACATGGAAGTCAAATACACTAATGAGACTCATGGCAGAGAAAAAAATTAGACTCATGGCAGAGCAAGGCTTTCCCCCTAGAAACTGGGGTTTTTCGTCCAGCAAACAGACAAATTGACCATAGAACACACGCAGTTAACAGACATAAGACAGTACAGCAGATGAATTTAATTATTCGGGTGTCCTAAATATAATAGTTTGATTTGGTTTTTTTGGTTATCTTGGATGGACGTACACAACTCCAAATACTGGAAGGCGGTACAGTAACCGGTGCACGCTACTGTACTGAGGAAATTCTTCCCCATGTGCGTCTGTTGCGAGGTGCCATTGGTCCCGAGTTGGTGTTTACGGATGATAACGCCACACCCCATCGCACTACAGCGGTTGATATGCTTTTGGAAAGTGAGGACATTGTTTGTATGGATTGGCCTGCCTGTTTCTCCCAATCTAAATTCCATCGAATACATATGGGACGCTATGGGAAGACGCCTAGCGGCACGGCCACACCCACCAGAAAATGTTCACCAGCTGAAGATGGTGCTGACAGAGGAATGGATGATGTTACTGCAAGAACTTATAACAACATTGTTCTAAGTATGGACCGGTGGTGCAAAGCCTGCAACGACATTAGGGGGTGTCCATATCTCCTACTGAGGACCACCTCTTCTCTTTGTTCCATCTTTGGCAGTGATGCATCTATATCATGGCAGCACTGGCTGCCATGATGCATCTGTATCATGGCAGCCAGTGCTATTTCTCCATTTTTGAATAAAGTCCCTCTGTACCATTTTGTTTCCGTTCTTGTGTCAGTTTAGTTTCCTTCATCATTTCTGTATCTCATGCGGTTCCTTTGGTATGCTTTTTCCATACCCAGGCCACTCCTATTAGAAGCTACATGTGAAAACCTGGTGCTTAAATTTTGCACACTAGTGTATTAGGACCTATGAATTAGGGCGAGTGGGGTAATGCCATAGAGTGTAGAGTGTGTTTAGTGTCAAACGGCACCGGGGGTTTCCCCCATCTCCGCGTAGTATGCATTGTGGATGTGAAACAGAACACTGTCAATGCCAGAGGTTTAAAAGTGTATGGATTATGTATAAGTGTAGTGTCATGTACCGTTCCTCTGGTCATTTAGCCGCTGGGCCCCTAATGGGACCCAACGTTGACCATACTCTGCCCCATGGAGGCAGACCAGGTACCCAGTAGTTTAGAAATTATTTACTCTGGCAGGTCCTGCCACCTAGTTTCCTGAGATTTCAGTGGCTAGGACCTTAAAAAAAATAATAATAAAAATAAATAAATAAAAAATAAAAAATAATATTAATAATAAAAAATAAAATGAAATAACAAATAATATTAATAATAAAAAATAAAATGAAATAACAAATGATTAAATAAAATAAAAATAATAAAATAAAATATAAAATAATAAAATAAAATATAAAATAAAATAAAAAAATAAAAAGGGGGAAAACGCTAGAATTGGCAGCCAAAAGTCAATTTTGCCTGATTCAATTTTGATGTTTAGGATGTACTCTGGTGTACTCCAACTGTTTTTTGTAGAATGCTGTGTAGGTGATGTCAGGTAGAGTGGGGGGAGGAAGACTGAAGACTGGGGGAAAAAGACAAAAGAATGGGGACGATAGAGAAGGCGACCCCAGTGGTCAGTGGGGCCTGCCCAGGTGCCACCGAAGGAAAGGAGGGGTGGCAGGGAGGGGGGAAGACTTTACAGTGCAGCTCGCTGCAAAGCGCAGCAGAGCTGCACTGTCAAGTCCAGTAGTATCTGTCTAGCCTCCACAGAGGTCTGATCAGGTAGTTGTCGTTCATGAGATTCAGGTCCCGTCAATGCTGTCTTGATTGTAGTCTTTGCAAGTGGTAATCAAGTCCGGTGTTTGTCGCATTTTCATCAGTCTTGTCCGGGAAGTGGAGTTTACTGGCAATTTGTTGGTCATTCAGTAGTCGTATTTCAGTTTGTCACATTTCATGATGACATATCGGGGAATTGGAGATCTCTTCAGGCTTCGTTGCGTTCTGTGGTAAGTCGCCTCCGAATTTGAATCATCACATCTGGGGACGTTTATGTCTTAATCTGGTTTGCTCTGATTTTCGTGAGGGCATCATTCTATCCTACTGTGGTCAGATGCCTCTGTCCAGGCAACAAGTCATTGCTGCCTGGGTTTGTTGCACTGTAGTTTTCATGGTAGCGGGGTTGCTGTCTAGTCAAGTGGGTTTGGTGGTTGCGGCAGGGTCGGCCTTCTTGTGAAGAGACTTTGGCCATATTTGGAGAATGCTGTGTAGGTGATGTCGCTCTCTAGGATGTGGTGCTCTCTGTCTTTAGGGATATCTCTATGAACCCCTTATCTTTGTCTTTCCCCCAGCCTTCAGTCTCCCTCCCCCTTCTCTAACTTATAACCAGCATCTGAACCATCTCTAAATTGCCTGAGCCCTACAGCCAAAAATTTAATAACAACGTCAGTTGCATAATCAATAATCCTTTTGGCTGGCCCCTATCTGTACCGTTTTTTTTTTTTTTTTTTAGGTCCTAGCCACTGAAATCTCAGGAAATTAGGTGGCAGGACCTGCCAGAGTAAATAACTACAATACTAGTGTACCTGGTCTGCCTCCACGTGACAGTGTGGACAACGTTGGAACCCTTTAGGGGGCCAGCGGCTAAATGACCAGAGGAACAACGGTACACGACACTACACATATACAAAATCCATACACTTGAAACCTCTGGCTTTGACAGTGTTGTGTTTCACACCCACAATGTATACTACGCGGAGATGGGGGAAACCCCTGGCGCCGTTTGACACTAAACACACTCTACACTCTGTCTTTAGGGATAAACTGTAGCTCAGTGATGAATAGACCCCAGAGGTCCTCATAGAGTCGGCAGTCATACATCAGGTGAGGTATGACTGCTGATCCCAGGTGATATATGACTGCAGGTCCCAGGTCTCCTGTGATCCATATATGAAATTCTCTGAGCATTGTAAACAGGTTGCAAGGAAGGCCCATGGTGTCCTATCGATGATCTATCGAACTTTTGTAAGTAGAGAAGGACATGATAATCCTAGAGACGTGATATAAGGCTTTTGTAAGACCCCACTTGGAATACTGTGTTCAAGTATGGAGACCGCACCTGAAGAAAGACATCGAGCTTCTTGAAAGGGTGCAAAGACGGGTAACTAGCCTGGTGAGATCGGCAAAAGGGTGTCCTTATGAAGAAAGACTTCGAATATGTGGGTTGCAGAGTTTGGAAACTAGACACCTTAGAGGAGATTTGATTGAGGTGTTTAAGGCTCTGAGAGGCATCAGTAAAATGAATGAGGACGAAATTTTCAAGATTATAAATGATGCTAGAACTAGGGGACATAAATTCAAGTTACGGGGGGAAATGTTTAGATTGGACTGCAAGAAGTTTTATTTTAGCCAGCGAGTTATAAATTACTGGAATAAGTTGCCTACATGGGTGGTAGAGGCTGACAATTTGGGGAAATTCAAAGGTCTTCTGGACAGTACCTTCCGGTCAGGGAAGCGCATAGGATGATAGGTTTAATTTCCTTTTCTTTTATTAATTATTATTATTTATTTTTTTTTATCATTGTTTTATTCGGTTTTTTTTTTTTTTTCGCTGCAGTATAGGCTTTCTTGCACCATGCAATCATTACTAATACTAATATGCAAAATGGACTGTTGGATATTCCCAGTGTTGTTAGCTTGCTACGTATTGCACCGTTTCCTGTTAATAATAAGTGCAATAGAATCCCGGGGAGAACCACGAAGGGGAATTTGGATACGTTGTTTGTACGTCTGGAATGAACTTGCGAGTTATCTCCCCTTTTGTGGACTCCATCCAACGTTGTTGCCATATGGATTGAAAGTAGTTTTGCAGTCGTTTCTTTTCTGCAGATCCATTCCCAGCGAGGGCCGTGATGTGGTCCCTGTATGTCGTGCTCTTTCCTTGTCCAAGCTGGTAGAGCATGCCTGTGCGTATCACCGCCAGGTCAAGAGGCAAGGCAATCCGTGATCACCTGCAGGGCGTGGGTGGAGACAGTGTTACAGGCAAGCGTCATGGTAAGAAGAACTGGTCAGTGAATAATATTGAGTTTCCTGCTATTTGCCACTTTTGTAGCCTTGTTAAACCACACACACCTGAGGCGTATGTAGATGCTGGAATGAAGGCTGTTTTATAGAGGAGGGCGAGTGTGCACCTCTTTAGGCCCCAGTACCGGCGGACGATCCTTACCACCATTGCTGGTAAGGATTGTCCACCTTACCACCATATTTCTTCATCTCTGTTTGGATGTAGTTCAGATGTGGTAGGAAAGATAGTTCACTGTCGAGAATGATTCCCAGGTGCTTAGTTCCATGATCAGTTTTATGGTTTCGTTGTTAATTTTAATTTGTGCAGGCCATGTGGGTGTTAGGTATCTTTTGAGGAGAATGGATTGAGTCTTGGTTGGAGGTATTTGCAAGTGGTGCTTTCTGGTCCATTCCTCTAGGACGGATAGGGCTCCATTTGTTGTTGTTTCCATCTGAGTCCTTGAGTCAGCTTCCAAGATCCGGGTTAGGTCGTCCGCAAAAGACAGGGCCCGGACGTCCCCAAGGTCCGTGGAGAGGAATTCATCCAATACATAGTTACAAAGGAGCGGTCCAAGCACAGAGCCCTGTGGGCATCCTCTGTAGATCTGTCATTCTACTCTAGAGTAAGGTGCCTGGATCACCACTCTTTTCTTGGTGAGATAACTCTGAAAGCAGTTGTACAGGTTCGTGGAAGGTTTGAGCACTTCAGTCATGCAATGCCATAATGGACAAATTAATGTAATGTAAATCCACCACATTGCGGATACATTGAGCTAAGCGTCTCTGCAATACGTCTCTAGGTATCGACTAGCCACCTGTTTTATTTCCCACCAACCGCCTTGCAACTGATGTGGTAGAACATACACAGTCTATGCTGACTACGAGTGGCTCTGTAGACATTATGGTCAACTCGTGGCCAACACGTGTTCGAAAAAGAGAAGTCTGAGGATCTGGCTGGACAAGACATTACCCACACACAACGAAGACACTCAAGTGTTCCCCTGCAGTATGTGTTTGGGCATTGTCCTGTTGAAAAATGGCATCTGGAACCCGAGTAAGAAAGAGGAGAGCAATGGGTCCCAGAATCTGGAGCGAGGAGGCAGCTTACCGTTGACGCACACTATCAAAACTGATCATGTCCCACATTATATAAGATTTACGAATAGCTCTAGGATTAGTCGGTCTCAGGTGTAGATAGCAAGGTTTTTTCCGCAGAAACTGGGGTTTTTCTTCCAGCAAATAGACAAATCGACCATAGAACATACGCAATTAACAGACATAAGACACAGCACGGCGATAAATTTAGTTATTCGCGTGGCCTAAATATAATAGTTTTAAAAAATATATATATAGCTCTAGGATCATTGCGTTCAACCCGTCGTCACCACACATTATGCTGCGATCATCGGATCCCAAGCAGAATTGGGATTAATCGCTCAAGACCTTAATGCCATTCTGTATTCCAGGTGGCCATGCATGGCATCATTCCAAATGCTATATTGACAATGAGTAGCGGTCAGAGATAATCAACACAATCGCCATTGTTCACGGCGGCCCCATCAGCCAATCAGGCGTGCAACGGTTAGACGGGTAATGGGGGTGATAGCCGGCTGATGTCATAGCTCCTTAGATGGTAGCCAGTGTAGCTATAGTTGCGGTGATAAGACGAGTATCCGTTCTGTAGTTGTCCTCCACTGTCCATTCGATGAGTAGTGGTGCTTTGCTGCAGCCACTGTTACTGTGGAGTAGCAACAGTATCTGCGGAAAATGTTCCATTACACCACGAAGCGACCATACTTCTCGAATGGGGATAACGTGTTGAAGTCGCTGAAAATCTGATATCGGCGCATCTTTGTATACCCTACAACTTCCTTGCAGTCTCTAGTAGGTTCCAGCGTGACAGAAGCCTGTTAACCGTGTCATACATGCATTGCTTTGATTTCAACAATCTCTATTGTCAGGGAAACGGGGAACATACTTTGTAAAAAGGATAGGTGGAATAGGACCAGGGTATGTCTGCCAGGGGCAAAGGTTGATGACGTTGTAGAGCGGATATCATCTTTTAAGGGCACAAAAGGTGATATAGTTGTACACGTTGGCACTAATGATATTAGGAGTAGGAGACCGGCGGAATTACTTAGCAAGTACAGGTCACTGTTGAAAAAAAGCCGTGAATTAGGGTTGAACATGAAAGTGTCTGCAATTCTGCCCAGACACGATAGGAGGGAGTATATGATGAGAGCCTTGTCGATCAATTCGGCCCTGGAGGGATTGTGCAAGGCTCAAGGGGTAGAATTTTTTTCAGCCTGGACTGTACTTGTTAACAGGAGAGATTGCTTCTACAGGGATGGGATACACTTAAATAGAAAGGGTGCAAGAATTTTTGCTGATGCTATCGAGGCAGTGTTAGGTGGGTCGGAAAACTGCTAGTTGGGGGGGATACAAGGACTAATAGATTAACAGTAGCCAGTGGCAGAGGTGGAAGTGATTCTTGCACTGCTTCTATTGAAATGAGCAGAAGTCTGAAAAACAAGATGCAGGATATTTCAGAGACTGCTGGTAGTCATTGCGGTACAAGTAAACACATGGGTTGTGTTAGAGTAGCTAAGAATAGAAACAGGTGCATGTATACCTGCGTGTACACCAATGCTAGGAGTTTGGTAAATAAATTTGATGAATTTGAGGTATTGCTCAAAACATCAAAGGCAGATATTGTTGGGATATCAGAGACGTGGTGTCACACAGATATAAGTAATGCGGAACTGGAATTTGGGGAATACAATGTGTATAGAAAGGATAGACAGGACAGGAGGGGAGGAGGGGTTATGCTATTAATTAAGAAACACATAAAGTCCAAGGAAGTGAAGCCAGTCGACATCGATGGACAGGGCAGTGTCGAGTCAGTTTGGTGTGACATAAGCATAGGGAAATCAAAATTGAGAGTAGGAGTGTGCTATAGGCCTAATGACTCTGATGAGTATAATAAGATATTGTACAGGGAAATAGAGTGGGCCAGTAAAACAGAGAGTCTTATAATGGGGGACTTTAATTTCCCAGATATTGACTGGAGTTTGTGGGTTGGTCACTCGCACACTAGCAAGGCTTTTGTGGATTTATTGGATGATTGTTTTCTACATCAGCATGTTCGTGAGGCAACAAGAGGGAGCAATACTCTTGATCTGATTATCAGTAGTGATTCTTCATGCATTAAGAACCTGCAGAAAAATGAACCACTAGGTGGCAGTGATCACAGTGTGTTGAAGTGGGATTTACTCAAGGAGGTAACTACCATCAGAGGTAAAGGGAAGGGTTTTTGTTTTCGTAAAGGCGACTATGATGGTCTGAGACAGTATTTAAATTCTATACAGTGGGACCAACTGATGATGTTACCAACAGCAAACTCAAAATGGGAAGCATTCAAGGAACTAATCTTGGAGGCTACCAGGCTTTACATACCAACTAAGAAATATTGTTCAAGGTTTAGGCCTAAATGGTTGTCAGATGAACTAATGAGACATGTGGCAGAGAAGAAAAATGCATGGGATACATACAAATTAATGGGTGACATGGAAGCCTATGATAGATATAAGTTGGTCTGAAACCAAGTCACAAAGGAGATTAGGCAGGCAAAGGCAGACTATGAAAAATCCTTGGCAAAGGATGCAAAGAAAAACAGAAAAGAGTTCTTTACATACTTGAACTCGAAAAGGAAAAGGATGAATCAGATTGGTCCACTGGATATTGATGGTTCAACAGTTGAGGATCCTGCTCAGGTGGCTAACAATCTAAACGAGTATTTTGCATCTACATTCACGCATGAGGAGTTATTCAGGAAGGAGAATGATGTAGGTAAAGTAAACATTGGCAGTGAGCTGGATGATTTTGTAATAACTGAGAGGAAAGTGGAGGAGAGATTGTTGAGGATAAACATAAAAAAGGCACCTGGGGTGGATGGGATCTATCCAGTTATATTAAAGGAGGCAGCAAAGGAAGTATGCAAACCCCTAGCCATAATTATGAGAGCTTCTTTGGACTCAGGGGAGGTACCCATAGACTGGAGATGTGCAAATGTAACCCCAATTCACAAAGGAGGATCAAAGGCTGACACAAGTAATTATAGACCTGTTAGTTTAACTTCTGTTCCAGGTAAATTAATGGAGGCACTGGTTAAAGAAGCACTGCAGGATCATCTAGACAAGAATTCAGTTATAGCTCAGACACAGCATGGTTTTGTTAAGGGCAGGTCTTGCCTGACCAATTTGATTGGATACTATGATGTAGTCACAAAAGAACTGGATGCAGGGAATAACTTTGATATTATATATTTGGATCTTAGAAAGGCTTTTGATACTGTTGCACATGGAAGACTGCTGCACAAATTGGAGCAGTGTGGCATTGGAGGCAAATTGCTGCTATGGATAAGGGGATGGTTGAGTGGCAGAAGACAGAGAGTGGTAATCAATGGACACTGCTCAACGTGGACTAATGTTATTAGTGGAGTTCCTCAAGGTTCAGTGTTGGGTCCGTTGTTGTTTTCGGTGTTTATGAATGATATTGATGATGGGATATCAAGTTTAATGTCCAAGTTTGCAGATGATACAAAGGTTGGCAGGGTCGTTAAGGACAATACTGACGCTATGCTGCTGCAACAGGATCTGGAAAGGTTGAACAGATGGGCTGAGAGGTGGCAAATGAGGTTTAACATCGACAAATGTAAAGTGCTGCATATGGGAAACAGTAATCCCAGAGCAACGTATCAACTCTGCGGTACTACACTGACAGTGGTGGAGAATGAAAAGGACCTGGGGGTAATTGTGCAGGCAGATATGAAGTTCTCTGAGCAGTGCAGACGAGCTGCAAGAGTAGCTCATGGTGTCTTGTCAATGATATACAGGAATTTTTCTAGCAGGGATAAGGAGGTGATTATTCCCTTGTATAAGGCAATGGTAAGGCCACATCTTGAGTACTGTATACAGGTCTGGAGGCCTCATTTCAAGAAGGATGTAGAGCTGCTGGAACGGGTACAGAGAAGGGCAACAAGATTAGTAAATGGAACAAAGGGTTGCTCTTACGAAGAAAGGCTTAAGTTTTGCAAATTACAGAGTTTGGAGACTAGGCACCGGCGAGGTGATCTGATAGAGGTGTATAAGGCTTTGAATGGTTTGAGCATGCTCAATGCCAATGGGATTCTTCATCTTTCTCAGAATAATCACCTCAGAGGGCATAAATTCAAATTGAGAAAGGACGGATGTCGGATAGATGTGCGGAAATTTGCCTTTGGCCAGCGGGTGGTTGGTTGGTGGAACCGACTTCCATCACTTGTTGTTGAAGTTGATAGCCTAAACAAATTTAAAGCTCAACTGGACAGGTATTTCGAACGAACGGAGGGGTGAAATGGGAGTGGTTTTTTTTTTTTTTTTTTTTTGGCTGATGCTGAATAAGCTTGCTTTCTTGCATCATATGCCTCTGCTAATGCTAATGCTAATGCTAATGCTATGTGTTTTTTTTTTTTCATATCAGCCGAAGCTTTTGCTTGATTGATCCGTATTTTAAGCATTTTTTTTTATCTTGGTACAACTATTTGTATATAAATATTTTTTAATTATTTTTTTAAATCTCATCTGCTTGCTGATTTACAAACACATATATTATTATTTTTAAATCTCATCCGCTTGTTGATTTCCTTCCGTCCCTTCTGGGTACTGTCATAGAGTGTACGCTTATGTACAATTCGGGAAAGTTAAGATGTACCCCCACCCCCTGATAAAAGGCTCCCAAATTACAAAAACTTTCCCCAGTAGGAAACTGATTTTTCCTGCCCTTTTTTTCCCATTTAATCCTCACATCCCAGTTCACTGAATTCTAGGACTGACCCTTGGGATTAAAGGAGATGGTGGTATAGTGGTAAAAAACAGACAGCAGTTATAATGTTATGAGTGAAGTACCACATGATTTATTATTATTATCGTTTCACTTATATTTTTTTCATCCCTGATTTTGGGATTCCACTCCGTGACGGTATTGCTACCAAGTAAACAGGGTGGTTGTAATGTTTGGTGTTCCTGTTGGTCGAGGAACTCCTGACTATCCTACAGGTGCTCAGGATTGCAAATTTCTGAAGTTCCTTGTAGGTGATCTCTGGGAGACCTATTGCTGCTATGTAGGGTCTTTGGCACCATTCTGGTGGTTGACACGATAATCGGGATGGTCGATACTTCTTGCATATACCACAACTGCTTGACCTCATGTCTCAGATTCGTGTACTTCCTAATTTTTTCCTCATGGGTCTTCTGGACATTGCTAGTGTTTGTCATCGCTATGGCAATCAGGTAGATAGTCTTTTCCACGTTGTCCACAAGGGTTATATTCGGTCTGTTGTACGGGATGGTCTTATCCGTTATTATGGCGAGGGGCTCCAGTGCAGCTTGTGGGTTGGGGTCTCTTCTACTGCCTGTGGTTTGCACTTGTAGTGTGGTACACTTTCTTTGGTCAACTGTTATTTCCTCGCTAGCTTTTGATGTATTATTCTGGCTACGTAGTTGTGTCTACAAGCGTACTCAATCTAGATGATCATTTGCATCCCCCTGTGATGTTTTGGATCGTTTCTGAGGCTAGGTGGCATCGTTCACATGTGTCATCTGATATTCCGGGCTCCTTTGCAATGTATTTTCTATAGTTTCTGGTGCTGATTACCTGGTCTTGGATGGCCAGTATGAATACTTCAATCTCGGCAAAGAGCGTCCCGCTTGTGAGCTATGCATTAGAAACAATGTTATCGATGTGATATTGATGGAGGTCATTGTAGTGTCTTCTTTGCCCGTCTTTGAACGTCTTCTTTGCCCATCTTTTTAGCTTCGTTTCTTGTGCCGTCTGGGCGAGAGGGGGCTCCTTACTTAGGTTGAGTGGGGTATACCACTTATCTATCTTCCTTATCACTGGCGGAGTGGCGCTGTGTTGTTGTCGAAATAATCTTTAAGGTTAACTATCGCTGTTTTCTGTTGCTCTCTCAGGTCTATCAAGCCGCTTGTTAGTCTCTCCACTGATGACTTTGGGTGGTGCTGGGGGCTCTTGGTCATCATTTTCCTTGTCTTTCGCATGATAGCCTCGACCTCGGTGTTAGTTCAATCTATGACCCTAAAGGTGTATGTTGGTACTGGAGCTGCACAGGTGTTTATGGCTTTAATTGTGTTCCCTCCGTTCAATTTTGCTTTCAACAGGCTTCTGAGTCTGTTGATATTTTTCGGTCAGGCACTTCTTGATTTCCTTTGCTCTAACTGCTGAGCCTGCATCATCCCTAGGTACTTGTAGGTCTCCCATAGCTTCGATCTCTTTACCAGTAAGCAGCTGGTAGTTTCAGCTGACTAATTTCCCTGGTGCAGTGCATGGGTCTTGCATTTGTCTAGACCAAATTCCATCCTAATATCATTGCTGAATTCTTCGGTGATCCGGAGTAGTTGCTTCTCGGTTTCCGCGTAGATCTTGATGTCGTCCATGTATATCAGGTGGGTGAGGGTGTACAGGTTCTTTTTTCCTTCTTTGAGGAAGAAAGAACCTGAACCATACTTGCTGCCGTTAAGCATGGTGGATAGCGGGTTGAGTGCTAGACAGAACCAATAGGCTTTTTTTCTTTTTTTTTTATGTTCTTGAATCAGGGTGGCACCTAGGCAAATGCCGATTTCCACCTTTGAACACCTGGGACAGCACAAAAACCTCTGTGAAACGGCTTGAAAAAAAAGTGTCAGGCCTCTTCAAATTAGCGAGCAGCCAACACCTGGGCAGTTGCCGCCTAATTCTCGTCCCAAGCTAGAGGAGCCAGGTCCGGGTCCGTTATTCACTGTCAGTGCTCAGCGCACTAAAATCCCGCACCTGCCGGATATAGTGCAATACCGGTGGGTGCAACCACAGTGAGCTCAAGGCATCTGCCTGAAACATTTCTCTTCTGATGGGGATTGGTCTAGTTGTGATGTTCTCCACCTTAATAGTGGCTCCATTTCGCCATTGTTGCTCCTAGGAAGTTTGTCACTGTCGGATCGACCCTGTAGATCTTCAGGGTCCTATTAGGACCCTGAAGGGATGCAGGTGATTGGCCTGTATTTTGCCAGGTTTCTTGTGTCTTCATCTTTAGGCTTCAGATATATGACTTCTTCAATGAGAAACTTCGGGATTGTCTCCGGGTGCCTTATCTTTCGCGTGAACTGCTTTTCTCGGTGCTTGTGTGTGCAAGTCAGCTACTTGTATCAGTAGTTGTGGATGTTATCAATTCCTGGGGTTCGACAGTTGTGGGTGTTCCTGATCGACTGTTTTACTCCTTCTTCTCGAAACTCCCACTCTCTCATCTCTTGTACGTCCTTGGTTTTCTTCAGTTCTACTTCTATCCAGGGGATTCAGCTGTTATGTCTTACTTCACTGCTCCAAGTATTTTCCCAGAACTCCCCGATCATCTTTTTCTCGGGTGGTCCGTTTCCTGCTTTCTCATCTTCTCCCAGTTTCCTGTAGAGGGTTCTTTAGTCCTCATCGAAGATTCGGTTGTTTATTATCCTCTGAGAGCTCTCTTTGTATGGGCGTAATCTCTTGCTGACTGCAAGGAAGTTCTGCTTCAGTGTGTCCAAGTATTCTCGTATTCTCTGATTTCTTGTCAAATGTTTGCTGTGGACGCTGTCTCTCTTGAGAATGCTCTTCACCTTCCCAATCAATTTTTTACTTCTATTACCCTGTTGGTACTGGGTCAACTGACCTATCTTGACTCTTAATTCTTCTATCTTCTGTGGAAGTCTTCTTTCTCAAGCTGGCGGTTCCTTCTGTTTTCAGTTCTTCTGCTGTTTGTCTCTCATTTCTGTTCCATTAATCATAGTGGCTGCTATGACAGCACAGTATACGGCTGTGTAGATAGCCTCCAGCGTTGCACCATTGTTGTCCAGGTAATGTGGTATTATTTGCCGATTGAGGTGGGCTGTTACTCCCACAGGATTTTATTTGGTCTCTGCTTAGGTATCACGTTGATTTTTGAGGGCTCCATTCCTTCGAATTCTGTTAGGACCTTCTTCCACTCATCTTCTATTCTGGATATCATGACTTCGTGTCTTTCTGCTTCAGCTACTGTAGGTTGTATCTCTTCTTGCTCGTCCTCCTCTGTTTGCATAGTATGCTGTTCCTCTTCTGGTTCCACATAGTTCTCAGGAGTTATACCAGATGGAGCCACTATCTGCTTCACCGTCACTCCTACTTTGGGGAAGGTAAGTCTAATGGAGCAACTTTCGCGATGTTTTTCTTTGTTCTTTGTAGTTGATCGCCCACATCCTGCTTGATTTTTTCCAAGATGGCAGGAGCTATTAGGTTCTTCATGATGATGGTTCTTCTTTGGTCCCGTGAAAATGCTATCATTTTTATCCCTTTCGTCCGCTTTTAAGAAGCATTTATTCCTCAAAGTGCCCAATACTTTTTCCGCTGCCTGTATAACTAAAATAGCGTCACTCCACATCGGAATTATTTGCGTTTCACTTTCGTTTTGGCACCTGCAACCAGCACCGCCCCAGGGGATGCGGTCATAGAAACATTACATCCGTTAAGTGCCCAGTCAATTAGTGACGTCAGGTCCTTCTCCCGATAGCAGGCAGGCGGGCAGCGAACACGTAATAGCCCCAAGAACGACGAGGGGAGAACGCGACTTTTGTCGTAGAAAGGTGATTAAGCAGAACAAGAGACATGATATCTTATGCAATCGAATCCGATAAACATTCAGTGTCATTTCAAAATTCCATACGTAAAAGTGTATCGATTTATGTTCGATGACCACGATTGTAAAACAAAAGAAACTGCCCTATACAAATATGAGATTTCCCTTCTACATATAACATGTCATTTTTAGTAGTGTCAAATCCCAAAAGTTGACAGTCCCCTAGTGTAATTCTTTGCCCCACATAACCCGTGAGATCAGAACAGGTCATGGGAAACTTAGGAAGTGGGATGCAGGGATATATATATGAAAAGGGGATAGAAAACGGAGAGTCTTTGGGTAGATTTTGTAGGATTCGGAGTTGTAAGGCCTTGTTTGGGTAGATTATGGAGCGTTCAGTGTTGTGAAAAGAGATTTGGAAGTCGCTGATTAGATTCAAGAGTTTTATGGAGTTTGAAGAGTTTTCTAGAAGCCGAGTGTAGTCAATAGAGCCTTAAAGAGCGCCACATAAAGAAAACCAAGAAAGATCGCAGATCTTGTCAATTGAGCTGATGTCCCCAAAACCATACTTATGGAGCGAAGAGTAGAATCCAGAAGTGTTGTAGAAGAACGTCGATTTGTGAGTAAGTTGACCAGCCTTTTTTAGAATAAACCAGACCCGGCTACTCAAAGTTAATCCTACCCCCCTATTCCTGTAATTTATCCGTACCCAGTGACCTCTCTTCTCATAGACACATTCTGACAATTGTTTATCTACTTTTAGTAATTAATAGGCGCCTCCGTAGCCAGGTGGGAAGGAGCAGCAGTGCGTAGCACATGCTTCTTGATTAGACCGGGTTCGAGCCCGTCACCACCAAATACGGAAGATGCGGAAAGGTCAGGGAATGACCACCGCATATCTCGGATCAATATGGCCTTAGTTGCTAATGCTCCGAAAAAAAAAAAAAAAAAAACCAAATGACTTTTAGTAATTAGAATTTAACAGGTAATGAGACTTAATGATCTAGTTGTCAAAAATACTAATTGTAATTGTTTAATTGATACTTACCTATTCTAGCAGTAGAATAGTTGTACACCAGCCATTGTGAGAGTAATGGTGGAAGTGCCAACACGAAGAACACTGTAGAATTGTAATACTAGTAGTAGCAAGATTATACCTGCTATTCGGTTAGTTTCCAAACAATCAATTGCCAATTATGCTAAAATTTGACCGGTTCTTTTGTAACTATTTGTATGACTTATATGTGTAATAAACCTTGTTTTGTTGATCATTTTGCCTAGTAACATTTCTCTGTTACACATAATTCCCTGAGTTGACTATTGATTTTGAACCATAGTTAAGCGGCGCTCAAAGATCCAATTATAAAGAAAGGTTTTGAGTGAAATCACAGCGCAATCTTCGATGTTGCGAGCTTGCTCTCAGTGTCAATCTGTGTGAGTCTTGAGGGGACAAGATTTGTCCTAATCCAAACTACTCGACTATCATATGAAACCCAGGTTTTCTGGATACACATATTAGCGTTCTTTCTTACCAGCAGTTGTATAATTTACAGAGAACTTCGACTGACGGCAAGACCAAACCAGCAGCACTTGGGTAAGCGCACACGCTATAACAGAAACAGCCTGCGGAACAGTCTGCTAATCGTTGTTCGGTGACCTGAATATCCGGGATTCGTTCATGCAATCGGTATGTAGTCGCGATCTGTACATTTTCATATCAGTCTTTAGGCTGGTTATTTGATAGTATGCTCGCATGATGTATATATTCATTTCGATGATCCACTTCATGCACTGGCATCTTCTTCTTTCCTGGGTGGTCACTAGCTCAGTTGTGCAGAAAACACATCCATTTGATGGGGCTGTATGATCTTACCCTTTTCTTGTGGTAGCCATATGGGGAACAGTGCCACTTGCTCCCCTGTCTTGCTCAGGAGACTATCTCCAACATTTCTAGCTGATCCCTATGCCTAAAGCCTAAACGCGAGTAGCTTTTTCCTGCGCCACACTCGATGCAGTATGATTAATATTTTTCTTCAACATCACCCTTTTTTTTGGAGGTGGACTTGTTTATCTTCGGCTTATGTCCAGTGGTTTTAGTTCTCCCAATTGACACCAGATGGCGCCACTATCTGCCTCAGCCGTCACTCCGACCTTGGGGAATGTAAGTCCAGTGGAGCAACTTTCGCGATGTTTTTTTTTTATATTATTATTATTATTATATCTGTCTCCCAGCGTAAGAGAGCCGCGTTCGCTTCCACCAAGGCAGAATTCGAGCCCAGGTCCATCAGGCTGGTAGTCCAGTGTCTTAACCACTATGCCATCGCACCCTTTGTTATTATTATTATTATTATTATTATTAATTATTAAGTATTAATTATTATTAGCCATATGGTGCACGAAAGCCTGAGGCTTATGCTGCACCAGCAAAAAAAAAAAAAAAAAAAAAAAAAAATCCCGAGTTACCCCGAGAGAGAGAGAGAGAGAGAGAGAGAGAGAGAGAGAGAGAGAGAGAGAGAGAGAGAGAGAGAGAGAAGTAGAAAGGAATCATCAAGAAAGAGAAGAATGATGATATCCAGCTCAGGACCCTGGGTGTGCAAAGCCCATGCTCACCAGATGTGAGCCCCTGGTGTGATGGGGATGATAGCTGGCTGATGTCATAGCTCTTTGGATGGAAGCCAGTGTAGCTGTAAGTGCTGTGAAACCTGCCAACGGATAAGACGACCTCCCATTCTGGAGTCATCCTTCGCTATCCATTCAATGAGCAGTGGTACTTTGCCGCAGCCACTGTTACTTGGAATAGCAACTGTGCTGCGGCGAAGATCCTTTACTGTTTTTAACATTTATTAATGATATTGATGTATCTATTTCTATTGTTGAATGTCAGCGATTTGTAAAATGTATTATAAATATTTTGTCCACCAAGTTATTACGCATTTCAATGTTTTCGAAGTTATTGTTAACAGAAATTTACTTAATAATCAATTGGACTGAATATATATTTTTTTTTGTTTAATCTTCATTCATCATCATGAACTTGATCTGGCTTAGGTCTTTTAAGACCTGTTCCTTTGTAGCTCTTGGAGGTGGTCTTGATCTCACCATCGTTATCTTGGTCGAACCACATCTCTCTTGTCTGTAGGTTTTACCCCCAGAAGCTGGGGTTTTTCGTCTAGCAAAGCATGCAAATTGATCAGAGAATACACACAATTTAAAGACACAATACACATGGTAGTTGAAATTACATTTCCACGTGATCCTAATAAAATAATTGCTTGTAGGTTTATAGTTAAATGGTAATTGTTGGGATCTCATTTGGGTTCATTTTCTCTGTGGGACTAATTCATTATTTCTGATACCGTTTATATAATTTACAACATTATCTACTTTTAATTTCTCACGAATATCTGAATTTCTTTGATGGTGTAGCCTTGTAAAGCCCAATAATGGTCTTAAAAATCTCATTTGTGCTCCTTCTAGTTTTTGTGCATCCTTCTTATTTATTACCCAAGCCTCGAGCTATAGAACACAGAGTAATAAGATCTTACTACTCTGTGCTGTGATCCTACTAATCTGAATCTTACTACTCTGTGCTGTGATCCTACTAATCTGAATCTTACTACTCTGTGCTGTGATCTTACTAATCTGTATCTTACTTCTCTGTGCTGTGATCTTAATATTCTGTGCTGTAGAAGAGGACTGATTATGACGTGATGTGCAATTATAATTTTGTTTCAGTTGTCATTTGTTTTCCGAAGTGGCGTTTAATCGTTCTGATCATTTTATAGTTTTGTAGTTTAGTGTGGATGTCTTTTCCTTCATTTGATATTAAATTTCCCAAATAGGCGAAATCGGATAGTTGTTCGATTAATTTTCCATCATTTTGTATTTTTACATTTCTATTTTCATTTCATTCATTTTCTCTATTATTTTGTCATCATTTTTTAATCTTTACCTATTGTATTGTTACCTTGATTGCTTGTTAATGCTCCACGTGCTTAACACTAGCAGATAATTCTAGTCCATCCGCTAGAGGCGCTATAAATTAAAAAGATGTGTAATGGCAGTTTTGCTTGCTAACTTCGAAGTTGTGATGTAAGTATCTATGCGGATAATGTTTACCGTGCTTAAAATGCTGTTAAGTTATATTTGTTTAATAATGGTTTGGAAATTGTGAATTTCACAAAGAATTTCGGTGGTTGAAATTTAAAAAAACCAAGCTGTTTATATCGCTACTTTTAGAGTAGAACGCTTTATTCACATGAGCGTCGAAGAAAAACAACAGAAAAGGAATTGTGTTCGAAGGAATAGGCGATACAGCTAGGCGATAACCTGTTTAATTTGTCATTAGAAAAAAATTGGAATTAGCAAAGAAATTTCTAAAAAAAAATAATAGTTTAACGTGTAATGAACTGTTTAGACTACTACACTACTATACTCCCGCTTTAACTTGTTTTAAAACAAGTTAAAGGCGGGAAACTCTCCCTTTTCAACTCTTCGACCTCCACTGGAACACATCAAGTAAGTAATAGTAATGCAATACAAAAAACTTACCCGTAGGGCTTTGTGTATTCTATCACAGTTGCTGTAGAGATTATAAAGAATTAATTTAATTCATAATAAATAATACGAATTAACTAACAACAATTAAGAAGAAAATAGATAAACGTAAGTCCAAAAAATTCAAAAGTACCTTGGAATTTAGAATTAATTAAATAGCAAAGCTGTGATAGAAGCAAACAGAAACGGGTAAGTAAATAATGCATTACATCGAATGGGCCGTCAATCCACTCAAAGCCCCCGATGAAGTAGGGGATTGACGTCCATGTGATGTAATACAAAAATGTATAAAAATGTATAAATTATATTATATAGTTATAAAATAGTATTGATAATTTGACTATTGCTACAGTTTTTCATCAATAAGTGTTATGGAATTTTCTTTAGCAATACGCAACAAGTTGCAAAATCCTAAATGTATAGGCCACGGGTAATTAAGATAACCGAGAATAGGCTAGCTTAAAGACCAGTAATGTATTAACTATAATATCTTTAGGTAAAAAACACCGGCACGGACAATGTTTAATTAGCCATCATGGCGAAAAACAATGACATTAATGATGAACAAATAAGAGTTAAACCACAGTAGAATGATAATACAAAAGAATAATAATAAGTACTCTGTTCGTACCCATGCATTGCTAAAACAGCTACTGGGACAACAGAAAAAGCTAGAAAGAAATTAAATAAAACTACTATAATAGAATATTAAAAATAAAATGCGAATTGAACCATCATAATACAAAAGAATAATTATATATATATATATATATATATATATATATATATATATATAGAAAACAACAATGGGCCCAACACCGAACCCTGGGGGACTCCATTAATAATATTAGTCCATAAAGAGTAGTGTCCATTGATTACCACTCTCTTCTCACACCAAACCATCCCTTTATCCATAGTAGCAACTTGCCATTAATGCCATACTGCTCCCATTTTTGCAGTAGTTTTCCATGTGCAACAGTATCGAAAGCTTTCCTGAAATCTAAGTATATGATATAAAAATTATTTTTTGCATTCATTTTCTTTGCGACCACATCCTAGTATCCGATCAAATTGGTCAGACAAGACTACCCCTTAACAAACCCATGCTGTGTCTGAATTATAACTGCAGTCTTGTCTAGATGATTTTGGAATGCTTCTTTAACCAGTGACTGCATTATTTCCCCCCCCCCCAACAGAAGTTAAACTAACAGGTCTGTAATTATTTATGTCACTCTTTGATCTCCCTTTGTGAATTTGGGATACATTTGCACATCTCCAAACCATGAGAATCTCCCCTAAGTCCAAAGATGTTCTCAAAATTATGGTTAAGGTTTGCTTACTTCCTTTGCTGCCTCCTTTAATATAACCAGATAGATCCCATCCACCACAGGTGCCTTTCTTATGTTTAACTTCAATAATTTATCCTCCACTTTGCTCTCAGTTATCTGCCCAAAAGGTTGCTATATGTACAAATTCCTTTGTATGTGTAGATCCAGCCTTTTGGGCAGATTGCAAATATTGTGGTTTTCCATAGAAAGATTAAAGAGCAAAATAAACGTAATATGATTATTAGATATAATTTGTATAGACATGAATGTTTGATTTTTCAGTTTCATTCAAAGTCGTCTTTTTTTTTTTTTTTTTTTTTAAGAAATATTTTTATTGATTGACAACTTATGAATTCTATAATTTACTCATATTTTTTAATCCAAAGTTTTATTTCTTAATTGCAAAGGCTATTATTACTTAAATGTATTTATATGTATTTCTACATACTGTTGCTAATCAACTGATAAACTGCCTGCTAATATATTATTTTAAATTTTCTATAGTTTTAACTACTTGTGAACAATGACCACTTTATCAAGAAATATTCACAGTGGAGAAGATGGCCAAAAGGAAACAACTGTTTTGTCTGTAGATGAAGATACTGATTCTGAACCAGAAGTAATTTCATTTTCCTCAGGACGGGATGAGATTATGAAATCCCTTAAGACAGTTTCAGAACAGTTAAGACAAATTAAAGAACACAAAAAACAGTGGCGAACAGAGGTGCATAATCGAAATGTGCAACAGAAAATTGACAAGGTAAAAATTTTATTGCTTAACTTTTATCTGCTAATTCATATACAGTGATTCAAGAACAAGTTGTGATTAGTACATGGTTGGAATATGTGAGGCTGCTGTATCTGTCACTTTCATTGTACATGCATCCTTTCAGCAGAAGTTTAGAACTTTTCTTGTATATATAAATCCTGCCTTTTGGCAGATTGCAAATTGGTTAAATCGTTTATAAAGGTATAAGAATAGTGATAACTAATAATTTCAGTAATGGTGATGACTAGATTTTGCAGAGTTTGAGTATGCATCAGTTTATATACAGTCGATTCCGGTTAATTGGGATAAACTAATTTCCTAAAGATAGGATACCATATAATAAAATTGACTAATATATGTATATATATTAGTCAATATATATTTGCAACTACATTCACACATGAGGAATTAAGGTTTGAAAATGGCAGAAGGTTATCAAATTGTAGCAGGATACTTAATGATTTTGTAATAACTGAGAGCAAAGTGGAGGAGAAATTGTTGAAGTTAAACATAAGAAAAGCACTTGAGGTGGATGGGATCTATCCAGTTATATTAAAGAAGGCAGCAAAGCAACTGAGCAAACCCTTAGTCATAATTATGAGAGCATCCTTGGACTCAGGGGAGGTTCCCACGGACTGGAGATGTGCAAATGTATCCCCAATTCACAAAGGGGGATCGAATGGTGACACAAGTAATTACAGACCAGTTAGTTTAAATTCTGTTCCGGGTAAAATAATGGAGTCACTGGTTAAAGATGCATTGCAGGATCATCTAGACAAGACTGCAGCAATAATTCAGACACAGCATGGGTTTGTTAAGGGAAAGTCTTGTCTTACAAATTTGATAGGATATTATGATGTCGTTACAAAGGAACTGGATGCAAAAAATAATTTTGATATCATATATATGGATTTCAGGAAAGCTTTTGACATTGTTGCGCATGAAAGACTATTGTACAAAGTGGAGCAGAATGGTATTAAGGGTAAGTTGGACCCAACTTACCCTTAATACCATTAATAACAACAGTGGACCCAACACCGAACCCCGTGGGACTCCACTAATAACATTAGTCCATGAAGAGCAGCACCCATTGATTACCACCTTCTGTCTTCTCCCACTTAACCATCCTTTTATCCATTGTAGTTAAGTGGGAGAAGACAGAAGGTGGTAATCAATGGGTGCTGCTCTTCATGGACTAATGTTATTAGTGGAGTCCCACAGGGTTCGGTGTTGGGGCCACTGTTGTTTTGTATATTTATCAATGATATTGATGAAGGTATATCAGGCTTAATGTCGAAGTTTGCAGATGATACAAAGGTTGACAGGGTTGTTAATGACAGTAATGGCAGTGTGCTACTGCAACAGGATCTAGATAATTTGGGCAGATGGGCTAAGAAGTGGCAACTGAAGTTTAACCTTGACAAATGCAAAGTACTGCATATGGGTAGAAGTAACCCGAGAGAAACGTACCAACTGTGTGGTACTACACTTAAGGTGGTAGAAAATGAAAAAGACGCGGGAGTAATTGTGCAGTCAGATATGAAGTTTTCTGAGCAATGCAGACAGGCTGCCAAGGCAGGTCATGGGGTTTTGTCAATGATATATAGGAATTTTGCTAGCAGGGAGAAGGAGGTGATTGTCCCTCTGTATAAGGCAATGGTTAGGCCAAGCCTTGAGTACTACTACTGCGTACAGGTTTGGAGGCCTCATTTTAGGAAGTATGTAGATTTACTTGAGCGTGTACAGAGAAGGGCAACAAGATTGGTGAGGGGAATGAAGGGATTCTCTTACCAAGAGAGGCTTAAGTTCTGCAAATTGCAGTGGCTGGAGACTAGGCACTTCGCGGTGATCTGATTTGGGTGTATAAGACCTTGAATGGGTTGAGCACGCTGAATTCTGATGGGATCCTTCCACTTGTTCAGATGCATCTCCGTAACCAGGTGGGAAGGAGCAGCAGTGCGTAGCACACGCTTCTTGATTAGACCGGGGTTCGAGCCGGTTACCACCAAATTTGCCTTTAGCCAGCAGGTGGGTAATTGCTGGAACAAACTTCCATCTGTCGTTGTGGAAGTTGATAGGTTGAATAAATTAAAGAGGAACTGGACAAGCATTTGGAGGGAATGGTGTGATTTTTTTTTTTTTTTTTTTGGCTGATGTTGCATAAGCTCATACACTTGCTTTCTTGCATCACATGCCACTACTACTACTATATATATTTTTTTTATAAAACCCCAAACACGAGAGCTATTAGAACCTATAGTATGAAGTACCATGCATGGGTTAGAGGTTGAGAAGATGAAAGAAGATATTTGTTGACATTAGACTTGAACTTCTGCAGATTGTAATTTTCAGGAAATATGTATAAAGGGAGGTTGTTCCAGAACACAGAAGATGGATGAATGAATAAACGAGGAAGAAGAAATGTTGGTTCTGTGAGTTTAAGTTTGATGGTAAAAGGAGGTTGACTGGTTGAATCATAAAAGCCAATTCAGAAGAACAGTACCCATGGAAGTATCTACAGAAAAGGCATGCAGCAGAAACAAAACATCTATGAGACAGGGAATGGGGAGAAGCTGTTAGAGATGAGTCAATAATTAACCTAACTTCCCTCTTTTGAATGGAATCTAGAAGCCTGAGAGAGGTTTTGTGGACACCACCCCAGATGCGGGAACAATATTCCATGATAGGGTGGATTTGCAATTTGTACAGAGTGAACAGCTGTTTAGAAGAAAAGTAACGCTGATAGTGAAAGAGAAGACCAAGTTTTTTAGATGCATAGGAAGCAATATTTGTAATGTGCTTATGCCAAGAGAGAGATTAGAAGTTGGGGTAACCCCCAATAGAGATATGTGATCTTGTCTAGAAATCAGTGTCATTGAAGATAAGCATAAGAGCAGAAGAATCCTTTGTGAGATATAAAACAGGACTGAGTTTTAAAAGGATTGAAATCAACTAAGTTATCTTTGCCCCACTGGCGATCAGCATTTAAAGAATTGGTAGTGGATATTCGAGAAGTTGAAGCTGTTAGAGCAGGACAACATTTCTCAAACTGAAAAGTGGAATGCAATGTGCTATCATCACCAAAACTATCAATAGGATTTCTTGTCAATGGAAGAAGGTCATTAATATACAAGAAGAAAAGAATAGAAGAAAGAACTGAAAGCTGGGAAACACCAGCATTAGTGGAGAAGTTAAAAGACAGAGCCATCTACCATCATCCACTGGGAGCGGTCCGGATGAAAGCTGAAATACCCAGTTACAAAAAACAGTTGACAAACCATAAGATGGATTCTTATTTAGGCTTTTGTGCCAAAAACATTATCAGAAGCCTTTGAAATGTCAAGAGCAACTGTTTGAGTTTCAGCAAACGTTTCCATTGAATTTGTCCCTAGATAGGTAATATAAGCCAGAATATCACCAGTGGATTGACACTGATGGAATCCATACTGCCGATTGTTGATCAAATGGAATGTTTCTTGATAGTTTAAGAGTTGGCAGTTAGTTGATCTCTCTTTCTAAAGTAAAAGTAATAGCAGTGGGATGATAATTTGATGGGAGGGATTTGTCAAGTTTATTCACAATCCTATTGCATGTTAATTTGGATGGTATCAAGGGTACAAATAAAATGAAAAGAAAATGACACTTTTTTATAAAAATGTTTATATTAAAAACAAAATTGAATACAGAGTTAAAATCAAATAGAGCATGAATAATACAATTTTTTAAACAACAATTTTTTATTTAATATATTACATGTTAATAACTATAAATTTAATCAGATGGTCTCTTTCTAATTTTATTGTATTTTTTTTCAAGAAATTGTAAACTTTCTGTTGAGTAAAGATCTTATTATATTGTTTCTTAATGTCATTCTTCACTTGGGTGTAATATTGTTCCAATTCCTCATCACAATTATCAAGTTTAATAAAAGTATTGAGGCAACTCCTGCCTTTGTGTAATTTAAGTTTTTACTTTATTCTTCATTTTCTTCACTTCTGCTTCACCTACAGATTTTCCCCTTTTAAATTCTGTTGCTATTCCATCTTCATATGATGTTCACCCAATCTTCATCCTCTTTAAGCCATATCCTTGCATCTCCCAAGTTATTATCCTTTTTACCAGTGTCGTGCATCAAATTTTCATTCTCTGAAGAATGTCAAAATGTGTTGATGGAATCAGTAATGCACTGTTGATTCCATTTAAATCAATAAGAACATCGTCTTCATTTAATATCTTTTCTATGCTCTCACTGCTGTACTTTGCCTTACTTCATTTCATTTTGCAACCAAAAATTGCCATTTATAGCTCAGTTGTAAATAGCACTTTTTTATATAATTTTTAATATTGGGCACTGTCTCTACCCCTCTTTTACTTTCTTACTGCCAGGATCACCAAAAAAAACTAAGCCCTCCTCAGTTACTTTCTTTGATGCAAATATTTACTGCTAAGTATGATTGATCTAGCTGTAACATGTAAAAGACACTTAATATTGCCATTATTACTTGATAGAATTTTAGCAGGATGCATAAGTGTATTATTTAAAATTAAAGCCTTAATGTTTTCATTTGCATTTAATTTTTCTTTTGAATTTTTTCAGAATGGTTTCATTATCACCTTTACAAAGTAAGACATTTAATAAGAAATTATATGAATCATTATTAGAAAATACATTAAGCACCATGACTTGCAGCCAATACAAGATTTTCCATTTTTGAACGGGCATTCTAAATTTCCCTGCAAATATATGGCAATATTGTTTCTTGAATAGAACATTTAAATTGAAGAGTGATGATATCTTGACATAATTATTGTATGCAGGATGGTTTGACAATGGTGAAATCTCCATAATCTGTAGGTGTCAAGACAATGGGGACAGGACTGGAACTTGTGCGTTGGTCACTCGCACACTAGTAAGACTTTTATGGATTTATTGGATGATTGTTTTCTGCAGCAGCATGTTCGAGAGGCAACCAGTGAGAGTAATACTCGATGTGATTATCAGCAGTGATCATTCGTGTATTAAGAATTTGCAGATAAAGGAACCGCTAGGTGGCAGTGATCACAATGTACTGATGTAGGATTTACTTAAAGATATAATTACTATCAGGGGTAAAGGAAAGGGTTTTTGCTTCCGTAAAGGTGAGTACAGGGGTCTTAGACAGTTTTTAAATTCTGTACAGTGGGATCAACTGATGATGTTACCAACAGCAAATTCTACGTAGGAAGCATTCAAGGAATTAAGCGTGGAAGCTACTAAAAGTTTCGTACCTGTTAAGAAATATTGTTCAAGGTTTAGGCCTAAATGGTTGTCAAACGAACTAATGAGACTTGTGACAGAGAAGAAAAATTCATGGGATGCATATAAATTATCAGGTGACACAGAAGCCTATGGCAGATATAAGCTAGTCTGTAATCAAGTCACAAAGGAGGTTAGGCAGGCAAAGGCAGATTACGAGAAATCTTTGGCAAAGGATGCTAAGAAAAACAGCAATGATTTCTTTACTTATATAAACTCTAAAAGGAAGGGAATGAGTCTGATTGGTCCACTTGATATCGATGGTTCGACTGTTGATGATCCTGCTCAGATAGCAAACAAACTAAATGAGTATTTTGCATCTACATTCACACATGAGGAGTTTTTAAGGTTTGAAAATGGCAGAAGGTTATCAAATTGTAGCAGGGTGCTTAATGATTTTGTAATAACTGAAAGCAAAGTGGAGGAGAAATTGCTGAAGTTAAACCATTAGAAAGGCAGGCACCCGGGGTGGATGGGATCTATCCAGTTATATTAAAGGAGGCGGCAAAGAAAGTAAGCAAACCCTTAGCCATAATTATGAGAGCATCCTTGGACTCAGGGGAGGTCCCCATGGACTGGAGATGTGCAAATGTATCCCTAATTCACAAAGGGGGATCGAAGATGCATTGCAGGATCATCTAGACAAGACTGCAGCAATAATTCAGACACAGCATGGGTTTGTTAAGGGAAAGTCTTGTCTGACAAATTTGATAGGTTACTATGATGTGGTTACAAAGGAACCGGATGCAAAAAATAATTTTGATATCATATACTTGGATTTCAGGAAAACTTTTGACACTGTTGCACATGGAAGACTACTGTACAAATTGGAGCAGAATGGTATTAAGGGTAAGTTGCTACAATGGATAAAAGGATGGTTAAGTGGGAGAAGACAGAGGGTGGTAATCAATGGGTGCTACTCTTCGTGGACTAATGTTATTAGTGGAGTCCCACAGGGTTTGGTGTTGGGTCCACTGTTTTGTATATTTATCAATGATATTGATGAAGGTATATTAGGCTTAGTGTCGAAGTTTGCAGATGATACAAAGGTTGACAGGGTTGTTAATGACACCCTGTTAATAAAGGGTTGTAATGGCAGTGTGCTACTGCAACAGGATCTAGAAAATTTGGGCAAATTGGACCGAGAAGTGGCAACTGAAGTTTAACCTTGACAAATACAAAGAACTGCATATGGGTAGTAGTAACCTCAGAGAAACGTACCAACTGTGTGGTACTACACTTCAGGTAGTAGAAAATGAAAAAGACCTGGGAGTAATTGTGCAGTCAGATATGAAGTTTTCTGAGCAATGCAGACAGGCTGATAGGGCAGGTCATGAAGTTTTGTCAATGATATATAGGAATTTTGCTAACAGGGAAAAGGAGGTGATTGTCCCTCTGTATAAGGCAATGGTCAGGCCACGCCTTGAGTACTGCGTACAGGTCTGGAGGCCTCATTTTAGGAAGATATAGATTTGCTTCAACGTGTACAGAGAAGGGCAACAAGATTGGTGAGGGGAATGAAGGGATCCTCTTACCAAGAGAGGCTTAAGTTCTGCAAATTGCAGCAGCTGGAGACTAGGCACCTGTGAGGTGATCTGATTGAGGTGTATAAGGCATTGAATGGGTTGAGCATGCTTAATTTTGATGGGATTATTCCACTTGTTCAGATTACAAACCTAAGGGAGCATAAATTCAAATTAAGGAAAGACAGATGTAGAATAGATGTGCTGAAATTTTCCTTTAGCCAGTGAGTGATTAATTGCTGGAACAAACTTCCATCTGTCGTTGTGGAAGTTGATAGGTTAAATAAATTTAACGGAGGAACTGGAGAAACATTTAGACGGATTTGTTTTGTAATTTTTTTTTTTTTTTTTTTTTTGGCTGATGCTGCATAAGCTCATATACTGGCTTTCTTGCATCACATGCCACTACTACAACTAGGGGATCCTAATGCAGTATGCCTTTGACACTTGTCCTAGCATTTGTTTCTGGGCACCTCCGTAGCCAGGTGGGTAGGAGCAGCAATGTCTAGCACACATTTCTTGATTAGACTAGGGTTTGAGCCCGTGACCACCAAATACGGAGGATGCAGAAAGGTCAGGGAATGACCACCGCATGTCCCTGTAGAAATATGGCATTAGTTGCTAATGCTCCTAAAAACCAAAATAACAACAATAACATTTTTCCCTGTTGATAACTTTCTTGGGAATTTTTTAGGACTTTGTTGTGCCATAGCAATAAATACGTGCTACACATGTTTTATGAATTGTGATTGGAGGCTGATAATTACAATTTTTTCTTCACATACATCTTTCACATGCTGGTGTGCCCATAAACCCCAAGAGGTGCTGATGCTGTTTCAGATGTACTAATTAGACATATTAAACATGCAGGTGTTTAATTTCGAAAAAATGTTTCTCTACATAGAAATAAATAAAATTTTATAATGAAATAATAACAATTGCTTAGCTAAATTTACTATAACTTTTGATAAAAGTTTATCAAAATTTAGAATAGCTGTGGACACACATTTCAATCTGCTCTCTTCTGATCCTATGGATTAGAACAAAAAAAAAATTGGAGACATACAATTTTTTAAATTTTGTTTTTAATTACATCATAGCAGAAAAAATTGCCTTACACAAATAGTTTGATTCAAATGGGGTAGTTATTTTGCAGGGCCGCGTTATGTCACCTTGCATCTTCAGTACATTGTAGGCGCCTCCGTAGCCATGTTGGAAGGAGCAGCAATGTGTAGCTTACGCTTCTTGATTAGACCGGGGTTCGAGCCCATCACCGCCAAATATGGAGGATGCGGAAAGGTCAGGAATGACCACCGCATATCCCAGAGCAATATGGCCTTAGTTGCTAATGCTCCTAAAAACCAAATAACAATAACAACAATAACAGTACATTGTTAGTTGAAAGCTCAAGAAGTTGCTGCTTGCTAATACTATTATAACATTTAGTTGTCAACACCAAACACCAAAAATTTGTCTCACTTGGTATGTAAGTTATCATTACATCACTCCACAAACCTTATTTTCCCAATTGGTGGTATCCATCTCCTGGTTGGTTACATGTACCACTAGTTGAGAAATATATTTCTAAATTATAGGAGAGAATTCAGGAAGTAGCACACTGAAATATGTTGCCTTTGTTAATTGTAATCCATAGTTATTCTAATTTATTCAAAGACTTTCTAAACTTTTATCAAAGGTTACTGCAGTGGGTTTTGACTTTTTTTTAATAACGGCGCCCCTAAGTAATTTATATTATTTTGTGGCACCCCCTACTCAATTTACTGGCTGTTAGGTCCAATTTTCACACACCATACATGTGTGTTATATAATATAAAAAATATGTTATATGTAATAATAATATAACTATAAACAAAATTACAATTCATAATACAAATCATATATAATAATTTTATTCTTTATATAGAGGTACTAAATAAACATCAGTTATAGATCATCACAAAATTAAAAAGATACCATACACCTTTTTATAATGAAATAAATATATAAATTTTAAAAAATAATAAGTTTAAGTAACTTAAACCCAAATTATGTGGCACCCCTGGAATGTGTTGCGGCAACCCCTGGTTGAAAACACCGAGTTACTGCAGGCTTAGTTGAGCAGCTAGTCATTTTTATATTAAGATTTTATTTGTTACTCCAGTACTTATGCGGCCACAAGAATTCTGGATTTATATATCCTAAATGCTATATACTACGAACGTGCTCTTTTTAAGAGAGAAAGTATTTTTCTTATTTGTTTTTAATGTATGAATTTTAATTATATAAAAAATTCCAAATGATTTTTTGCATATAATTTTACTTTATTACTTTGTTTCAGAAAATAAAAATTGATTTCCAGTCTACAGAACTCCCTGATGAATTTTTAGCCAACATTGAATCATCACCACCATCCCTTCAAATTCCAAAACAGTACCTAATTCAATCAAAAAGTAAGAGAAAGTTATTTCCGGAGGAACTGAATGGTTTGTAAATCATTTTTCTTCTTTAATAATTGACTCCTTTATATTTTATGAAAATATAAACATATTTGGTACCTAGCTTCCAACTCTCCAGATTTACAACAGAATCCATCTTTTTTCTCAGTTTGACTCATTCCCATCTCACCATTGTAATATAGTTGGTGAAAAAAGAGTATCACATTTTTAAAAATTTTGCAAATTTCTGCTTATTTTTATTAATGAATCGGCCATCAGGTATGCTATGGTAATCTGCACTGCAAAATAGGAACACACAATGGTGTTGCTCTCTGCATGTGCAATAATTCATAGTACTTGTGTAATGCAGAACTAATTAACAATGTCCTTCAGTAAGATGCCAAAGTAAAATATAACAAAATTTTAGAAGGCATATAGTAAGATATTTCATCTAACGTTAAAGCTAAAAAAAGTAACGCTTTTTCCTTGAGTACTGCATATAGAGATGATTTTTTTTTTTTTCAAGTGACAGAAAATGAAATGTAATCCGACATCTTCAATCATATAAGCATAATTACAGCATGCATTGCATAGAAAGAAATGCAAAAATAAATGTTGCATTTCACGTCTATGTGCCAAATGTTTATTTGCATCTTTTGTCATAGAACATAATGTTCCTCTGAGTTGTTCTGATCATATAGACTTCATGTTCAGAAATGTTTTCCGAAATAGCAAAAAAATATGGTTGTGGAAGAACAAATATAATAGGCATTGTTAGTAAAAATGCACAATAATGGTCAAATATGGTCCAATTTTCCTAGAAAAATTTACCATTTTTGCTTGTTATAGATGGCAGTAATCGTGGTTATTCCTAGCTTGGTACATGTACCCCTTTTGCAATTAAGAAAATTGTCAAATCAGAAGCAACTTGTTGCAATGCCAGCATTGGAAGGTGACTCTACAGGGTACAACATTAGGCATTATCTGAACAACCTGAAAGCATATGGGATCAGTGTCGAGTCCGGGGGGGGGGTGACCTGGGGTGATTTTCACCCCAGTGGAATAAAATCCCCCCACCCCGGTGAAAAATAGTAATTTTTAATTTTATTCAAAGACCTCGGATGTTGAAATTTTCGGCCCATTTTTTGTTTAATTTTAATTGAAATTTTCTTCTTGCTGCACTCTTTAGGGGTCATATTATCAGTTTACCCAATGCTGTAATTATAAAACACAAATTCAATAAATTTGTCAAATAAACACAGCAAAAAAAATCACAGAAACTAAGTGTGATCTAAGAAAATAAGTGTGGTACTCATTAGGTGGTACATAAAATGAAAATGGTACACAAACCACCTCTTGATAGTGTTTCAGACAAATGGTCTGTTTGTGACTAATTCTTTGTTTGTATATTGCTAACAAGACCTACTGTATCGCAGGCTGTGAATAGGTTTGCCTGAATTGGTCCTATTGTAATTAGAAAGTGTCCTGCGGTTTTCAGGGGGAGAGCTAAACAATGTTTGGGCAGAGAGAGAGGAGAGTACTGCAGCCTCTATTTCAATCGTTGGCAGTTTTGCTTTATGGTTTTCAGATTCCCTTCATTTGTTTTTTTCATAGCAAGAGCTACTTGTGGCTAATTCTTCCTTTGTATATTGCAAACAAGATAGTTTGCAGCCTATAAACAATACATTTTATGATCATTTTAATTATACGTATCTGTATCTGTAATATTGCAAGATTGCATGAAGATACGCTTAGAAGACCCGAATAAGTTATTGGAAAAATTAATAAATGAAGTGATTGATACATATGCAAAGAAAAAGCAAAGAAGAATAGTATTATTCTAATACTTGTATGTTTGATTATAATTTGTGTGATTTTTTTTTTTTTTTTTTTTTTGCAAATTTTAATTTCTGATTTTCATATAATTAAACTATGATTATTGTCAGTAATGTGGTTTTTGTGAACTGACTATTGGTATTTAGATGTTAAATAATAAATATTTCCTTTTGTTTCCTATTTTGTTTTCTCATATTCTCTTATTATAACATTCATATACAGATTTGTTTGTAATATATATAAATATGTTGTAAATATTAAATAATAATAATAAATATACACATATACCACATATAGCCTCCCTCCCCAAAGTTTGCATTCTTCCCCTTGGTACATGTACCCCTGAAGATTACATCCCCCCCCAGCACAAACACTCTGGATTCAACACTATGGAATTCCTTCAAAAAAACTGTCTGGCACTAAATGTTGGTAATGTGTCTGTTATGGTAGAACTAAAAATGAGTAGCAGGGGTATTAAAAGAGGAGATTAAGCACTTTGTCGTAATAGGCTGTCCTTGTCGTCTCAATAATATGTGTACTGAAAAGGTCAGAACAAGTGCAAATAAACAGATTTAACAAAATTTAACTATATACTTTTATAAAGTAATATATACTTCACCACATTTAATCTTAAAAGAAATAATAATGAAATACACTTGTATACCTAGATTAGTGAGGTGTTGGGTCCATATTTCATTAAAAAAGTGCTTCATAAACCATATTCCCCCCCCCACACACACACACGCACACAAAAATAGCAAGTGTGCCCCCAGGGGAAACACACAGAACTTGGGGAACCACTGCTCTATCTGCAAGAAGAAATAAGGTAGTCTTAGCGAGCATATGCATATACAGTGAAACTTCCCTTTAACGGACAGCCATGGGGAACGAAAATGTGTCCGTTAGAGAGAAGTGTCCGCTAACAAGAAGTCTGAGGGAGGAAAAAAAAAAAAAGAAAGAAAGAAAAATCAAACGTTTAATGTAAAATTAAATTAAAATATATACATATTTTGAACAATATTTTTGTAAATAATATACAATAACATACACAAGAGATAAAGAAAAATCGTTAAACGCTTGATGTAAAATTAAATTAAATTATATACAGATTTTGCACAATATTTTTGTAAATAATATACATACAATTGTGCTATGCATATTGTGACTTTATCTTAAGAAAAATACATACAGTAATCACTTATTTTCTTCTGCACCTTCTTCCGGCTGATAATTTTGTTTTCAACGTTTGTTTGGAGTGAAGAAACCATCGAAAGTCCTTCAGTGGCAAAAAAACATTTTTAAACGATTGATTTGTACGAGCACTTCTTCTGTTTTCATCGGTGGTTCGTCGTTAATATGTTCTTCGACAGAATGACCTCCTTCCATTTCGTCATCCTCATGAGGAACTTCTTGAAAAATATCGATGATAATGTCGTTGATATCTAGAGCACCATCTTCTGTAGTTAGGTTTGAGTCTATATCTTTGTAGCCAGGGTCACTTGTAGCGGAAGTATCGTACATTATCAATAGATGTTGAAGTTCTTGTTCTTCTTGGTGCTCCACATTGCTGTTCACAACTTCAATTTTTGCGTTTACTGAAGAGGAAATCCATTGAATCGCATCTAGGATGCTGATTTTCTTTGCAAGGTCACTCGCACGTGTTACATCATTCATGTTTGCAATGAGATGTCTTAAAATACGTTTTCTGTAGTGAAGTTTAAAATTTTTTATTATCCCTTGATCCAAGGGCTGACACTCTGCAGATGTGTTTGGTGGCAGAAAAATGATTTGAATTTTGGACAATTCAATGTGCGGGTGAGATGCAGCATTATCCATGAAAAGAATAATTTTTCTGTTTTGACGAATCATGTTTTGGTTAAAGTGACTTATCCATTCGCTCATGATATCTCGTGTCATCCACGCTTTTTTATTAGACTTCCAGTCAACATCCAAAAGATTCAACTTTATGCCCTTGAAACAACGAGGATTTTGTGGGTTTCCTATGACAAGAGGTTGTTCAAAGTCTCCCAGCATATTTGTACACAATAGTACAGTCAAGCGTTCCTTAGAAATTTTTCCGCCCTGGCACTTTTCGTTTTTTAGACTCATTGTGTTTTCAGGAAGAGTTTTAAAAAAACAACCCTGTTTCGTCACAGTTGTAAATATCCTTAGCTTCAAAATCAAGACATAAATCTTCCAATTTGACGGTCCACTCTGTTACAACCACAGTATCAACAGATCCACCTTCACCACTTATGGTTTTCCAAGAAATTTTATGCCGAGTTTTGAACTTGTCTAGCCATCCCACAGAAGCTTTGAACTCATTTACTCCCATAGATTTCGCAACCTCCAAAGCCTTTTCCCTAATAATAGGCCCATTAATGGGAATTTTTTTAGCACGTGCGCGACAAATTTGAAGTCCAACAGTTTTCGGGAATGATTTTTGAACCTGATCATTTACGTGTTGCCAAAATTGTTTGAGCAGTTCATTTTTTTTCTTTAGGATGTCGCTTACCTGCGTCTTCCCGATTTTGAATTTTACAGCGAGATTGCGAACACTATTTTTTTGCCGATCATGCACATTAATTAGTTCGACTATTTTTTAAAGTTAAATGCTTACGAGAAGACATTGTGCACTTCACACGACACTGAAGAAAACTGAAACTGAAAAGACAAAAGGCCGACCATATTCCCCCCCCTCCCTGCACACACCGAATTCATCAGAAGTTTTACACGTGCCTTAAAATTCTTAAATTAAATTAAAAATTAAAACAATTAAAAAAATAAAAAAAACTGTAATAATATTATTTTTTTAACTTGCTAGAAAGGCAAAGGCTAAAAAATTAATATGGTAAATCATTCAAATCCAGCTATCTCAAAAACTGGACATTTTTGTGATTTGCAAACCAGATTCTAATTTGATGCAAAACCCATTTTCTGAAGTGCCCCACTGGATGACAGACTGGTTCACTAAATATGATTATATTTAAGTTAAAAATTTTTTAACTTAATGCCTTCGAAAGCTCATTTGAGAGCCAGAAAACATACAACAGCCATAAATGGTCTTAGAACCTTATGATAAAAGGTCTGCTGGCTGCCAGACTAAGTCAAACATTTACAAGATTTATTTGTAAAGCCATACAAGTATATTAAATAATTGAATTTGTAATAATTCATCAGGTTGGATCAGTACATCATCATTGTGATGGCAGAACTATATTTATGCTACTGTCTTGAGAAAAAACTTAGTAAGAGGTTGGTTATTGATTTTTGTAGGATTCCCCTAAATGGCTGAGCTTTGACAGCCATGCTTTTATTCCAGGTGGAAATTTTGGTAGTTCCAAAGTGATCCTACAATCAGATCAGTGAGATTGCTGTGATGACAGCCAAGTTATTTTTCTTTGACAGAAAAGGCTGTGGCTAATTTTTTTTTTTTAATTGAATATGAATATAATTGTAAATTTACTATCTGTATGAAACACATCATAAAGTTTGCCATGAATGTTTTGCTTCAATCAGTTTGCCATCCTTCAGCCTGTATTGATATTATGTTTCTTTCTACTCATCTTTGATTGGTCTTTAATGATTGTGATTGACAGGGACTAGAGCTTTGGAATTTAGTGTAAAATCTTCCAGGGAGCAGACATAATGTATGTTGACAATCTTGTATCAATCTGATTATTATTTTTTTTTTTTTAAGTAATACCTGAACATACTGTCATTTATATTTAAATTTTTGTTGGGTGGAACTAAGCAGACTGTGGAATCAGAATTAGGCATGAAACCTTCTGAACAAGACATTTGAAAATTTGATGTTGATCTGACTTTCCTCACAGTAAATGCCCAAACACCCAAAATGTACAGTCATTTATATATTTAGATTTTTATGGATGTGGGTGGGGGAACAGTGGGAAAATGATGTAAACAGAATTGAGTCTAAAACGTTCCCAGGGGCAAAGTATAGATCCAACTTTTCCTTATCAAGTAATTCTCAAACATCTGAAGCATAGTTTTATCTTGTTCATAACTTGATGTGTGTTGGGGGGTGGAGGAGAATTTTAGTATTTCTGTTTGTCTAGTTTTAATAAAATTTGGGATGACCAGGCAAATTTTTCTAAAACAAACAAATATAAACAAAACAGCCTGTGTAACAACACAACTTCATTGGAAGTTGGGTTGTTACATGCAAGCAAATGATTGAATGGATTATACATTTGCAAATGTTCCTAAAAAGCATGATGATAAAATGATTGTGACTGCATTGGTATCAGCTGGTAATATGTAGTGGAACAGTTCATTTTGGTAAATACATGTGGTTTAAGCCAAGACATCTCTACTCCAAGTCTGCTCCACTGATTCCTGAAGTGGATTGTTGCTTCTCAATGATTGGCTGAGACATAACTAGAATAACTTTCAGCCAACAGAAATTTACAGGCACAAATTAAGTACTGAAATTTTTTATATAGGTTTGGCTTGACATCCCATTGGGATGTCAAGCCAAACCTATATAAAACAAATATAAAATTTCATGAAAATCAGACAAATAGAAATCTGGCAATTACTGTTTATTTTTCCAAACAGTTTTTATGGAAAAAAGAAATTTATAGATTAAATATAGTTATAACACAGTAGAATTAGCTTTAGACGGTCCATGCATGCTTCCTGTGCATTGTTATGTAAGACTTATGAATGTGGTGTTGCTTCAAACAGATACGTACATTCAGTGATCACTGAATTATGACCATTCCAAATGTAATGGACTCTGCTGCATAGCTCGCTGTATAAATAGCCAAACAGTTTCTGACACTAGAGCAGTGGTAATTTGCATCTGGTTGTGCAAGTCAAAGTAACAGTTATGGGACAGTAAAGGTATCACAGAATTTTAAAAGTACATGATTGTGGGAGCTCGTGCATTAGGTGCCTCCATACCAGAAACTGCACATCTTGTTGGTTGCTCATGAATTGTACACCTTAACCCACCATGGTTAAAGTGTACAAAGAATGGTGTCAGACAGGTCAAACCATCTACCACCAACAGAACTGTAAAAGATTACTCAAGGTGGGTGTTTGTGGTAAGTGAAGAGTGCAGCATGTTGTACGATCTCAGTGGCAGGTCACTGTACTACAGTTGAAATCGCAGTACAATATGGGGAATGCAAGAACAATATCCCAAATGATGATCACTACACACTCAGACATATTGGGTTCCGTGGCAGACAACCCAAGAGACACCCTCTCCCCATCTCTGATCATTGTTGACGACAAATGTTGTGGTGTCAAAAAAAACGCTGGTTGGACACTGAAGGACTGGGAACAAGTGTGCTGGTCAGATAATCCAAATATGTGGACTCATCTGGCACACAAAGACACACTGACGGATGACTCAAGGTGGGTGTTTGTGACTTCATGTGTGGTACAAGCAACACAAATCTGTGGACCCATTGTGCATGGTGCCCACTATCCAGGTAATTGGTTGCTTAATATGGAGCATATTTTGCTGGCAAGAACTAGGACCTCTGTTGCATAAGGACCAATGTTTCACTGGTGAGGTCTACTGGCAGCTATTAGGAGACAGTGTGTGTGCACTGCTATGTTGCATATTTTCCTGGAGAAAAATGGCATCTTCCAAGTGCTGTGTCATCAGGCCCTCACTGTATACAAGTGGTTTGAGGAACAAAATGAAGATATCACTTACCTTGATTGGCCTCCAAATTGACCTGACCTCAATTCAATTGAACACCTGTGGAATGTTTTTGGATGGGAAGTGAGGTGTATGGACATGCAGTCTTCATCTGTTCCGACACTATGGAAAGCCTTGCAGACTACGGATGCTTTCAGACATCTAGTGGAGTCAGTGCCCAGGCAAATGGCAGCTGTTATCCGTGTAAATGGTGGCCCGACACATTGTTAGGTAAAAGTAGTAAAGTGAAGTGCAGCCATTATCAAACCACTGCAGGATGGAAGCCTCCTCAACAATTCATGCTGAAGGGAAATGGACCATAATCTGCCATACTGGTCCAGTGCAGGTTGGCAGATCGACCGTATTCAGCAGTCACGGGCTTGAACCCCGGTCTACTCAAAGAGCGTGTGCTACTGCACTCCCGCTCCTGCCCACTTGGCTACGGAGGCCGTCCATATGCGGGGAGCATTGTCGAGGCCACGTTATGTCAAGGATCTGGGTATATAACTTTGCGTGTGTATGCCATATCCAAAAATTTCATTACTTCATACAGCATGTCCCACCCACTTTTTCTCACTATTGAGTAGGTAGTCATAATTCAATGGTGACTGTATATGTGGAGAGAAAAAATATTTAAAAGTATATGGGAAAGAGCAATAAATATTATACTCTTGCAATTAAACTGTATGGCTAAGCTTTGAGAATATAAAACTGTAATGTTTTGTTAGTGTTCTATAAAGTTATAATGTTAGTAATTGATTGATAAAAAAAAAACTATATTTACTTGTCACTTCAGTTAATCACAGAAAAAAAATTCAATTAATTTTAAGAAAAAACAGAATGCACCTGAAATGTAATGCACTGCATGCATTATCTCACTTGTAATGGAAGTATGTTATCAGACGTTTGGATATTATTTAATATGAAAAAGTTCAATCAATGTCACAATTTCTGTATGTGTTTCATTGGTCCCAGGAAAGCTTTTAAGATGAATCATAGCTCCTGCTCCCCCATCTGTTGATATAAATGTATGAAAGGAAACTGAACTCTGATAGCAGAAATGGAGAATACATGACTTTCACACTAAAATAGCTCTGATTGAAAATATAAAGTTGCATATATTATTTAGAAATTTTTAATGATGACTTTGCATTAAGAAACAAGTATTGAAAGCTAAGTGTTGTCTTAAGTCATTGGTATAAAATTGACGCAATTAGTCATTAATAATGTGAGCTGTAATAAAATGCTGTTAAATGCAGCCATAACACTTGAAGAAAAAGAATTAGCTCTGATGGCAGAAATTTGTGCAATGAGGCCTAGGGATAACTGGGGGAAATATGACTGTAACAGATGCAACAGAAGAATAAGATCTTATCCTTCTAAATCCATATAAAATTCAGTTCCATTCAGAGATTTACATGTTTTCCAAATGTAGTAATGCCTTTATTAAATAAAAAGAAACATCATTTATAAAATGGGTATACCAGCCTATAAAATACGCAAAATTATTGCTTCTCAGTCAAATATGATTTGAACAACAGGTGGTGCATTGTAACATCATTGATAATTCTCTCCAATGAACAAGTAAAGGGAAATTAATTTGCCTTTGCATTTAGTGGCATTAGTTATTCGGGTTTTACCTTGATTATTATTAATAGGTGTGCTGATACTGTATTTTCATCTTATGTTCTGTAAGTTTCTGGGAAGAAAGTAATGGGTCTAGTTCTGATTTTGTAGCCTTTCCACCTGCATACAGAAATCTGTACATATGAAAGTGGATCAGCACCAGACTTTCATTGTATATTCCCTGGGAAGTTTTAGGCTCAATTATGATATTCTCACACTCCCACAGAAATCTGCATACACAAATGAAAGTATGTTTCAGATGTTTGGGCATTATTTGAGAAGAAAAGGTTTGATCAACATCAGATTTTCTGCACAATTTATTGGGTCCCTTTATTCTGATTCTGTAGCCTTCAGTTCCTCCTCACACACAAACATTGCTGTGAATGGGGAGGAATTGCTATAATCAGTCCAGGACTTATTTAGAGCATTGTTAAGGTAATACCAAATTTCATGTTGATAGGTTAATCCATTTTTCCTGTTAACTATCTATCACCCTTAAGATTTACTGCTGCTATACATCCCACCTCATGGCTTACTCATCATGACCATTACATGAAGTTTTATAACAACTTGAGTACAATATAGAAGTTTCCTATAAACAAACACAAAATATAATGCAATGCATACCTTAGTTTATTTATTATTATTGTTATTATTTTATTTATTTATTATTAATTTTTTTTTTTTTTTGCATTTTCCACCATTTTCCTTGAGGGGAAATTACCATGTAATTGGTTACAACTTTGAATTGCTATGAGCATCCCTTATTTAATGAGGGATATTCCTAGCAATACAAAGTTTGACTCTTGTTGCTGGCCACTCATGGGCTATTAGTATTAATACGTACCTCCTTCAGTAGCAGCCTGCATTTGGTTTGATATCAGAGTTCATTTTGCCAAAACACTCTGTACTGAGCATGCAGACAAGAAAATGTTATCTTTCTCACTTCATGAATGATGTGTGTTGTGATGGCATATGAAACATACAGATATTATTCAGGGCAATTCAAAATTTGCTTAACCCAGTTGTCAGTAATTAAAAATCTATTGATTCTTTTACTATCAGATTCTGCAATTAAGTAATAACTATAATGATAAGTAATTATAAAAAAAATATAAATGTTGGCAGTGCCCACCTTTTTGAATACCTGCACAGACTTTATCATATTCAATGAAATTCTTTTTTCTTTATCAAGTTATTTGATGCATCACATGAATATGATTAGGATGAAAGCCTAACTTTTTTTAATATCATTTTATGTACTTGAATAAGAGATGCACCTGTTCGTGGTACAATTCTTCACTGTTATTTTTTTTGGGCGGCTGTAATAAATATTGATCTTCATGTTTATCTTTGCTTAGCAGTGCAGTGTGTCCAGTTCTTTTTTTTTTTTTTTTTTTTTTGTCAAAACACGTTTTGCAAAAATGGATTCCCTTTACCGCTGATTGTAGTTATATCTTTAAGTAAATCTGACATCGGTACACTGTGATCACTGCCACCTAGTGGTTCCTTGAACTGCATTTTCTTAATGCATGAATAATTACTGCTGATAACCAGATCAAGGGTATTACTCTCTCTCTGGTTGCTTCTTGAACATGCTACTGTAGAAAACAATTATCCAGTAAATCAACAAACGTCTTGCAAGTGACCAACCCACAAGTTTCAGTTAAAATCCCCCATTATAGTACAGTCAGTCCTCGTATAGCACGATAGTTGTGTTCCTAGAAACCCTTGTGCAATGCAAAATCGTGCAATATAAACAACAGGCCCTAGGGGAAAAATAGGGTTAGGTGCCGACCACCCAAGATTGAACACACATTTGTAACCAAAACATTACCAAACACAATAAATAATCATAATAAAATACTTACGTATTTTATTACGAGTATTACATAATAAAATATTCCTAATGCTTTTGCTTCTATCGTAAGCAAACTTGTTTTTTGTTTGATTTTCTGTCCAAAGAGATGACAGCCGTTCCATCTCTTCCAATTCTTTGTGTCTTAATCTAATGGATTTTAATTACACTTTGAGTTGTTCCTGCTATGAAAGTTTTTATTTTCTCTGCATTCTTTGTAATTCTCGGCGTTGCCTCATTTAGGTCTGTAGCACGTGCAATATCACATGGTCTTTCATTTCGCTCAGAGCGTTTCACAATTTCATATTTTTTCTCTATCGACAGAGGCGGACTGGCCATAAGCCTTACCGGGGAAACCCCGGTGGGCCATAGGCCGGTGTGTTTTGGCCATAAACCATAGTATGAAGCCACTATAAATTTTCCCGGATAAGAATTTTTGACCCAGTCCGCCTCTGTTTATCAATATTGCTTTTCTTTTTCTCTTGGAATCTGCAGTGTCTTCACCAGGACGCTTCCTTTTCACACCTTTTAAGTATTTTACTTATTTTTTAGGGAATAAAGCACAATTACAAAACGAGGAGGCACGCTTGATACACATAAACAAAGCTGCGCACTTGTGTAGCAACTGGATGAACAACACCGTAAAGGCAGAGATACACTATTAACACCTCGCATTTTACTAAAGCACATTTCTAGGGGTTACTACCATAAAACAATAAAAACAGTTTCTAGTTGCGTTTCTGCTAGTGAATCTGTTACAAACCGGTAGTAAACTCGATCTAATTTCATTTGCGATTATACCGATAGCTGGAATTGTGTTGATTTTTACTTTGTTATGGTGAAATGTGTTTCCCCTTCACTGATATAAAAAACAAATACATTTTCAGAATCTTCTCTTCATTCCTATCGTGTTGCGTTCAGTTGGGGTGATTCTGCATTGGACTGCTATTTCTTGTAAACACAAAGGCGAATCGTGCATAAGCGAATTTGGTTCGTGTTATATAAAATATCGTTCCCCTATTTATAAATCGTGTATGATCGAATTCGTGTAGTGTAAACACGTGTTATACGAGGACTGATTGTACATTCTATAAGGACTCTGTACAAAATTTTACAGAGATATTGAATGCACGATTGTAATGTTTTACAAAAGCAGCAGATGTATGCGTAATCTGTGTTTTTCTTTAACTGTAGACTATGTTTAACTTTTCATAAATGCATTAATTATATTAACACAGCTTGCTGTGAAATATTTGTCAAGTACTGTTCCTTATTTACCAATTATTATTTATTTACTCTTCCAGAAGAAACAGATCAAATGAAAATTAAGTTAAAAGAGGAGTTCACTAGTATTTATGGGTGAGTGCATTTTTATTGCATTAACAATATTGTGTTAACAGGAAAAGTTTTTTTTTTTTTTTTTTCATATTTCTTTCCAAAAAAAATATTTGGTCCATTGTTAAACAATTGCTGCTTGTATGCCATAACAGGGAAGCTATCAGCACTTGCCTTGCAGTATGGCTGTCCTAGAATATGAACAGAAATTTTTTAAAAAACTATTTTGTTTGTTTATATCTTTTATATAAAAGCAGTATCGCAGTGTGTACCATTTTACAACTCCCCTTCATTGCTGAGTTAAACTAATCGGTTAACTACAGTAGTGTTGAAAATCGAAATGAGCCAGCATTTATTTATTTATTTTTATGCTGGTGCCTTGAAATAATTGCAGTAAGTGCCAGATATTGTAATCACGTTCGAATTGAATTTTGATTCTATTAAATTGCAATTTTAATAAGCAAAAATCAGAGGAATTTTATTCACAGGCTATAAAAATGAAGATATAAATCACAAATTTATATGGCGCCTCCTTGGCCAGGTGGACAGGAGCAACAGTGCGTCGCACACGCTTCTTGATTAGACTGGGGCTCGAGCCCGTGACCACCAAATACAGAGGATGAGGAAAGGTCAGGGAATGACCACTGCATATCCCCGGAGCAATATGGCCTTAGTTACTAATGCTCCTAAAAACCAAATAACAAACAAACAAACAACAAACAACAAATTTATACTTTTATTTTATCTTATCAATTAACAAAATTAAATGATACGTGAAAATTGGAAGAATATTATCTACAGGTTAGCAAAATATAGAATATATTCTAATATTCTAAATAACCTGTGGATAATATTCTTCTATATAGCAAAATATAGAAGAATATTATCCACAGGTTAGCAAAATAAAAAAAAAAGTTACACTTATGTGCATAGCTTAATTAATATATATACAGTATTAACTAAACATAACACTTTGTAATCTGCTATTTCTGTTCACTGACTTTTTTTTTTTTTTGAGTTGTAAAATCTGAAACAGTAAAAAAAAATAAAAATAAAAAAAATAAACATCAATCAATAACAAAGAACATGGCTTGCAGAAATTGCGACTAACACTATCGCACAAGTGAGATACAGAGTAAAATATTTACAAAGTTTCTGTATAGGAATGAAGAGATTCTGAACATTTACAGAGTTTTATTTTACCGTACTGAAGTTATGGTCTGCTTCTTTGCCTTTTAAAAGGAAGCAGAAATTTTAACAATTAAATCAAAGATTGAGATTTTAAACAGGCTTTCAAAGGGAGAAAGTGTATCTTCGTTAGCAAGATTTTACAATTAGCAAAATTTTATGAGTTTGGAAAATCAACCATAACAGAAATTAAAAACAATGAAAATATTTTAAAGTTCACATTGAAATTTGATTCATATGATGGATGCAAAAAAAAAAAACTGAGAACTTCAAATGACCGATCCCTCAAAGATACTGTTTGTTGTTGTTGTAGTTGGGTTCTGGGAGCATCAGCAACAAAGCCCATATTACTCCGTGTATACTGTCTGCAAATTGCACGTTCTGTGGTCGACTTTCTGTTTGCTGGATGAAAATCCAAGTTTTGGGGAGAAAAACCGTGCTACCCTCTCACGAGACTCGACTAACTCAGCCATGTTGTGAAAAAGGCCCATAAAAATTTTTCCCGTTGTTGATGGGACTCAAACTCTGGTCCTTTACATCCAGGGTGGGGAGGATGGTGATTCTAATTGTGCTACCCACGAAGGCTAGGTGCGAGCAACAAGTTGAATACTGTCCAACTTAACTACTCTTGCTGAAAAGAGTGAGAGATCTGACAACAAAGAAAGGATGTTCGAAAATAGCCCAGGAAAAAATAAGTAATTATTTTCGTTAAAGGCGTATACATATGTGTTATTATAGCTGAAAGTTCCATTTGTTTTGTGTTACCTATGAATAAAAATATGTAAAGTACAACTCAGGGTTTTTATTTCTAAACTTACCAAACCTTTTTTTTTTTTCTCTAGAACTGTATTTTTGATAAGTTTGAAAATCAGAACAAATCGGTGGTCTGAACTACCCCCAGTCCCAGTTCGGATTATCGACGCTCTACTGTATTAGCATTAAAGAAGAGTTATTAGTATAATCAACTTGAAACAGTGCTAAATAAAATTCCACATCTTTCCTGACTCATTTCAGGTATTATTCCTCTTGCCAAAGGGATACCTTAGTGTTAAAGTGAGTTGACAATTGTGTATTGTAACTTCATGGCTCTCAGATAAAAAGCGAATAAATATTTATTCAGAGATAGGACAAATAATAATCAATGTTAAATTAATAATTTGCAAAACAAAGACATTAAAAGCCCTGAATTTAGATTTCTCGATTTGTGATTTTCAACATTTTTTCCAATGACCACAACAATTCGCCTTTTTGTGGTCGTGATTAAAACCCCCCAATAAATAAATAATTTCTTCCAGATTAGAAGTTCTTGTTTTAGTGTTTCTTTATTTCTTCTGCATTTAGTCTCTTCACCTTGATTTTGTATTATGCAATAATTACTCATGTTGTTTGCTGGCCTTGTGTGTAACAGTAAATGGGTTTGTGCCATTCGTACATTAGGAATGGTAGGATCAATCTTCTTTTTTGAGACTAACAAAATACAATCCCTTGTTCTTAGCATAATCCATTCAATTTATTTTGTGTAAGTGCTCTTACATATTGTACATTATAAATTTGTAATTATTATTTAAATTAGAGCAGATATTGCATAAAAATAGGAATCAGTTCAAATATGATGTGCACAGAAATGGCTAACCATCTCTTACTTGCACTATTGTCATTAAGTAAAATTGTTATTCAGAGACAAAACAGTCGAAGAAAAATGAAATATGGGGAACTATCAAAAAAAAAAAGAACCTGAAGCTGGAGCAAACAAAGAATTACAGAAAATTCTGTTGGAGTGAGTCTAGCTAATAAGATCTAATAATGTAATTTATAAGATCTAATAAATTAGTGGCCTTATCTAAAATTGTTGCTCTTTGTGGTCCTGTGTCCTACCTGTCCAGTAGAAATAGAAATTGCACTAGTAGACTACAGCCCCTTGATCTCAGTCTGATTCATTCAATGAAGACAAGTATCAAAAGAAATTTACTCAGAAAGCAATTGCTACCTTAGAGAGAAAGGCTGGGTTAAAACTTAATATCCTGCAGTGCAGGTAATGCATATAACAGTGAGTTCTACAACAATTGCTTTGCAAAAGTAGGGTTTGTTGCTACCACTAAAGTACACATAAAGACAAAGATGAAGACAATGAATATGGGGTCAGAGAAGGAATAGAAGAGTTACTTCTCATGCAGTTATTCAATTCATTGATTTTGTGAAGGAGGATGATAGTGTTTTTGAAGAAATATGTGATTCTGCAGTGAAGGAAAAGGAACAAAAGGATTTAGAGAGTGAAGAAGTGAATGAAAAGGCAGTTACTGACTTTGAGGCTGTCTGAAGATGTAATGTGATGTATTCCTCCAAACTCAGTTCAAACCACCTCAACTTAAGCAGCTAGGGAGGGAGTTGCTCTTATTTTGAGAAACTGAAACACCCAACAAAGCAGACATTTCTCTGGATTATTTCAAAATATAATATTTCTGGTATTTATACAAGCATCATTATGCAGTATGATTGATGTCCTTTGAGGTTATGATGAACACCATGGCAAAATCGAAACTTCCTTACATTTCGAGGGTACAGCCCTAAAACGGTGTTCGCAGGTTGGCCGTGAACACAGTTTTAGGGCTGTACCCTTGAAACTATTGGTAACTCTCTGGGAGGCTTCTGAATCAGTATAATCTTGCTGCCTCTACTTTGCCAGATAGTGACTGGAGGGAGTTAGTTAGTTAGTTTTTAGGAGCATTAGCAACTAAGGCCATATTGCTCCGGGAAATGCGGTGGTCATTCCCTGACCTTTCCGCATCCTCCGTATTTGGTAGTGATGGGTTCGAACCCCGGTCTAATCAAGACACGTGTGCTACACACTGCTGCTCCTTCCCACCTGGCTATGGAGGCGCCACTGGTGGGAGTCCAAGTAGTGTGTATGTGGGGGGGGGTGCATTGTTGAGGCCATGTTATGTTAAGGATTTGAGTATATTCTTACCATGTGTATGCCATATCCAAAATTTCATTACTTCATACAGCATGTCCCCCCACTTTTTCTTACTTCTGAATACACCATGAATTGTCAAACTAATAGAGCAAACTTATCTGCGAAAAGATCTAAACCTAATTTGTTTCACACTGCCTAGTTCATTTCACAAATATACGGGGTCTCAGTTCTAATCTCAGTGATGTCCATTTCCACTTACAGTCTGCCAAACACCATGTACTTTTTCTGACAGAATCTCAGTTATCAGTCGATTCAACTTCTGCTCATCTCAGTTTCCCAAATTATTTGCTATATGGTTCTTTTTGCCTCAAAGGTGGTACTTGTGCAAATGTCCATTCCAATATTCACTGTCAGAGACTTGGTAATTTAGAATCTTCTCTTTTCGAACTTCTCTGGCTTCAAATCTCTCTACCTCATACCTCATTCTGTCAAATGCATCTGTTGTCTCTACCATTCTCCCAACCCCACTAATCACTTGGATCTCTTTGACTTCCTTTCTGTGCAACTTGACTTTCTCCAGTCCAACTTTCCTAACAGTGTGGTAATTTTCCTTGGTGATTTTAATGTTCACAACTCCAGTTGGCTTCTATTTTCTAGTCACAACGGGGGGTAAGTTCATATTATAATCATTCGCGATTGAGTGTTGAGAGATTAACAATACTACTAAAAAGGTATGAGGTTTTCATCTATAATTTAAGAAGAATGCAGTGAAAATAACGTGGAGGATTTTTGGAAAAGTTTTAATATTCTGCACAGTATAAAAATGATTAGAGAAGTTTGGAAAGAAATTTCATCTAGATTAAGAAAAGCTCATGGGAAAAGTTATACCCTGATGCTATTCATGAATATGAAGAATGCAATGTGACTGGGTTATAAAATGAAATTTAAATCTTGCAAAAGAAGTGGGATTCCACAAAGTTGACGATGGGGATATTGCACAATTGCTTGAATCAATTGCAAAACTACTTACAAATGAGGCTCTAGCAGAATTAGACCAAATACCCACAGAAGACGAGGAAGCCGAAAATGATGACACAATTTGAAAATTAAAGAAATAAAGGAAGCCCTTGAGAAAATTGACCAATCATTTGAATATTTTTGTGAGAACTACCCTCTTCAGGATCGTGCAGCAAATGTCAAGTGCAAAGTTAGACCTCTAAATGCTACTACACAATTTTATCTGAAAAAAAAAAAAAAAACAACAAATAACTCTGGATTCATTCTTTATTCATAAAACTGAAAAATAGTGTAACTTCAATAAACGTTACTTAACCTTACATTGTTCAACATATTATAATAAAAATGTCTAATAAAATAATTGTCTCATTTTTCAGTTCCTTCAATCCATTTTTTTTTTTTTCTATGTACAAGTACATAATACATATCAAGAAAATTTGGTTTTAAGTGGAATTTTCTGGAACCAATTATCCTCGGATAATGAACCCCCCTTGTATACGGAAAGTATACAAAACCAAATTACAGGAACTCAAAACATGAGTACATGTTATTAATTTTGCTCTTTCCGGTTTGATTTTATTCCAGAAGAACAAGAACTAAGAAACTCTGCATTTGCTCAGAGTGGTTAGGTATAACTTACATTTTTGCTGTTGTCTTTAATAGACTTATGGAATATATTTGAGCTTAAATTATAAAATAACCATTGCTATTTGGCCTTATTTAAATTATATGAAATTAGAAGGACTTTCTTGTCCTTTATTGCAGTTTCGAGGCAAACAGATATTGAACTGTCAAAACTAGTTCTGGCAAAAGTCTTATTGTCCATAGTAGAACAAACTTAGTCTTCACAAGTTGTCCTGTAATTGTACTACTTTAAAATAAATGGCATTGTGAAAAGGTTGATCTGCCATTTATTTGGTGAGACACTGCAACAATAGCTTGTTTCGAGAGTTGCTCTTCTCTCTAATTTCATATAACATGTTTTTATAACACTTAACAATTTTTTTGTGTTCAATTAAGGGTGGAAAGGAAAACATGATTGTGACACATGGGTATAAAATTTTTCTGCTATATATAATTTTTTTTTTATGTAAACCCCAAACACGAGAGGTATTAGAACCTATAGTACTTAGTATCGTGCTTAGGTTGGAGGTTGAGAAGACGAAAGAAGATATTTGTTGACATTGGACTTGAACTTCTGTAGACTGCAATTTTCAGGAAATACGTATGAAGGAAGGTTGTTCCAGAAAACAGCAGTTGAATGAATAAACGAGGAAGATGAAAAGTTGGTTCTGTGAGTTTCAAGTTGGACAGTAAATGGATGTTGGCTGGCGGCAGCACGTGTTCGGACTGTTTTGAAAGAGAGAGCGGGAATTATAGAAGCCAATTCAGAAGAACAGTGCCCATGGAAGTATCTGTAGAAGATGCATGCAGCAGAAACAGTACGTCTATGAGAGAGCGAGTGGAGAGACTCTGTTAGAGATGAATCATTAATTATCCTAACTGTCCTCTTCTGAATGGAATCAAGAAACCTGAGAGAGGTTTTGGGGGCACCACCCCAGATGTGGGAACAATATTCCATGGCAGGGCGGATTTGCGATTTATACAGAGTGAGCAGCTGTTTGGAAGAAAAGTAACGCCGAGAGCGAAAGAGAAAACCAAGTTTTTTAGATGCAGAGGAAGCAATATTTGTAATGTGCTTGTGCCAGGAGAGATTAGAAGTCAGGGTAATCCCCAAAAGAGATATATCATTTTGCCTAGAAATCGGAGTGTCACTAAAGATAAGCATAGGAGCAGAAGAATCCTTTTTGTGAGATATAAGACAAGACTGAGTTTTAGAAGGGTTTAAATCAACTAAGTTGTCTTTGTCCCACTGGAAAATTACCTGAAGATCGGCATTTAAGGAATTGGTAGTAGATTTTCGAGAAGTTGAAGCTGATTGAGCAGTAAAAGTTTTCTCAAAATGGAAAGTGGAATGCAATTTGCTATCATCGGCAAAACTATGGATAGGATTTCAAGTCAATGGAAGAAGGTCATTAATATACAAAAGGAAAAGAGTGGGGGAAAGAACTGAACCTTGGGGGACGCCGGCATTAGTGGGGAAGTTAGAAGACAGAGAGCCATCTACCATCACCCTCAGTGAGCGATCAGAGAGAAAACTGGATAACCAATTACTAAAAACAGTTGGAAAACCATAAGATGGAAGCTTGTTTAGAAGACCTTTATGCCAAACACGATCAAAAGCCTTTGAAATGTCAAGAGCAACTACTTGTGTTTCACCGAACCTTTCCATTGAATTAGTCCATAAATACGTAACATAAGTCAGAATATCACCAGTGGATCGACACTGATGGAATCCATACTGGTGATTGTTGATCAGACGGAAGGTTTCTAGGTAGTTTAAGAGTTGGTGGTTAATTGATTTCTCCATTACTTTAGAAAGAGTAGAAGTAATTGCAATAGGACGATAATTGGATGGGAGGGATTTGTCACCCTTTTTAGGAACTGGCTTGATATGAGCAAATTTCCAAGTAGAAGGAAAAACACCTTTGGAATAAGAAAGAGAAAAAATGCGGCAAAGAATAGGAGTAAGTTCAGTAGCACAGGTTTTGAGAACAGTTTTCTGCAGCAGCATGTTCAAGAGGCAACCAGAGAGAGTAATACTCTTGATCTGGTTATCAGCAGTGATCATTTGTGTATTAAGAATTTGCAGATAAAAGAACCACTAGGTGGCAGTGATCACAGTGTACTGATGTGGGATTTATTTAAAGATATAATTACCATCATGGGTAAAGGAAACGGTTTTTGCTTCAGTAAGGGTGAGTACAGTGGTCTCAGAAAGTTTTTAAATTCTGTACAGTGGGATAAACTGACGATGTTACCAACAGTAAATTCTAAGTGGGAAGCATTCAAGGAATTAATCTTGGATGCTACTAAAAGTTTCATACCTATTAAGAAATATTGTTCACGGTTTAGGCCTAAATGGTTATCAAATGAACTAATGAGACTCATGACAGAGAAGAAAAATGCATGGTATGCTTATATATTATCAAGCGACTCAGAAGCCTATGGCAGATATAAGCTAGTCTGTAATCAGGTCACAAAGGAGGTTAGGCAGGCGAAGGCAGATTACAAGAAATTCTTGGCAAAAGATGCTAAGAAAAACAGCAAGGCTTTCTTTACTTATATAAACTCTAAAAGGAAGGGGATGAATCTGATTGGTCCACTTGACATCGATGGTTCAACTGTTGATGATCCTGCTGAGATAGCAAACAAACTGAATGAGTATTTTGCATCTACATTCACACATGAGGAATTATTAAGGTTTGAAAATGGCAGAAGGTTATCAAATTGTAGCAGGATACTTAATGATTTTGTAATAACTGAGAGCAAAGTGGAGGAGAAATTGTTGAAGTTAAACATAAGAAAAGCACCTGAGGTGGATGGGATCTATCCAGTTATATTAAAGGAGGCGGCAAAGCAACTAAGCAAACCCTTAGCCATAATTATGAGAGCATCCTTGGACTCGGGAGTTTCCCACGGACTGGAGATGTGCAAATGTATCCCCAATTCACAAAGGGGGATCGAAGGGTGACACGAGTAATTACAGACCAGTTAGTTTAACTTCTGTTCCGATTAAAATAATGGAGTCACTGGTTAAAGATGCATTGCAGGATCATCTAGACAGGACTGCAGCAATAATTCAGACACAGCATGGGTTTGTTAAGGGAAAGTCTTGTCTGACAAATTTGATTGGTTATTATGATGTGGTTACAAAGTAACTGGATGCGAAAAATAATTTTGATATCATATATTTGGATTTCAGGAAAGCTTTTGACACTGTTGCGCATGGAAGACTATTGTACAAATTGGAGCAGAATGGTATTAAGGGTAAGTTGCTACAATGGATAAAAGGATGGTTAAGTGCCAGAAGACAGAGGGTGGTAATCAATGGGTGTTGCTCTTCGTGGACTAATGTTATTAGTGGAGTCCCACAAGGTTCGGCGTTGGGCCCACTGTTGTTTTGTATATTTATCAATGATATTGATGAAGGTATATCAGGCTTAATGTCGAAATTTGCAGATGATACAAAGGTTGGCAGGGTTGTTAATGACAGTAATGGCAGTGTGCTACTTCAACAGGATCTAGATAATTTGGGCAGATGGGCTAAGAAGTGGCAACTGAAGTTTAACCTGGACAAATGCAAAGTACTGCATATGGGTAGAAATAACCCGAGAGAAACATACCAACTGTGTGGTACTACACTTAAGGTGGTAGAAAATGAAAAAGACCTGGTAGTAATTGTGCAGTCAGATATGAAGTTTTCTGAGCAATGCAGACAGGCTGCCAGGGCAGGTCACGGGGTTTTGTCCATGATATATAGGAATTTTGCTAGCAGGGAAAAGGAGGTGATTATCCCTCTGTATAAGGCAATGGTCAGGCCACGCCTTGAGTACTGCGTAGAGGTCTGGAGGCCTCATTTTTAGGAAGGATGTAGATTTAATTGAGCATGTACAGAGAAGGGCAACAAGATTGGTGAGGGGAATGAAGGGATCCTCTTTCCAAGAGAGGCTTAAGTTCTGCAAATTGCAGTGGCTGGAGACTAGGCACCTGTGCGGTGATCTGATTGAGGTGTATAAGGCCTTGAATGGGTTGAGCACGCTGAATTCAGATGGGATCCTTCCACTTGTTCAGATTATGAACCTAAGAGGGCATAAATTCAAATTAAAAGACAGATATAGAATGGATGTGTGGTAATTTGCCTTTAGCAAGCGGGTGGTTAATTGCTGGAACAAACTTCCATCTGTCATTGTTGGAAGTTGATAGGTTGAATAAATTTAAGGAGGAACTGGACAGGCATTTGGAGGGAATGGTGTGATTTTTTTTTTTTTTGGCTGATGCTGCATAAGCTCATACACATGCTTTCTTGCATCAAATGCCACTACTACTACTACTACTATAGGACACTAAACATGTTAAACAAATGATAGAATATACTTTCAACAATGCCATTTGTTTGAAGTAGTCTGCAATTTATTGCAGTACTCAGAAAACTCATTAAAAATACATTGTTTCCTACAACACACAAGTTCGTGTATTGAAGCATGTTTGTGCTTTTCAAAGATTTTAATTTCTAGAATTTTACATTTTTAGAACAACCAAGTTTAATATTCGAGCGTTAGAAAAAGAAATGAAGAAGCCAAGACATCTCACAGAAGCTGTTACGGATTTCAGGCATAAGCTTTTATACAGCAAAAAGAACAAGCGAGAGAGTGGTAAGTATTTCTGTATAGGAAAATGTATGATAGGATGACTGTCGTGGCAAGATTTTTCTCTCTCTTCTCCTCTCGAGTAGTCTATTATAAAGGAAATTTATAATAGACTACTTGAAAAGATGAAGGAAAATATGTAATTGGGTAATTCAGTTACGTATTTTCTTTCATCAAGGTATAATGCAATATTTATTCTTGCCAGAAGTGACAATTTCCATTTCAAAAAAAAATATATAATATTAAAGAGTGCTTTTGTATTTAAAATATATGATCTTCTAAAAATTATTATTCATATTATTTTTTTTATAGATTATACAGTTCAACAAGTATTTTTTTATCAGGGGAAAAAAAAACATATATGGGCTAGATAGATTTTTGGGTGCTGGTTCCAAATCTGTTTGGTTTCCTTTAGCATATCTTTTTGTGATGAGATTGATTACATGAATATGATTATTGTATATACGAGGTGTGGCTATTGAATAATGGGACTGCATGCACAACCACCACACACCAAGTGCCACCTGCAAAACAAAGACATAGCAGTTTACCTTGAACATTTCCCTAGTTGTCTGCCAAGTCACTTTCCAACACGATCATTTGCTTTGCAGTAAGACAAGGTTTCATTACCTTGGGTTTTTGCAGCTTGCCTGAAAAATTACAAACAAAAGAATCACACAAAGACTCAACCTCATCTGACCAGGCTAGCCAGGTGGGTAAAGTGCCTGCCTGGCAACCCAAAGGTTGGGTTTGAGTCCCACCTCTGGCTTGGAGCAGAGTAAAATGCAAAATCTTTGGGAGGTGCATTATGGCCACAGAAACCGATGTGCCAACAACTAACAAAAAAAAAAAAAAAAAAAAAAAAAAACTCAGCTTCAAATTTTGAACAAAACTAAAGAAAACGTCAACTGAAAGTTGAGTTGTTATGTCAAGTTTTTGGAGAAAATCCTATGTTGAGAGCTTGTGTGTTTGAATGGCATAAAAGATTTTTAGAAGGAAAAGAGAATGTGGAAGACAGTGAATGATCAGGTTGTCCTGTGTCCATAAACACTGATGAAAATTGGGCCAGGTAAGGGCAGTGATTAGAAGTGACTGTCATTTAAGCATTAGAATAATTGCATCAGAACTCAATATGGACAATGAAACAGAGACCAAATTTTAACTGAAAATTTAGATATGAGAAAAGTGTGCCGGGATGATGCTAAAAATTTTCCTACTAAAAAGGTATGAGGTTTTCATCTATAATTTAAGAATGCAATGAAAATAACGTGGAGGATTTTTGGAAAAGTTTTGATATTCTGTGGTTTTAATAAACTGATGAAAATGTGGGCCAGGTAAGGGCAGTGATTAGAAGTGATTATCATTTAAGCATTAGAATAGTTGCATCAGAACTCAATGTGGATAAAGAAACAGAGACCAAATTTTCTGGTAATTTCGGTATGAGAAAAGTGTGCCGGGATGATGCTAAAAATTTTGAATGAAGATCAAAGAATGTAAAGACTCCAAGTTTGTGAAGATGTTTTGAAACAAAATTGAAGGGGATAACAGACTTTGAGTGATGTAATTACTTGCGATAAAAGTAGGCTGTTCTGGTATGACCCAGAAACTAAAATACAGTCAGTGCAATGGAAGACAAAACGCTCCCCCGTACCAAAAAAAAAAAAAGGCAAGACTGTCAAAAGAAAAATGAAAGCTACACGCAAAAATTCAAAGGAAGAGACCTGAATTATAGAAGAATAGTTGGATGCTCCAGCACACAACATGCTCTCTGTTTGCCAGTTTCTGGCCAAAAAAAAACAAATCTCTGTGTGTGAACATGCACCCTACTCACCACACCTAGCCCCTTGTGACCTTTCCTTCCTAAACTGAAAGTGTACTTAAGAAGACCCATTTTCAGTCCATTTGAAGGCATTCAGAAAAAAAACAACCAAACTGTTAAAACGATTTACAGAAGATGGCTTCCAGAAATATTTCTGTGCTAGGCAGAAATGTATGGAACAATGTGTGCAAGCTCAAGGCAATTATTTTGATAACTTGTAAAGTATGAAATATTTCATTATATTTATTTTATTTCGACAGTCTCATTATTTAATAGCCACACCTCATATCATAGAGAAGTATCTGTTCAACTCACCCCATTTCTGCTGAGCTTTCTATGGATCTTCCATTCCAACCAATTAAAGGACTTATTTAATTTACTCTCCTTTTTTTTTTTTTTTTTTTTTTTTTTGTATTTATACATGAGAAGAACTCTATTCTTGTTCTTAGCTTTCTTTGCTATTGCTTTCTCGTAATTAGCTTTTGCTCATCCTCTCCTTGAATATGTCCTATCTCTTATTTGTATTCACCAGCATACAATTATTAGTTATATTTTAATCAAACCAATGAAATATCTCATTCAATTATAGCTCCCCTCCATTGAAACTGATGCTGTTATCCTTACTTTTAACCACATAGATTTCTTTATAATATTATCTGAAATATAATCTGAAAACTGCTAGCCCATTTTACAGTATCATGGTCACTGATTGCTGTTAGTTTCCCCACAGTCAAGAGTTTGATACTTTAGGCTCCTTAGTGAGAATGTGACTAGGATATTAGAACCCCCTTATTTTCTTTCTTGGATGCACTGGAATAAGTAGCAATCATACAGTTAGTTCAGAACTCTTAACATATAGTATATTTCTGAACCACATATTCCAGTCTGTGAGAGAGAGTTGGAAGTTGCCCATAATGAGAGTCATACTAGCCCATTCAGTCTGCTTAAGGAAATTTTTGTCATACTCCTCAGAATAATTTGGCCTGTAACATACCCCACATCACCTTTCCTTTATGACAAGCCATTTTACACCACTCTGATTCGACATCTGCATTACCTCGATCTTACTGTAGGAAACATTCTTTGCCACCTTCAGGCAGTTTTTTAATCAGAAGCATCGCCCACCCCTCCCTCCCTATTTTCCTGAACACACAATATTCACAAAAATGAAATTCATCTCTGAGTGGCACCATGTCACAGTAAGCACAACTATATCAGCATTAACTGAGTTGATCAAAAGCTCAAATTCATTTAGATTTGTTTACAGTACTCTTGGCATTACTGTATAGACAAATTAATTCAGGAGAGGGCTCTCTACAAGAATGCTCTCACCTGAAATAATTTGACCATTACTGCAGTTGAAAAGAATTGATTCATTTCACAGAAGAGAATTAAAGAATTTTCTTAATTCTTTGCTCTAAGAAGAATTAGTTTTAAGAACTAGCTTTTAGCGCCAGTGAAGCTAGTGAGTTTTTGCTGAATTTCTGTGGGATTTTTTTCCCCCATATATTTGTGTCTTATAATTGATTGGGTGGTTGATTTATTTAATATTATAGTTTTTATCTCAGTGATTATATAGCTATTGTAGGTTGAGCAAGTATTTCAGAAAATATACTTGTTTGAATTGACATCAGTTGCTTGCACTGATTTTTGGTGATGAAACAGTGTCATAAGTAATTTCTTTGTGTGATTATAAATACAGTCTGTCCTCGTATAGCATGACAGTTGTGTTCCTAGAAACCCTCGTGCAATGCAAAATCGTGCAATATAAACAACAGGCCCTATGGGAAAAGTGGGGTTAGGTGCCGACCACCCATGATCGAACACACATTTGGAACCAAAACATTACCAAACACAATAAATAATCGGGTAATTTTAATCGTTATAAAATACGTAAGTATTTTATAACGATTAAAAGACGTAATAAAACATATATTTTTTATTATAATATAATAAATAATAAAAAAATATATTTTTTATTATAATATAATAAATAATAAAAAATAAATATTTCTATTATTTATTATAATAAAGTATTTTAGTATTTTTTAATACTAAAAAAATATTTTTTACGAATAAAATACGTATTTTATTTGTTTTTTTATATTAAATAAAAGAAAATTAAAGAAAAATTTATTATATTAAATAAAGTAGTCGTAATAAAATACTTACGTATTTTTTAATACGTAAGTCGTAATAAAATGCTTACATATTTTATTACGACTATTACGTAATAAAATATTGCCAATGCTTTTGCTTCTATTGTAAGCAAACTTGTTTTTTGTTTGATTTTCTATCCAAACAGATGACAGCTGTTCCAACTCTTCCAATTCTTGTGTCTTAATCTAATGGTTTTTAATTACACTTTGAGTTGTTCCTGCTATGAAAGTTATTTTTATTTTCTCTGCATTCTTTGTAATTCTCGGCGTTGCCGCATTTAGGTCTGTAGCACGTGCAATATCACGTGGTCTTTCATTTCCCTCAAACCGTTTCACAATTTCATATTTTTTCTCTATCGACAGAGGCAGACTGGCCATAAGCCTTACCCGGGAAATCCCGGTGGGCCGGAGGCCGGAGGTGTGATTTTGGCCATAAACCGTAGTATGGGGCCACTATAAATTTTCCCGGGTAAGAATTTTTGACCCAGTCCGCCTCTGTTTATCGATATTGCTTCTTTTTTTTTCTCTCTCTGAATCTGCAGTGTCTTTGCCAGGACGCTTCCTTTTCACACCTTTTAAGTATTTTACTCATTTTTAAAGCACAATTACAAAACGAGGAGGCACGCTTAATACACATAAACAAAGCTGCGCGCGTATAGCAACTGAATAAACAACACCGTAAAGGCCGAGATACACTATTAACACCCCACATTTTACTAAAGCACATTTCTTGTGGTTACTACCATAAAACAATAAAAACAATTTCCAGTTTCGTTTCTGCTAGTGGAATCTGTTATAAACTGGTAGTAAACTCCATCTAATTGCATTTGCGATTATATCGATAGCTGGAATTGTGTTGGTTTTTACGTTATTATGGTGAAATGTGTTTCCCCTTCACTGATATAAAAAAACAAATACATTTTCAGAATCTTCATTCCTATCGTGTTGCGTTGGGTTGGGGTGATTCCGCGTTCGACTGCCATTTCTTGTAAACACAAAGGCGAATCGTGCATAAGCGAATTCGGTTCGTGTTATGTAAGATAACGTTCCCCTATTTATAAATCGTGTATGATCGAATTCGTGTAATGTGAACACGTGTTATACGAGGACCGACTGTAGTATATTTAATTTAATATAAACAGTGCTGTAAATAATATTATAATCTCATGTAGGACAGCTTATTTTTTATTTAGCTAAAATTTTAAAAAGTTATAGCTTAATATTTATAAAACCTTTGTTATTGATAATTTTGGCAGGTCTCTCATGAAAGTTTCAAGAAATGTTTGTGGACCTTTCTAGAACAGGACATGATCTAGCCAAGGAGGATGTCTTTGTGTGTGCTGGGTGCAGATACTGTGAAGAAATTAGGTGCAACTCAGCATTCTGATAGGCATCTATAAGAGTTTGAGGTGTACGGTAGGTGCCCTCGAAGAAATTAATGTGAGGGGCCCATCAAGCTCTCAGCTGCCCAACTCAATACCAGAACTCACTCCTGTGCATCAGGCAACACAGCAGCAATCTCCAATGCAGAATGCACTGGTCCCACGGGAGCTAGTTATTGTCTGTGATTTTATTGTCAGGGAGACAAGGAATATATTATGTAAAAAGGCTAGGTGGAACAGGACCAGGGTATGTCTGTCAGGGGCAAAAGTTAGTGACATTGTAGAGCAGATATCATCTTTTAAGGGCACAAAAGGTGATATTGTTGTGCACATTGGCACTAATGACCTTAAGAGTAAGAGATCTGCAGATTTTCTTAACAAGTACACGTCAGTGCTGAAAAAAGTCACAAGTTAGGATTAAATTTCAAAGTGTCTGCATTTCTGCCTGACATGATAAGAGCCTTGTCAATCAATTTGGCCCTGGAGAGATTGTGCAAGGCTCACAGGGTAGAAATTTTTTCAGAGTGGTCTGTGCTTGCTAACAGGAGAGACTGCTTTTACAGGGATAGGATATGCTTAAATAGAATAGATGCAAGAATATTTGCTGATGCTATCAAGGCAGTGTTAGGTGGGTCAGAAAACTGCTAGCTTGGGAGGATTCACAGACTAAAAGATTAATAGTAGTTGCAGGCAGAGGTGAAAGTGATTGGTGCACTGCTTCTTTTGTAATGAGCAGCAGCCTGGAGATGAGTTTGCTGGGGATTTTAAGAGCTGCTGGGAGTCATCATGGAACAAGTAAATACATGGGATGTGTTAGAGTAACTAAGATTAAGAACAGGTGCATGTATACTTGCATGTTCACCAGTGCTAGAAGTACAGTAAATAAATTTGATAAATTTCAAGTGCTGATCAAGATATCATAGGCAGATATTGTTGGGATATCAGAGTCATGATATCACACAGATATAAGCAATGCAGAATTAGAATTTGGGGAGTACAATGTGTACAGAAAGGATACACAGGGTAGAAAGGGAGAAGGGGTTATGCTGTTAGTTAAGAAACATATAATATCTAAGGAAGTGCATTCAGTTGACAGTGCAATGTTGAGTCAGTTGACATAAGCACCGGGAAAGGGAAAATGAGATTAGGAGTGCGTTATAGGCCTGTGATTCTGAGTACAGCGAACAATTGTGCAGGGAAATAGAGTGGACCAGTAAATCAGAATGTCTTGTAATGGGGGATTTTAACTTTCCTGGTATTGACTGGAACTTGTGGGTTGGTCACTCGCATGCTAGCAAGACTTGTGGATTTATTGGAGGATTGTTTTCTACAGCAACATGTTCGAGGGGCAACCAGAGGGAGTAATACTCTTGATCTGATTATCAGCAGCAATTATTCGTGCATTAAGAATTTGCAGATAAAGGAATCACTAGGTATCAGATTTACTTCAAGGTGTAACTACCATCGAGGGTAAAGGGATGGGTTTTTGTTTTCATAAAGGTGACTAGATTGGTCTCAGACAGTTTTTAAATTCTGTACAGTGGTATCAACTGATGCTGTGAAAAACAGCAAATTCTAAATGGGAAGCTTTCAAGGAATTAATCTTGGAAGCTTCTGGGCTTTCCATACCAACTAAGAAATACTGTTCAAAACCTAAATGAATGTCAGATGAACTAAAGAGGCTCGTGGCAGAAAAGAAAAATGTGTGGGATGCATATAAATTATCAGGTGACACAGAAACCTAAGACAGATATCAACTAGTCTGTAATCAAGTCACAAAGGAGGTTAGTCAAGCGAAGGCTGATTATGAGAAATCCTTGGCAAAGGATGCAAAGAAAAACAACAGACTTCTTTACTTATGTAAACTCTAGAAGGAAGGGGATGAATCATTTCTTTTTATTGTGCAGTCAGATATGAAGTTTTCTGAGTAGTGCAGGCAGGCTGCCCGAGCAGGGCCAGATTTAAACTTTTTGTGGCCCTAAGCTATAATATGTATAAGGCCCTTCTCTCTTATTGTTCACCTGTAACAATATTAAAAAATGATTTTTTAAGATGGAGCAAGGCCCCTTGTAATATGAGGTCCTAAGCTGTTGCTTGTTTAGCTTATATGTAAATCCAGCCCTGCCCTAGAGTAACGTACAAACTGTGTGGTATTACACTATTACAGTGGGGAATGAAAAAATATGAGGCTAAATTGTGCAGTCAGATATGAAGTTTTCTGAGTAGTGCAAGCAGGCTGCCAGATGGGATCTTGTCAATGATATACAGGAATTTTGCTAGCAGGGATAAGGAGGTGATTATCCCTTCATATATATAAGGAGGTGATTATCCCTTTGTATATATAAGGAGGTGATTATCCCTTCGTATATATAAGGAGGTGATTATCCCTTCGTATATATATAAGAAGGTGATTATCACTTGAGTACTGCATACAGGTCTGGATACCTCATTTTAGGATGGATGTAGAGCTGTTGGAATTGTTGGAATTAGTACAGAGAATGGTAATGAGATTGGTGAGGAGAACAAAGGTTGCTCTTACCAAGAAAGGCTTAAGTTCTGCAAATTGCAGCCAGAGCTGGCACTAGCATTTGTGGCACCTGAGGCAAAAACCTTGTAATGGTGCCTAATTCCTATCGTATCTTAACACATATATATGCAGTAGTGCACCTAGCAGCACCTATTTGAGGTTGGGCTTTGGCAAGTGACTCACTTGCTCATCCCTAGCACTGGCCCTGATTGCAGCATCTGGGAAGTAGGCACCTGTGACGTGATCTGAATGAGGTATATAAGGCCTTGAATGATTTGAGCAAGCTCAGTGCTGATGGTATTTTTTCTCAGATTAAGCACCTAAGGGGCATAAATTCAAATTGAGGAAAGGTTAGTTGTAGAATAGATGTGCAGAAATTTGCCTTTAGCCAGCAAGTGGTTGATTGCTGGAACAGATGTCCATTTGTTGTTTTGGAAGTTGTATTTTTCTTGCATCATATGCCTCTACTAATGCTAAAATTGTTACCTAGATTGCCTTTGCTTCCTCAAATTCACCTTCCTGGCTGTATTTTCAACAGGGAATGCTATTGCAAATTATATACAATATTGTGTGATCACTGAAAATGTATTGGAAGAGAGGGGAACTATCATGGTTAACTGTAAAAAAGCATGAGTAGCTGATGAGACTTATCCACTGATGTTGAATGAAGTGGCACAAAAGGTTACCAAACCCTTGTCTAATAGGTGCATTCCTGGACTCAGGTGAAGTCCTAGCTAATTGAAGATGTGCAAAGGTAGTTCAAGGTGAAATGGATAATTACAAACCTGTAAGTTTTACTTCTGTGGCAAGGAAAGTTATGGAATCCATGATTAGGAAAGTACTGTGGGGTCTGGACAGGAAGGGAATTATGTGCGAAATACAGCACTTGTTAAAAAGAAATGTGATAATCAATTATGACGTTATTACAAAGGAACGAGATTCAAAGAGTAATTATTAAAAGTCATTACAAATAATAAGAGCATTGACTTGGCTTGTGATGAACAGCCACAACTTAAATTCAAGAAACTGTATATAGGGACTTTTCATTAAAGAGAAGAACAAGCTATGAAATTTTCGTTTAAATTCTTTGTTTATTTTGTATTACACCACAATTAATTAAAATAATTTCTGCAATACAGTCATACCTCTATTAACGAATAGGATGCATTCCACGAAATTACTTCGTTAAGCGAAACTTCGGTTTCAGAGGTAAAAATACTATGGCCAGAATAGGGATACGTTTCTACGTAAAGAAAATGAAAAGTTTTATTTCGAACAAAGAAAAGTTTTATTAAATAAACAGTCAACTTACATACAAAGTGAAATCACATTTTAAAATATGAGTCTAAAGTTGATTGTTTATGCTTTTTTTCTCTTTCATTTAACAATTGCCTATACGGAGTTATTGCATTTAACACTGATCGCTTAACAATAACACTTCTTCCTAAATCAGAATCATTTTCACTAAAAAAATTTAAAACATTTTCAATGTCATTTAAGCACCTTTTTCGGCAGGAACTTCTTTAACTTTGTCTTCATTTTCTTTGTCTTCGTTGCTAACAAGGTTTTCTAAATCTTCACTGAAAAACCATCATGTTCTGCATTCAATAAATTTCTAACATCCTCTTCATCGACATTTTCGAAACCTATTGATTGAGCCATCTGGATAACTTAATTTCTAATTTCTTCTTCTAGTACAACTTCGGGCCATATTTTGCGCCAAACTCCATTTAAGCATTTCTTAGTGGCTTCTTTCCAAGAACTATCAATGTTTTCAATTGCATTTTTAATGGTGTAGTTTTTCCAAAAAAGTTAACTGTCATTTCCTCTTTATCCTCTAGTTCAATTGAATTGCTTAATGTTCGACGCAGATAATAAGCTTTAAATGATGCTATTACTCCGATTCAACCATTGGATCAGGGAAGTTGTGTTTGCTGGAAGAAACACAACTTTGACAGGAATGCATGTGTCCAACGTGTTAAGATCAGTAGGATGTCCTGGAGCATTGTCTAACAACAAAAGAGCTTTTTCTTCAAAGTTGTTTTTTTGACAATACTGTTTTACTTAAGGACAAAAGTGGTTAACAAACCAATCAGTAAATAACTCCTTGGTAACCCATGCTTTTCTATTTGGTTTCCATATTACAGGTAAATTCGTTTTTATGTTACCTTTTAACACCCTCGGATTTTCTGAATGGTAAACTAATAACAATTTTAATTTATAATCGCCAGAGGCATTTGATCCAAAGAGTAACGCTAAATGGTCTTTGGCTGCTTTGAACCCAGCAGCTGATTTTTCTTCAATAGAAATGAAGCTTTTTGATGGTAGCTGTTTCCAGAACAAACCGCATTCGTCAACGTTGAAAACCAAATTTGGTGGAAAATTTTCATGTTCAGTTATTTCCTTTAGTTTTTCTGGAAACTTATTTGCAGCTTCTCCTGTTAATTTTACACTATGAATCCTGGCCCGTTTTTTAAATTTCTCGAACCAACCACGAGAAGCCCCAAAAGTTTCCGTAATTTCTTTAGTTTGTTTAGATTTCAGGTGATTAAACAAAAATAATGTTTTTTCTTGAATCACCATTTTACTTAAAGGCATATGATGTTGTGACATATCATCTATCCACAAATTTACATTTTCTCCATTTTTTCTAAAATTGGACTCCTTAAGCAAGTTAATTTTGCCATTGTAACATCTGTACAATTCTGAGCAGACTGTTTTATTTTTTCTGATTGACTTAGTATGGTTGTTAAAGTTGATTGCGCTAATCTTAAAGAATGTGTCACGTCGGATTTTCTTTCACCGCTTTTAACACGTACGATATTTAGTTTAGTTTCCAAAGAAATTGCTTTTCTTTTCTTTGATTCTGACATTTTAACTAAAAAAATATATATTTCTATTAAAATTTACAAAATCTACATTATGTAATGCTATCAAAGAACCTACGTCAATTATTGCAATGTGCCACACAGAAACAACGTCAATCATGGATTTCATTACACCACACTGAAACACCCTATGAAGCGTAAACAACGACTAAATTAGGCGAATGACGCGCAAAACTGTTATAACAGACACACCCGCAGCTCGGGAGTACGTAACAAGTCGCCGTCAGTCACCAATCGGATGATTGTCAGGCATTGGCCTTAAATTGGAATATTTTGGAATATTGGAATAAATTGGAATTAGAGTGGTAATCAATGGACACTGCTCAACGTGGACTAATGTTATTAGTGGAGTTCCTCAAGGTTCAGTGTTGGGTCCGTTGTTGTTTTCGGTGTTTATGAATGATATTGATGATGGGATATCAAGTTTAATGTCCAAGTTTGCAGATGATACAAAGGTTGGCAGGGTCGTTAAGGACACTACTGACGCTATGCTGCTGCAACAGGATCTGGAAAGGTTGAACAGATGGGCTGAGAGGTGGCAAATGAAGTTTAACATTGACAAATGTAAAGTACTACATATGGGAAACAGTAACCCCAGAGCAACGTATCAACTCTGCGGTACTGCACTGACAGTGGTGGAGAATGAAAAGGACCTGGGGGTAATTGTGCAGGGAGATATGAAGTTCTCTGAGCAGTGCAGACGAGCTGCAAGAGTAGCTCATGGTGTCTTGTCAATGATATACAGGAATTTTTCTAGCAGGGATAAGGAGGTGATTATTCCCTTGTATAAGGCAATGGTTAGGCCACATCTTGAGTACTGTATACAGGTCTGGAGGCCTCATTTCAAGAAGGATGTAGAGCTGCTGGAACGGGTACAGAGAAGGGCAACAAGATTAGTAAATGGAACAAAGGGTTGCTCTTACGAAGAAAGGCTTAAGTTTTGCAAATTACAGAGTCTGGAGACTAGGCACCGGCGAGGTGATCTGATAGAGGTGTATAAGGCCTTGAATGGTTTGAGCATGCTCAATGCCAATGGGATTCTTCATCTTTCTCAGAATAATCACCTCAGAGGGCATAAATTCAAATTGAGGAAGGACGGATGTCGGATAGATGTGCGGAAATTTGCCTTTGGCCAGCGGGTGGTTGGTTGGTGGAACCGACTTCCATCACTTGTTGTTGAAGTTGATAGCCTAAACAAATTTAAAGCTCAACTGGACAGGTATTTCGAACGAACGGAGGGGTGAAATGGGAGTGGGTTTTTTTTTTTTTTTTTTTTTTTTTTTGGCTGATGCTGAATAAGCTTGCTTTCTTGCATCGTATGCCTCTACTAATGCTAATGCTAATGCTAATTTTTTTCTGTTAAATGGGGCTTGAAATTGCAGACTTCGTTATCAGAGGTAACATTAACCGAGGTATGACTGTATTTTAAAGATAGTAGTCTTCTGAAATTTTGTATTATGTCATTTTGTAAATTGAGTTTCATAATGCTTAGTTTACAAAAATTCGTATTGCCACTCAAATTTCTTGAATCCCCACACTTGTATTTGAAAAGTGTGCTCATTCATGGAGGAACTGTGTTCGGCATTACACTGATGTACTGTTGCACTTCACTTGTTGATAGTTATGGCTCTTTATGCTGCCATTTTGCATATGTATACTAGGGGTAACTTGTTTTCCCCCTGATTCTTGGATATATACTTGAATATTCCAGTGTAATATATTCACACGTTTAGATAATTAACCAATCAATATGCATTCGTTTAACACTGTATTACTTAACACAGTGTTTATCAACTGCTTCTCTGCAAATACTCATTTGGGATTCTGTGTTGAGGAATAAATTTTTACATTTTATTTACAACTGTTGTCTGTCTAAATACGAGAGATCTTATTTATTTCATTTTCTGGATTGTTTTTACACTAATGTAATGTTCATATACAGTAAAGTATTTAAAAAATAATACTGCACATACACAACACACACATTTGGCCTGGTGCTCCGCAGCCCACTAAAGGTCAAGAAACGTTGACTCGAGTTAAGTGTACTATACTGTGGTTGTTCACAACCACATTTACTTCTTGCTAAAGAAGTAAATGTATACAGAGAGAAATGGTTTTGCTGTTGTTTGAAGTTAACTGAGGGTACTATAGCCATCCAAAGCAGTTATTAATACTCAGTATAATTTTATGAAACTAGCCACAGAGAAAAATATCCTGAATTGCTGGTGGCAAAATATTTGTAGTTATCTTAAAAATACTTAATTCTTTATTTCTTCTTTAAAATGTGAATTTACAATTTATTTCAGATAATCTTTTCAATTGTTATTACATAATAAAAAAAATATTCTTATTTTCAGCTAAAGAACTTGTGGCAAAAAAGATTAAATTAGCAGCAAAGGTCGGGAATCTATCAAAGCTTCATAGTTTTTAGTGCTAATTTATATATTTTTAAAAATAATGGAACTGACTTATCAAAATAAAATGTATACTTGGGATATAAAGCTGTTTCCAGAATTAATTATTTAGTTGCAAGAAGAAAGCCAAAAAAGTCTGATGAAAGCCTCCCATATCATGACTTTTCCTAATAGGTAAGTATTCTTGTCAAAATCAGCCTGTGCTATCCCCCACAGACACTTTCCTCCTCTTAAAGTGCACTATCAGTTACGGGCACGTATATTCATGTAACGTATATATTCACATATCTTATTTGGAAAGGGGGGGGGGGGGGAAACATGGATGATGAATGTGTTATATTTTTATTTGTAATTTCACACATTTCAAATACATTCAAGAAACAAGCAGGAGAAAACATTATCATGTTTCATATTCTGATGATGATATGAAATAAATTTTTATTACTGAGTTGTATTATAACCCTTGTCTTGTGAGATCTTTGTTGTGGTTTTATTGTTAATTTTTTTTTTTAGATTACTTTTTGTGTGAAAATGCAGATATTGTGGATATTAATTCTTTATAATAAATTACCTAGATTTGATAATAGAGAGCTATTAAGTGCTCGATGATTCCTATATTCTATTATATTATGAAAACAACAGGGATTACCTTTATTTTAGATATAGGAAGCTTCTTTTCCAGCCAACTCTCCTAGTCCATCGTGCTAATAATTCTTTGGGAAGGGAATATCAATTTTACAAAAAATGTGGGGCATCTTCCCCACTGTCAGAACCTTAGTGTTCAGACCCCTCAGTCTCAACATTGAGTGCTCAAGACTTCTGTCTTCAAACACCATACCTCTGGCAGCAAGGAAACCATTATGTGGATTGACATAAAATTAAATTTTGAATGTCTAAAAGCTTAATAAATAAATATGGACCAATTATTCTCTTTTGTCCTGTAGCTTGACATTAGAATTAATTTTGGGGTCTAAAAAGCTTAATGGATATGATCTACAAGAAGCTTCCTATATCTAAAATAAAGATAATCCCTGTTGTTTTCATAATAAATTACCTAGTACAGTCAATCTTCAGCTTACTGTTTACAAAATAAGGCACTGCTCTGTAGTTAGGGCAGTAGGCCGGCGATGCCAATATGCAAAATAGTTTCTCATCATGCTATTTTTTTTTGTATTTATTTGAGGAAACATTAATATGCATAAATGTGTAATTCAGGTTTCCAGTTGTAGAAATAAATCCATGGAAAATGGTGGTTCTTGACTTGAGCCATTTAGTCCGTTATTATGCTAATGAAACTACACATGTTGTGTGTGTGTGTGTGTGTGTGTGTGTGTGTGTGTGTGTGTGTGTGTGTGTGTGTGTGTGTGTGTGTGTGTGTGTGTGTGTGTGTGTGTAGCTGACCCTTAAAAAGGCTGATAAGAGAAAATTAACTGTTGCTGATATTTCTGATTCTAAAATGGATAAAAAAATATTGACACAATTCAGTGCTTTGAAAAGATGAGACCTGAAAAAAATCAGTTGAGCTATGTATACCATTAATGATGATCATAAAAGGCAAACTAAGAATTAAGGAATGCATACAACAGTGAAAACCAAGCAGAAAATGTGGCCTTAATGCTGAAGTTGAAACCTCAACATTTGGATTAGTGTTCAAACTCAAATCTCTATACCCTTGAGTTCAGCAGTAATTTGTAAAAGCCAGAGTCTTTATAAAGAAAAGCAGAGGGAAAACTAGCCATAAGTACTTTATTACTTAGTTAATTTTTTTCAAATTTTTCTGATAATATTTTTCAAGTCACTATTACATTCCTATTAGAATAAAAAGATTAATCTCTAATCTTTGATAAGTTAGTTATATTTATTTTTGCCTGAGTACAATTCTCAGTTATGTGCTCAGATCATTTTATAAAAATAAATTAGCTTTCCACTGGAATGTGAACATATCCAAAATTGTTAATATTGCTCTTGTCAGAAAATGTGCTTTAACTTAAGATGTATTTTGAGGAACCAGTTATGCTGTAAGGGCAAGGACAATCTGTATTAGTATTAAAATAATAGAATGATGCAAGGAAGCAACACTTGCGGCATCTGCCATTAAAAAATAAATTAAATTCTCTCTAGGTTTATATTTTATCTAAAGTGGTACCTTGGTTTGCGAGCATAATTCGTTTCGGAAACATGATTGTAATCCAAAGCACTCGTATATCAAAGCAAATTTCCCCATAAGAAATAAGGGAAACCCAGATGATTCGTTCCAACACTCAAATTTTTGAGTTTTGGAACGAAATATATTAAATTTTGAAATTTAATATACACAAAGCAATCGAATTTATTAATTATTGGGTAGGACAACTTTCACTGTTACTAACGGAATCACTGCTGTCTGTTGACTTTTTCTTTTTGTGTGACTTTAACAAGGAACCTATCCAATAACACTTGCTTTTGCCTCCTTTTGAGGATTTCACTGAAATATGACATTACATTGTCGTTAAACAGATTCATCGCTCGCACTGCCACAGCCTTACTCGGGTGGTGCTTTTCAAAAAAATTTTGCTCTGTTTCCCACATTTTACACACCTCCCTAATCTCATTCGAAGAGAGGGATGTCTCCGTTTTTTTAACTCCTGCTCCTCCTCCTCTGACGAGATCTCCTCCATAACCTCTTGCTCGCGATGCAGATCCATCAGTTCGCCGGTGGTAAACTTCTGGCCATGTTCCTCCACCAGCCCTTGAATGTCATTCTTATTCACCTCCAGTCCCATGGTCTTCCCCCAAGGACACAATTTCATTGACAACTGGCAGCTCCTGTTCATGAGCAAATCCCTCAACGCAATCAGACCACAGTTTTCTCCAAGCAGAATTGAGGGTTCTCTTGGTGACCCCATCCCAGGCTTTATCGATGATCTTGAGGCAGCTTACGATGTGGAAATGATTTTTGTCATGGGTGGAGGAGGAAGACAGCTTAGGGAAATTCAAAGGTCAGCTGGATCAACACCTACATAAAGATGGAGTCAGATAGGTAGTTTATTTTTATTATTTTAGGGGGAGGGAAGGACTGGTGCAGCAAAGGCATAGGGTTACTTGTACAACATGACTAATATTAATTACGTAAAAAATACTTAAAAATAGCTGTGGAAGAGGAAACTAAAATTGCAAAAGACTCACGATGGCAAAAAAAGACAAAATGGATGAAAGTTATAAAAGAATGAATACAAAGGAAGTTGTCCACAAAGAGACCAGCATCATCTCTTGGCTGCTGCCACCAAGTGATGTTACTGGTGGCATACAGTGCCACATTATGGTGCTGTCTATCCCAGAATGTAGTGAAAGCATCCAATTTGGATCTCCCTCCATTGCTAGCATAAAATAATGAATATTTTGTCCAAGGTTGTGAAAGTGTACTTTTGATATTGTTGTCTTACCACATTTCTGAAGAATATGGAGTAAAGAAAATACACAGAATGCATTGTGAAATTTTGATAATTAATCCATATAAAAAAGAAAAATATTACTTTATTCCTCAATAAGATACAGTTATGAATGAGGTTTATAATATTTCTCTGTTCTAAAATACAACAAACGTTTCTTTACAAAAATCTAAGTTCTAACTATATATTTGTCAAATGCACAATTTTACTTGTGGTCCTTTTAGAGCAGCATCACCACTGCTAAAATATTTAACCATTTCCAATCCAAAAGTTGGATGGATGTTCTTTTATTATCACTATCCAAAGATTGCCCAGAATCCCTGAACATTCCAATTTCCTCTAAACCCAATGGAAAAAATAGCATGGGCATAGAAGCAGTTTTTGGATAACCCTTTATAGATTAATGTTCATTTATACATCACCTGCTACATAAATCACATTTATTATGATTAATAAATAAATTTCAAAATCATTCTGAATTCTCTAGGTAATCTTAACTTCTTATTAATATTTTATTAGCATTTTACATAGTTTTGAAGATGTATGTTCACATTAAAGGAATTGCTTTTATGAGAATCATTCCATTTCCAAAATATTACCAGTTAGTAAATGAACATCCACCACATCTGGACCTTAACTTAATTTGAAATCAGACTTTAAGAAGTGTAATTTTAAACATAGAAATTGCTTACTTTTTTCCAGAAATGATGTTACTCTATCTCCCCACCCCACCCAATTTTTAGCATAATTTATGTTATCAACAACAGAGACACTAGGAAACTAATCAGTACTGGAATTATACCACTTTGCATACTGTCTGCTCTATTACATTTATCTTTAGTACATTCACACACAGTAGATTTGGTGTCAGCATTGGTACTGTAATAACAGTCCAGCCGGGGATGTTTTTCAAATCCACAGCTTCGAATTGTCCTTTCCTTTTCCTTCCTCACTGAGGGGGAGAAAAAATTAACAAGAATTTAAATGGAATATTGAACAGTAACTAAAAAATTGCTCATCTTTACTAAAAATCGTAATATATTAAATATGTTGAAACCTCTTCAGTTTTTGGAATTACACTTCATTTGTTAGAATTTTCCTATTATTTACTCATAAGAATATGGACTGTGCCACAGTATGACCTAGCTCTCTCATGATGGTAAGGGAGTATTTTGAGTTGATAACTGAACAATACTTTCAGGCAAATTCCAATATGCAGCCTATTTTTGTCATACTGTAGCCTGCAAGTACACTATAATTTGTTCTGTTTTCCATCATAAATGCTCTTGTCATTTTATAAATGAAAGAAAGAAGTTTTGAATTTTATAAGATACTGAAACATGATATTGTATGCATGTTGTTCAGAAATTTACATGCCCTGGAAGGAGGATATGGAAAAACTACAAGAAAAAGAAAAATCAGTGATACTTTTAATTTAAGAAAAATTGTGCACCTTACAGGTTGTGCACTTTTACATATCCACATTGGAATACACATTACGCTGGCTAAACAAGTTTTTTTTTACTAAATTTAGATAAAACCAAAATTCAATGAGGAACCTATATAACCTGATGAGGTAAAAGTTAATTATTAATAAATTAATAGTTAAAATTGTTATGGAATGATTTGAATCTATTTGTGTATAGTAATACTTTTTTTTTTTGTTGTTGTTGTTAATTAATTCACCTCTTAAGGTAAGATTCTACTTAGTTATTAAGTTCTTGCAACCTGTTTTTTCCAGCTCCAGAAAAATATAAACACAGGGTTTTGCTGTACTATGCTTAAAATCAGGTAAGTCATCCTGTGGTGCAGGGTGACTGCTTGTATAGTATAATAATATACTGTACAAAATTTTATAAATTTTGTATAGTATATTATTATAAAAGTGTTAAAAATTGAAAATATCTGAGAACGAAGTTCTCAGATAATTACAAAATTATGTTATTGATAATTGGACAAATGTGTTAGTTGTCTGACGGTTTCCCCATCTCTGCTTTGTATTCTTTGCAAGTGACACAGAACTCTGTGGAGGCCAGAGAAAAAGTATGTGGGGAGTAGTTTGTTGGTTGTAGTGTTATGTTCTGTTGTTTCTCTGACCATTTAGCCTTTGGAACCCACCGTTGCCCACACTTTGCCACGAGGAGGCAGGTCAGACACCCAGTAGATTTAAATACTCTGGCAGGCCTCACCACCTATTTTCCGAGGATTTCAGTGGCAAGACCTATTAAAAAAAAAAAAAAAAATTGGGTGGGGAGACACTAGAATTTGGAAAGGCCGCAAGAGGTTGAATTTTTAGACATTGATTAGAAATTGGCGGCATTGTTAGGGGCATACTCAGTTGGTTTAGTTAGAGTTGGGGGGGGGGGTAGACTAGAGATGGGGGGAACAAGTAGAAGGGTGGGGACGATAGAGTAGGCATCCCCAAAGATTTCAGTGGTGACGAGCCCCACCACGCGAAGTATGGGGGAGGCAGGGAGGAATAGGTGTATTTAGTGTCAGACGGCACCAGGGGTTCCCCCATCTCCACATAGTTTTCATTGTGGGTGTACCAGTTCGCTGGAAATGCCAGAGATTTAAAGTGTATGGATATTGTACATGTGTAGTGTCGTGTACCATTGTTCATCTAATTGTTTAGCCGCTGGACCCCTGCTGAGGCCCAACGTTGCCCCCGTGGAGGCAGACCACGAACCCAGTAGTTTTAGTTTCACTCTGGCAGGTGGTCCTGCCACCTAATTTCCTGAGATTTCAGTGGCTAGGAGCTAAAAAAAAAAAAAAATAATAAAATAAATAAATAAAATAAAATAAAATTTTTGGAAAATCACTGAATAAAATGAAATCCGAAAGGTTAATATTAACGCAGTTAGATTTGTACTTATGAATTTTGATAGCAGTGTGGGGCGTATGCTGTTTAGGCAGAGTAGGAAAGAGAGGTTGATGGCTGGGGGGAAAAGACAGAAATATGGGATCAATAGGGAAGGCGACCCCAGAGTTGGCAGTAGGGCATGCCCGTGCCCCCCAAAAGGAAATGAGGGGGGTCTTCCCCTCCCCCGCCAGGAAGTGTGGAAGGAAAGGCACTGCCCTAGGGTGTGGTACAGGTCATCATAGAGTGCCTTTGCAGCAGCGTTGCTGCATTTGTCTAGTCTGATGTAGTTGTCTGTTTCTTGATGGCTTCATTCTTGGAGTAGAGCTCAGTCCGGTGGATGTGACAAGTCTTGTTACATGACTGCAGTGTCTGCTGACTTGTTGGGTCTGGCTTACCACAAGAACACGCACAGGTCCAGGTCCCCTCCAAGTGTGGTTTGTCTCCTCCTTCGTAACATGGATTTATGGTGTCAGTCCAGTGTCTTTTTCTTGTGGGGGTTTGTCCCATCTTTGGTCATTGAGGGAGAAGGAGACAGGGACTTGTCTCCTCCCTCCCTTGCCTGGGGATGAGATTTTAAAGGGAACTGGGTTAGAGTACCTAGTTCAGTGTATTGGCAGCGAAGTCGCAGTATGTCTTCGTCGGTTATAGTTGTAAGGTCCATGTTTTGTCGAATCCAGTAAGAAGGTCAAAATGCCAATCCCACTCTGGGGATGGGATATGTTAGCTGGCAGTGCGGAACCTACCAGGTGAGGGGGGGGGACAAACATGACCATATGTCGTGATCACAGGAATGAAAATTCCTGTGATCTCGACATATGGTCGAAAAGTGTTGTCAGCTTCAGGAAGGAAAATCGTTTTGCAATTTTTTCGTTAAATTCTTTTAATTAATTTTCTGATTTTTAATTACTTATTACTCTAATGTAAGTTTTTAGATTTTTTTCGTTTTAATTTCTGGAGTGTATCATACGGAAGTGTTCTACATACTAAATTGAGGTAAACTCTTATTATTTACAAATATTAAGTCTATAATACAAGCCTCTTTTGGCTATGTCCAGGTAAAGTGGGAAAGCTCCAGCCAGCAACTGTAGTGCAGGTGTGCTCACTGTGCGACATGCTCTCGTAATGGTGAGAAGTATTGTCCTTTGTATCGATTCTAATTTATTCTTGTTACTATGGCTGAGCCGGTGAACCACACACACCTGCTCCATAGGTGATAACGGGTAGGATTAATGTTCCTACATTGCATGGTATATGATTGCCAGGGTTTTTCTTTTGAGCCCCCAGTCCGCCCGACTGAGCGTGGCATTCATACCTGCATAATTTCTCACTTTCTTCGTCAAGTAGGTCAAATGTGGATAAAAAGTTAATTTTGAATCGAAGACTACTCCAAGATATTTTAGTTCTGTTACCATTTTTATAGTGGTTATGTTAATTTTGATTTGTGGTCGTCTTCTTATATCCAAATTGCCTTTTAGAAGTATTTGGTTTTGTCAGGCAATATTTTGAGTATGTGCATTTGCGCCCATTCCTGCAGCTGCAAGAGGGCAGCATTTGATCTTTGCTCTACAACCACTTGCGTGTTACCTTTTACAAGGAAAATCATGTTGTCTGCAAAGGCCAGGCTTTCCGCTGGGCCGTGATCCAAGGCGAGAAATTCATCCAGAATGATATTCCAGAAGAAAGGGCCAAGGATTGAACCCTGCGGGCAGCCTTTATTCACAGGGTGTGTCAATTCCTGAAACCTTGTGCTTACTGAGACACTTCTGTCTGTAAGGTAGCTGTTTATCACCTTATAGAGGTTTTGTGGGACATTTGCCTGGCAAAGCCTCCTAAGGACACTAGACCACCAGAGTGAGTCAAATGCCCCAGCAAAGTCAATAGAGATTGCCAGCATATATTTCTCCTCTGAGTTTTTAACTGTTGTCAGTAGGTGGTGCATGGCATCCTCTGTAGAGTTGCCCTGCTTAAATCCATACTGATTGTTGGAATATAAACCTGCTTCTGTGTAGTATTGAGCTAATCTGCTATGTATTAGTCTTTCGCATATTTTCCCTAGGACAGGGAGTAGGGCTATTGGTCTATCTGATTTGGGATCGGTAGGAGGGAGTTTCTCAGGGTTTTTGAGAATTAGTCTTAACACAGCTTTTTTTCCATATCTTTGAAAATATACCTTCTGTCATACAGTTATTATATAGTGTTATTAATTTGTCTGGTGCTGTTTCTGCTAATTTTTTGATAATCTCAACTTCTAAGAGGTCAGAACACTGTCAAAAACAATAAACTCGTTTATTGTTTTTGACAGTGCTATTTCTAGGTCTTGTACAGTAAACAGAGGTTGAATATTGGCATTGTCATATTCAGTGTTTTCTTTTATGTCTATCCGGGTGGAGGAATGATCTACAGTTTCAGTCTGAATAATACTGTCTAGGATGTTATTTACAGAATCCACCCAACACAGGGTTGGGGTTCCATCTGGTTTGACAGTAGTTTCTAAGACCTCCTCTTGGCATCTTATTGGTCACTATTCTGTAGACAACTCCCCAAGGGTTATTGTTTTCAGTAGTTCCCACCAAGTGCCTCCAGAGTTCCTTTTTCTTGTCTCTTATGAGGCCTGTATACTGATTCCTGAGAGTTCTATAAGAATCTCTCAGTGCATCCACCTCATTTTGTGGCCAAGAATATGGCTCTTTGGAAATTTCTCCTCACCTGGTGCACCCTTCTCCCGAGTATGATCAGTTCAAGGCACCACCAGGGAACTACCTGCTTCCTCGGTTTTTTCCATGGGGATAGACAGGTTTGCTGTTTTTATTAAAATGTTTGTCGTAGTCAGTGCTTGCTCGTCAGGGCTACAGTTGCCTGATCTAGACCACTCATTTTTCTGTTTTTGTAGCTCAGCTGCTGTATGTTTGGAAAAAATCTGCCAGTTTGCCTTTTTAAGATTATACCTTTTGATATCCAACAAAGAACGTTGGGTTGTTTGTAATTGCCTGTTTAGTTTGAAGGTGATGGCTCTATGATTTAATAAGCTATTGAATTGGTGACAAGAGTAACATCAATGTCACTCTCCCACGTGGTATTTATGTTATTGAATGAGATGTACAAGTGGTTCTTTCCAAGAGTTTTGGAAGTTGATTGCTTGACTTCCTTGGTGCGGTAGTAGATCTGACTTCGTTAGCCAGTTTATTAAGAAACTATGTAAGCATTGCATGGATGAATGAATTTAGCACTAGTGTGTCATAAGTTGATATGCAGGACCAAAACTCATTATGAATGTTGATAGGGATTTTTTTTAATTTGGAAAAAAAGTTTATCACCAAGAATGGAGTTCACAGATTAATTTAAAGCATAGGCATCAAAATGTAAATTTTTTAGGAGTTATATTATACACTTTATCTAAAAATGCCAAACTGAGTTTTTAATTTAAATTTGCTAATTTAATCAGTTAATTAGTTTGTGGACTATATTTTTTTCTAATTAGAACAGATTTAAGTTACAATTAAAAATTGAAGTTACAAAAAATGCAACATGGAAGGGTGCACATGGTCTCCTAAGAACTGCTGGTAGACCTCGCCAGTGAAACGTTGGTCCATACACACCAGGAATCCTAGTTCGTACCAACAAAATTTGTTAATTTAATCAGTTAATTAATTTGTGGACTACATTTTTTCTAATTAGAACAGATTGAAGTTACAATATATTTCCACATATCACTACAGTATGTACACTTGAGTGACACCTAGGTACTGACTCCACCTAGATGCTTGAAGATGTCTGTAGACATCTACAGCCATGCTACTTACAAGGCTTTCCTCGGTGTCTGAATAGATGATGGTTATGTGTCCATATGCCTCACTTCTCATTCCAAACATTCCACAGGTATAATGATTGAGGTCAGGTGAATTTTAAGACCAATCAAGATGGGTGATATCTTCACTGTGTTCCACAAACCATTTGTGCACAGTGTGGGCCTGATGACACTGTGCATTATCATCTTGGTAGATCCTGTTTCTGTCCAGGAAAAAAAAAATGCAACATGGCAGGGTGCACATGGTCTCCTAAGAACTGCTCATAGATCTCACCAGTGAAACGTTGGTCCATTCACACCAGGAGTCCTAGTTCTTACCAGCAAAATTTGTTAATTTAATCAGTTAGTTTGTGGACTACATTTTTTCTAGTCAGAACAGATTGAAATTAAAATATATTTTCACATATCACTACAGTACACTGAAAGGACAGAATTCATGGGACACCTGGTTCCTGGGCAACATGACGCTGTTACCCCTCTCACTAGTGGACGAACCAATCACCCACCACTTAGCAGGTATATAGGTACACTGCATTCACAGACGGTAATTCAGTGTCAGTATGGATAAACATTGAGTGAACAGACTTTGAAAGAGGGATGATTGTGGGTGCCCAATGAATGTCACTATCATGGAGGTGGTACAGAAATTGCACTATCCCCTTTTGACAGTATCAAGAATGTATTGGGAATACACCATTTCCGGAATAACATCTCATTGTGGACAGTACTGTTGGCAGAGAAAGGTAGTGAATGAATGCACAAATCACCGCCAACTTCAACAAAGGAGGTGCCAGAAATTTCTCCACCAAGACCATCAGGCGATCATTAGCTGCAATAGGTTATGGGAGCCACCAACTCACAAGAGTCCCATTGCTAACACCACAACACGGGACTATGCCTCAACTGGGCAAAAGAACATCAGCACTGGACCTTCAATTATTGGAGACGGGTTTCCTGGTCTGATGAGTCCACTTTTCCAGTTATTTCAAGTTGGCTGGAGGGTGCATATCTGGCCAAAACTGCATGAAGCTATGTGCTTCAAGGAACTGTTCAGGCAGGTGAGTGGTCGGTAATGGTCTGGGGCATGTTCAACTTGCACACATTGGATCTACATCTAGATGCATCTCTGAATGGTCCAGGTTATATTTCCATCCTTGCAGATCATCTGCATCCTTTCATGGTCATTGTGCACCCACAGGGCAATGGATTCTTTGGACTATATGCCTCCCCACAGAGCCGTAGTGACTAGAACATGGTTTGAAGAGCATTATTCAGATTTTACCACCATAGAATGGACATGAACCCTGTAGAGCATCTTTGGGATGCTGTGGAAAAGTCTGTTCGAACTTTGAATCCTCCACCCAGGAATGCAACGGAATTATGGACAGCAGTGCAGCAAGTATAGATGGAAATGTGTAGAATGCTTTCGTCATCCAGGCATTGACTCCATCTAGATTTTTGAAGATGTCTGTAGGCATCAGCATGTTACCTACTAAGCTTTCCTCAGTGTCGGAATAGATGATAGTTGTGTGTCCATATGCATCACTTCTCATTCCAAACATCCCACAGGTGTAATGATTGAGGTCAGGTGAATTTTAAGGCCAATCAAGATGGATGATTTCTTTAGTGTATTCTTCAAACCACTTGTGCACAGTGTAAGCCCAATGGCACTGTGCATTATCGTCTTGGAAGATCCCACTTCTGTCCAGGAAAAAAAAATGCAACATGGCAGGATGCACGTGGGCTCCTAAGAACTGCTGGTAGGCCTCATTAGTGAAACATTGGTCCATACACACCAGGAGTCCTAGTGCTTGACAGCAAAACATGCCCCATATTAGGCAACTGCCACCATTTGCCTGAATGGTGGATACCATGCACAGTCGGTCCATAGACTCATGTTGCTTGCACCCCCCCCCCACCCACACACAAAAAAAAATATCTGTTGGTGTGTTGCACCAGGTATTTGGATTCATCCAACCAGAACACTTGTCAACAGTGAGGAGAGGGTATCTGTTGTGGAACCCCATCCATCTAGGTATGGGGGTACATCATTTGATATATGATTATTGTTCATGCATTCCCCATATTGTATTGTGATATCAACTGTTACATAGTGACCTGCTGTTCAGCCTGTACAATGTGCTGCACCCTTCGCATACCACGAACATCCACCTTGCATAATCCTTTACAGTTCTGTTGGCAGGAGACTGCTCAAAAATTCTTTGGTACACTTAATTACAGTGGGCTGTGAGCAACTGACAAGATATGTTGTTTCTAATATAGAAGAACCCAATGCAAAAGTTCCAAAATCATGTCTCCTTTGAACTCTGCGATATCTTTATTACATCCCATAACTCCTGCTTTATCACTTTGACTTGCATGACCAGATACAAATTACCTTGCTTTATCGTAGGAAGCTGTTCAGTTTTTATACTGCAAACTATGCAACAGTCCATTACAGATGGGTATCCATGCTGCTCTGAACAGTGCACTGCTAGTGCTATAAAATGGCCCATTACAGCCACCAGTTACGAAGTTGTGCGACTTTGTTATGGGCTGTTATGACATTGTGTTACTACATTTTGCAATTCATATAATGTGATAGGATTGAAGCATTTGCTTAATAATTTAGTAAAATAACTGGGTACCTGTATAATGTTGTCATTTGTTTGTAATATATAAAGGTGTTTCAAAAAAGTGTGCAAAAAGTCCTGGGATGTATTCTATGGTTCCAAACAAGGAAAAAAATGCCAAAATAACACATATCCGATTCTGAACTGTTATGGAGTTTCTATAAATGACCAGAGTTTTGAATGGTAAATTAATAAGAATATGCAGACACATACTGATGAAATGTTTAATGAACATTTTATCTGCAAAAAAAAAAATGCATACCACTGTAATAAAATAACTGATGGAAAAATTTTTTTCTAATCGGCAAACAGTAATTTGTGGGATTTCTCAAATTTCATTGCTCAAATTACATCCAGTGATGCAATTCATGCTTATTTACATTCACTGTGGTAAAAAAGAGTCAATTTACAATGTATAACCGAAAACTTGTACAATGCATAATCAGTACAGGTATTACATCTTCCATTTCAATATTCATTATAACTTCAAAGAATAAATCCTTTTCGCATTATAAAAGTATCATAATATTTACTACATTTTGATGAAAGTAAGGCACCAATACCTATATAATCTATTCATTTTAACACACTGCACTGTTATTTTCAATTGTACTATGGTACAAGTTGTGATTAAAATGAGGTGTGACTTCTGCATAACTTTCTTTGAGCAGCTGCAACAAACTTGGTGGCTGAACTGAATTATCATAAAATATAAAAATACCCTACATGAGCAGCAATCAGTAGGAGACAGACTCAATCGAGCCACATTTTTGTGAAATGCAGCAGCCATGGGCAAGAACCATGATTTCATGAACTTCAAAAGAAGCAACATCATGGGTACCGGTATTTCTATGCAATATGAACAGTGGAATATGTTGTGAGGAGCTCTCTAAGGACTGACCAAAAAAAAAAAAAAAGCAAGCAATTTGGTGGAAAACTGAAGGTTACTCCATGTTTCTGTTGTATTGATTCCTGATTTGCAAATCTTGTAGAGCCCATAGGTGACAAATTATTTTTACAAATGGTAAAACCATTGTAAAAATTTTTTTTAATAATCTGGAACTACCACGCAAGTTTATAAAATAAAGAATAAAAGAACTCATCATATTTAACTGTCATGTGGGCTTGAACCATGATTAATCTGGATGAAAACATGCACTATTGAAACCCGTATTAACCAATCGGCTACATCACTCTATGAATGGGAGATCAAAGCGAGTAAACAAAACTACCTGTACTAAACCTGTTAATACACTCAGTGATCACTGAATTATGACCGCTTAGGTAACATCATGGCTGCCGGTATTTCAGTAGAATATGTTGTAGGGGGCTCTCTAAGGACTGACAAAAAAAAACAAGCAGTTTGGTGGAAAACTGAAGGTTACTCCATGTTTCTGTTGTATTGATTCCTGATTTGCAAATCTTGTAGAGCCCATAGACTTACTGAGACTAAACGGTGGCTCAAGACTTACTGTTTTGAGCCACTGTTTGCACTGATAGCTGCTATTCACCTAGCCATTGAATCTACTAGATATCCAAAGACCTATAGTGCCTTGTAGGCAGCCATGCTGCCTGCAAGGCTTTCATAGTGTTGGAATAGATGATGGTTATGTGTCTATATGCAAAACATTCCACAGGTGCTAATTCGATTGAAGTCAGGCAAATTTGGAGGCCAATCAAGAAGAGTCATTACCTTCGCTTTGTTCCTCAAGCCACTTATGCACAGTGCAGGCCTCATGACACGGTATATTATTACCTTGGAAGATCTCATTTCTGTTCAGAAAAGTGCAGCATGACAGTGCACATAGTTTCCTAAGAGCTGCCAGTAGACATCACCAGTGAAAAATTGGTTCATACACACCACAAGTCTTACTTCTTGCCAGCAAAACATACCCCATATTAAGAAACCACTGCCACCTGACTGGATAATGGGCACCATGCAATGATAGTTCCATGGACTTACTTTGCTTATGCCACACATAAGGAATTTTGCAAATTTAAGCATCTCTCTGTCAGCATTTTGCACCAGATATTTGGACTCGTCCAACCAGCACACTCGTTTCCAGTCCTCTCATGTCCAACCAGTATGTTGACACCACAGCATTTGCCGTCAGTGATGAGGAGAGAATGTCTCTTGGCTGCTGTCAAACCCCATACATCTGAGTGTGAGTGGTGCATCATCATTTGAGATATTATTCTTGCATTCCCCATATTGTATTGCAATGTTAACTGTCACATGGTGACCTGCCATTGAGCCCATATAACACGTTGCACCCTTCGCTCACCATGAACATCCACCTTGCATAATCCTTTACAGTTTTGTCAGTGGGAGGCGATTTGATTCATTTGACACCATTGTACATCTTAACCACAGTGGGCTGTGAGCAACTGAGAAGGCATGCTGTTTCTGATATGGGAGCACAAGCTTCCAATAATCATGCTCTTTTGAAACTTCACACTATCTTTACTACATTCTCTGACTGCAATTTTATCACTGACTGGCACAATCAGATGCAAATTACCACTGCTTTAGCATATGAAGTTGTGATCACTGCATGTATATTAACATACCAAACCCTTCATTTATCTCAAATAACATAGGCTCAAGGAGAGCACATTCTTGCCAGCAGCATTTAAAAAAACTGACTTCCTTCATTTTTAAATATGGAATTTGAATATACCCCATGCTCTTTCCTCTATTCCATGGAGTGTGGAGACTGATTTCCCTTAATTGCCTTCTATCAAGCACTTGTGCATCTGCTAGAAACAGTGTACTTCAATGGCTGCATTCCATCCATCAAGCTATCTGTATTACTAATGGAGCATTTCAAATATCTGTCCAAAGTATGTATGTGCAATCAGATAAGCCAGCCATCTTTATTTCTCTGATGGTAGGTACCAGCAGTCTTTCATTACGCATTCAAGTGGAAATCCCTGCCAAAACTCAACACAGACATGTTTTTGAGCCACAGTGGGAAAACTTGTATAAATACCATCATGCTGCCAACCACCCATTCAGTATTCACACCCAAGATCTATCAGGAGAATTTACAGTTGAAAAGGTTGCCCTTTCCTCATAGCAATCTCTTCTTCCACTCAGGTACTGGGTATTCTGCCTTCATCCACCTTGAAACTGTTTAGCAGACAGCAGAACACACTGACTTCTTGACAGTTTATACAGATGGCTCAAAGTCAGAATTATCTGTGGGATCTGCTCCCATCTTTCCAGCCACTGCTATATCTGAGCAGATTCCCCTCAAATGTAACATATACACTGCAGAATTGTATTCCATAGAGTTAGCCTTTGATCATATAAGTACTTACCAACTGGTGTATTATATATAGACTCTCCAAATGTGCTACAGGTGTTTATCAGCAATGAGATATTCAGTTCACTCAGTTCTATCCCAAGTTCAGTTCATAAAGATACAATCTTTATGAAGCTGAATTTGATATCTGCTTCTTCTGGATCAAAAACCATATTGAGATCAGGGGTAATGATCTGGCAGATGCTGCAGCCAGATTAACACACCCTCAGAACAGTCACAACCTGTTAATCCCACTGCCTACCTGTACATACCTGTGAATAACATGGAGCCAAGGGCAAAATGGAATGTGGGTACCCCCATCTAAAGAAAAAACTAATGAACATTTTCAATTTCATTTTGTTGTCACAACAAAAACAAATTATATGACATAAGAACTAAATATAAAATTTCATCAAAATCAGTAATACCATTTTTGAAAAAAACGTAATTTTCAAATTAATCTTAAAGTAAAGTTCAATTACCTTTCAGGTAAGAAAGTTCAGTTTCCAATAAAAATCACTTAAAAATATGACTAAAATACAAACAAAAAAAAAATTATATTAGAGTCACCCAGTAATTTCTTATATATACCCGTATTTGTGTCTGTAAATTGCATGCGTTCTCTGGTTGATTTGTCCATTTTTGCTGGACGAAAAAAAACCTTGCTATCTATGCCCAAGACAAACCAACTCAGCCACATAGTGAAAAAAAAAAGCCCATTAAAGTTTCCTCAATGGGATTCGAACCAAGGCCCCTTTCACCCAGTGTGGGGAGGATGGTGATGATACCACTGTGCTACTCGCACAGACATTAGTAAAAAGACAGCAATGAGTTTTTCAAACAGTGATTTGGGATCCCCCCTGGTCAGCACCCTAGGCAGATTTCTTTTTTACCTATAGGATAATATCTGTGTAGATACACCATAGATAACTCTTAAGAAACTACGGTGGTAGTGTGGGAGGCATAATTTGCTCTGTATCTCATTGTGCACAATGAGTTGCTATGGTATTGCACTACCTCAAGTAAGTAACACTTCACTAATAGAGAAGACTATTGTTACTTATTCTCAGTGAGTGCCAGCACCGTTTAAAAGCTGTTGGCCTATCATTGGTGGGTGGGCAGGTACGCTGGTATTGCAGACACGAAAACCCAGTTATGAAGATAATCACACAATTTTTTTTTTTTTTTTTATGTGGACCCCAAACACGAGAGGTATTAGAACCTATAGTACTTAGTACCGTGCTTGGGTTGGAGGTTGAGAAGACAAAAGAAGATATTTGTTGACATTGGACTTGAACTTCTGTAGATTGTAATTTTCAGGAAATACATATGAAGGAAGGTTGTTCCAGAAAACGGCAGTTGAATGAATAAATGAGGAAGATGAAAAGTTGGTTCTGTGGGTTTGAAGTTGGACAGTAAATGGATGTTGGCTGGTGGCGGCACGTGTTCGGACTGTTTTGAAAGAGAGAGAGTGGGAATTATAGAAGCCAATTCAGAAGAACAGTGCCCATGGAAGTATCTGTAGAAGAGGCATGCAGCAGAAACAGTGCATCTATGAGAAAGCGAGTGGAGAGACTCTGTTAGAAATGAATTGAATCATTAATTAACCTAACTGCCCTCTTCTGAATGGAATCAAGAAGCCTGAGAGAGGTTTTGGGGGCACCACCCCCAGATGTGGGAACAATATTCCATGGCAGGGCGGATTTGCGATTTATACAGAGTGAGCAGCTGTTTGGAAGAAATGTAACGCCAAGAGTGAAAGAGAAAACCAAGTTTTTTAGATGCAGAGGAAGCAATATTTGTAATGTGCTTGTGCCAAGAGAGATTAGAAGTCAGGGTAATCCCCAAAAGAGATATATCATTTTGCCTAGAAATCGGAGTGTCACTAAAGATAAGCATAGGAGCAGAAGAATCCTTTTTGCGAGATATAAGACAAGACTGAGTTTTAGAAGGGTTGAAATCAACTAAGTTGTCTTTGCCCCACTGGAGAATTACCTGAAGATCGGCACTTAAGGAATTGGTAGCAGATTTTCGAGAAGTTGAAGCTGATTGAGCAGGACAAGATTTCTCAAAATGAAAAGTTGACTGCAATGTGCTATCATCGGCAAAACTATGGATAGGATTTCCAGTCAATGGAAGAAGGTCATTGATATACAAGAGGAAAAGAGTGGGGGAAAGAACTGAGCCTTGGGGGACACCGGCATTAGTGGAGAAGTTAGAAGACAGAGAGCCATCTACCATCACCCTCAGTGAGCGATCAGAGAGAAAACTGGATAACCAATTACTGAAAACAGTTGGCAAACCATAAGATGGAAGCTTGTTTAGAAGACCTTTATGCCAAACACGATCAAAAGCCTTTGAGATGTCAAGAGCAACTACTTGTGTTTCACCGAACTTTTCCATTAAATTAGTCCATAAATGGGTAACAAAGCCAGAATATCACCAGTGGATCGACACTGACGGAATCCATACTGGTGATCGTTGATCAGACGGAAGGTTTCTAGGTAGTTTAAGAGTTGGCGGTTAATTGATTTCTCCATATGAGAGATGCCAAAAGGTTTAAGTGATAATATTTTAAAATAACTAAATGCACAAGGCATAATACTTAAGAGTTACACTTTAATATAACACATGCCATTTGCAGAATAGACAGGTGGCAAACAAGTATCAGATTAAGCCTGTAACGTTAGTCTAGTCTGCACAGGAATCGTAGAGAGGAAGTTATCCCTGCTTGCTTCAGCATAGAACAGATCTTACGCATTCCTTTTTTTGCTGAGGGCAAGTTGATGAATGGTGTTGCAGTTCTCACACACACACCATGTGTGAGAAGTGCAACACTGTTCTAAATATCCATCATGTTTTATCTGAATATCTGTGTTTAGAAATGAATATCTTGTATCTTTTATCACTTAGTCAAGTGATTGGACCCCATCACTCAGTCAGATACCATCTGACAATGGTCCATGTCAGCTGTTTTAAACTACAATAGAACGTCAATTATCCAGAATAATTTGAAAGGCTGATTCTTTTTTTTTAATCAACGGTAATACAGTAAGCTCCTGTTAGTGGTCACATTTGCAAACTGAATTTTGATTATAATAAGCAAAAGATCGAGTTTACTACTTGTTTATAACAGATTGTACAAACCCAATAAACTGAAAACTGCAAATTGTTTTATGGTGTGACCTTCAGAAATGTGCTTTGGAAAAATATCACAGTGATTACTATTGTTTCTCGGAAACCATGAGTGAATTTCAGATTAGTTTAGCTCCAGATTCAGTAAGAATAATATCTGCCCGAAACTGTGCAATTTATTATTTTTCATGGTAAAATGTGAACAAAAAGAAAATGCAGTTTTAACATTGCAATGAAAAACTGAAATTATTAACAGAATTAGAAAAGGTGAAAATTTAGGAAATCTCTCCATAGAGTTTAATGTGGGGACTTCAACAATTTACAACATCAAGAAAAATTCCAATGCTATAACAAAATTTGTGTAGATTGTGGATAGTGAAGGAGGATCTAGTAGAAAAAAAAAAAAAAAAAAAAAAAAAGACTGTCAATACCTGAAAATGCCACTTTGGAGAGAGTGCACTCACTTTATTTATTTTTTGTTTTCTTCAGAGCGAAGTTCAAGTGAACCAGTGTTTGGCCCAATTGTGTGAAAAAGCATTGGATTTTAATCGAAAACTAATAGGTAATGAAGATTTTAGGGCAAGCACAGGTTGGCTGAAAAACTTTAAACTGAGACACGCACGGTATACATGAACTAGATATTCAAGGTGAGAAACTTTCTGCAGACGAATCGGCAGCACTGTCCTTTGAAAAGTAAGTTTGCTTCAGTTATAGCAAATTATGAGAAAGAAAACGTTTATAATGTTGATGAGACGTGCTTATTATCAAAAGCATTACTGAGAAAAACCATAGCCACTAAAAGAGAAATGCCTGCACCAAGTTTTAAGATGAGAAAAGAGCGAGTTACAATTGATATGTGTGCAAATGTCCCTGGGATGCACAGATTGTCCGTGCTCGTTATCGGTAAGTCCAAAAAACCGAGCGCATTTAAAAATCTTTCTAATTTTCCTGTTTTGTATAAAAATCATAGAAATGCCTGGATGAATGTTTCTGTTTTCCGAGATTCATTCATAATTTTTTTTTTTATTTAATTTAATCGTAGGATAAGGTTAAATTTATTTAATCTTACCAGAAAATTTATTCGGTTCGATTATCCGAAAAATTTGGCTATCCAGAAGAGGTCTGACATCAATTATTCCGGATAACTGACACTTTGCTGTATTTAAAATTGTTAAACTCACTGAAATATATTAAAATATCCTCTTAATACATAATATAACTTTAACATAAAGATCCATTTTCATAGGTCACTGAAATTTGTCTTTTCTTTTGTTTTTATTCTTTTACTGTTTTGGTGCATTATAGACACTGTTTCCGATGCACCAATAAAAAAAATCCAAATGAAATTCAAACCTGGAAATGTGGGTTTTTCATCTAGTTAAAGAGGAAAATAGGCTACGGGATACATGCCATTTACAGACACAGTATACTGATGCCTCATAGTTGCTTTTGTGCTTAACACACACACATTTTATCCATCTGATTATATTCGCCAAAATGCTTTAAAAATTATTTTTTTCATTTACCTGTGAATGTCATCTTCCTGCATATGGTATAATTCTTTGAGTTTTTAATTTCGGCTCTTGAAGGATCACACTCCTTTAAGTAAATAGCACTATTCTCATTGATGGCTGAACATGATTCATTATACATGGATTTACACTGGTAGCACACAATACCTGAAGCTGGAAAAAAAAATTAAATAATGCTTCAATAGAAATGTTAATTATTATCTAATTCGTTCTATGCAATAATATAAAGATATTTTTTTATCTTATTTCGTGCATAGACTATTTTATTGTAAATAAGATCTGGATAGGGTCAGTGGCACACCCATAAATTTGCTTGGGGGGGAGGGGAAGGCTTCTGCTTTCCACATTAGTAGGTGATAAGAGTCTGCACACCATGAAATCAGAGGTTCCCAAAATGCGAGCTGTGTGCAGCAGGAACTAATCCTCGGGATGGAGCATTAGAAACATATAACTAACATAGAAACATATCCCTTCCCCCTCATTGGACAACTGTCTTCAGTCCCCTTCTGCTAAATCATCATTCACACAGTATTTACAACTTAAAAAGTACCTATTGTCTTCTTGTGGCCATCCATATGTAATAACTTCTGATGGATGGATTTTTATGAAAATATATATTTGGCTTTTTGAGAACAATTTATCGAGCCTCCCGAATATTGAACCAATAGAAATTCAACAATTATTAGTTTCATACATATCACACAGCCTATCCATTACCATATATTGAAGCTGGATATTATGTTTGTTGCCATGTGCTGATTGGAGGAATGAATGGACAATGAGTAGAAATGAAAAGCTTATGATTGGTGCATAAAAGTTTCATTTTGCTTGCTTTATTAATGCATTATGTAAATTAACTAACTTGTTTTCTATGCATGCATCCACATGTAGGCATTTCTAATATTTAATGATAAAACGCTTACTTTATGTTCTATTTAAAGCTGAAACATGACTTATGCAGTCTTGATGCATCATAATGCTGAGGCAATAAGTTTGTAATGTAATTCTTCAAACAGGCCTCTGAGGTTGGATATATTCATATTGTAGTTTTAAATGTTTTTCACCAACCTTATGTAGAAATAAAACAATGAAAACAAAAACTGGAATCTTGATAACTATGTATTTATAATAAATTATATTTAACTTTACAACTAAAATACTGCGTTAAGAACAATAAAACACATTAAAATATACTAAATTAAAAGCGATAAAACCATAGCTTTCGAAGGCTCCTGCCTTCTTCAGCGGTATTTTCTTTGTTCTGTAGTGCATCTTTAAATACCAGCAGGTTCACGGTACTCATCACGTGTTCCGTTCTCTTGTGGTATGGAACCGGAAGTGGCTCGAGAGTGGGTCATGTGGAACCGTTCATCCCTTCTGAGGATAGTAGCCTCAAAAGGAGGATGGATCCGCGTTCCTCTATCTCTATTAATGTTCACTGTGGACCAGATCCGCAAACTCTCAAGCCACTTGCGGTCCCAGAACTTATGTGCCCGATCGGTGATGATAGCATCGTCCGGGGAGATCTGGTGCTGCTTTTTGGAAACAAAACAAACGGCGGTTTGTTTCCCCTAGATAACACTCCCCACAATCCGGGCATCTAATACTATATACAACCCTACTTGCATTCTCTTTTTGAATGGGGTCCTTTACTTGTGACACGATTGTGTGCAGCCTCCGCCCTGAAAGCAGCACACAACGCGTCTGATAATTTCTTAGTATTCTAGTTATATGATCGGTTAGACCAGAATACTAGGGAATATATGCAGTGGATACTGGCGTAAAAGATTCGCCTCCTCACGATGTATGAACGTGTCACGACGGATCTTACAAAATGTGGCTACCCCCACAGCATTATAGAAAAATATATTTAAGGAAATTAGAGGAGAGGCGAATCTTTTTTACGCCAATATCCACTGCATATATTCCCTACTATCCGGGTCTAACCGATCGATCATATAACTAGAATACAAAGAAATTATCAGACGCGTTGTGTGCAGCTTCCAGGGTGGAGGCTGCACACAATCGTGTCACAAGTAAAGGACCCCATTCAAAAAGAGAATGCAAGCGGGGTCGTATATAGTATTAGATGCCCGGATTGTGGGGAGTGTTATCTAGGCGAAACAAAACGCCGTCTCAAAGATAGTCTGGGGGAGCACACTAAGGCAATAAGAAATGCGAAGTATGGTAAGTCCGCTGTGGCCGAGCATTTTTGGGAGAAGCAGCACCAGATCTCCCCGGACGATGCTATCATCACCGATTGGGCACATAAGTTCTGGGACCACAAGTGGCTCGAGAGTTTGCGGATCCATTCTCCCTTTGAGGCTACTATCCTCAGAAGGGATGAACAGTTCCTATGACCCACTCCCGAGCCACTTCCGGTTCCATACCACAAGAGAACAGAACACGTGATGAGTACCGTGAATCTGCTGGTATTTAAAGATGCACCGCAGAAGAAGACCATTTGAACAGGCATTTTGGGCGTCGATGGACTGGCTGTGGTGAACCCGTTGCCTGGCCCCCAAGCTCACCTGATTTATCAAGCCTTGATTTCATTCTGTGGGGGTTCCACCATGAGACATCAGTGGCCTTCGAAAGCTATGGTTTTGTCGCTTTTAATTTAGTATATTTTAATGCTTATTTTATATGTATATTTCATATATTTTAGTGGTAAAGTTAAATATAATTTATTGTAAATACAGGCAAATATAATTTATTATAAATGCATAGTTATCAAGATTCCAGTTTTCGTTTTCGTTGTGTTTTATTTCTACATAAGGTTGGTGAAAAACATTTAAAACTACAATATAATAGTTTGTAATGTAATGTTTATTCATGTATAATTACTACCTTTGATATAAGCAATATAACTACCTATGTTGCTTGAGCAGCATGTTGCATAGGTAATTATTATTATTAGCCATATGGTGCAAGGAAGCCTGAGGCTTATGCTGCACCAGCCAAAAAAAAATTCCCAGGTTACCCTGATAGAAAGAGAGAGAGAAGTAGAAAGGAATCACCAAGAAAGAGAAGAATGATGATATCCAGCTCAGGACTCTGGGTGTGCCAAGCCCATACTCACCAGATGTGAGCCCCTGGAGGAATGTAAATATAAAACAGGCATTAAGCACTTTTAACTTACAAATAAATATAAAACAGGCATGAAGCACTTTTAACTTACATTCGTCTTAGAACCACAATGAACAACACGGCTGATAAATTTTCGTATTGTATTGACTTGCACATGACATATATTGCACGAAAGACATTCCAAAAGAAAAAAGGCTAAATTTAGAACAAGACCCATGGATCTTTGCAACAGCAAATGAAGAGCACATCTAGCTCCGCTCCTTGCTTCACACTGATTGGATGATCTATACCATCACGTAATTTTGCTTCCCAATTTGAAACCAGTAAGGGGGTATAATTGTTACCCCGACTTTACACCAGCGGCCAAAGGGGGAAACTCATTTCCTAATAAATGGTTTAGGGTTCCCCACCACTGGTTTTTAAAATCGGGAAACAATGTTATGCGAAGGAAGAGATCGTCTAATGCTAGTTTAGCATTAGACAATGCTTAAGCAATGGATAAACTTAAGAGCTAAGCTTATCCATTGCTCTGTTGCAAAGATCCATGGGTAAGGGTGCAATAAATTTTAACCAAAAAAATTGATATGTGCATAAAAATCACAGATATTCATTGAAATCACATGCCATTTTTAATAAGGTATAAAAGTATTGTTAAATAAAAATTTGGTGGCTCAACCCCACCTCACTCCATATGCAGCTTGCCCTCTCTTCCACAATGTTCTTGAGTTGCCAAACAAGCTATAAACAAAAAAAAACAAGTAACAAGTTTGTTTCTGCAAGGAATCAGAAATTATGGGCTCATTTTTCTTAACTGATTTTTGGTCCTTTTTATTTGCTTTTCTTTTTCCCTGCAAATTTCTTTGTAACAGGATATTGCACTGAAAAGCAATCAATCTCCTTTAGAAGTCTCCAAATTGATTTACCTCCACCTGTAAACTTCATCAGAAAATTTATTAATTTCATTAAGAAATCAATGAGTGGGTTAAAACAACTTCAGATATTCACTGAACTCCAATATACGGTGCACCCTTATAATTGGCTGTCAGAAGGGGGGAAAGCAGTGATTGACAGGTTGTGACCACCCACTGACTGCATCCCCCTCTTCGTTTCAGGCGGACGTCACTGGAGTGCTAAATGCGAAATTCGTTGTGGCTCTTTCATTTGTATGCTACTTTCTGTTCTGTTCGTTTGCTGACATTAATGTTACTTTGTTACTAGCCACGTGGCCTGGGTTTTTTGTTGTTATCCCATTCCATCCTGCAGGTAAACGGTTTCTTGTTTTTTGCTGCCGTGTGTTGCCGTCACATTTTTTTTATTTTTTTGGTTCTTTCTATATATTTTTTTTTTTTTTTTTTTTTTTTTTGCCTTTGTTCAGTCCCAATGGAGCGAGTGAGTGCGAGAATGTTGCATGGTTTGGAAAGGGACAGATGTAAGGCTGTGGTTGAATGGTGCACGAGTGTGAATTTGATTACTTCTGAGTATAAGTGTTTTCAGTGTGGATGTGTGATGAGATTGGCTGAGCGAAAGAACATTAGGGATAGATTTGAGAGGGGTGTGCAGAAAGAAAGGGGCCAATCCTCACCACGTTAAAAGGTTTATACGCAAGGGATTGTGGTTTTCTGAAAGGAAATTAAGAATGATTGAGGTCCTTCTCACCCATTATTGGGCAGGTACCATGTGAATATGTTTTAAGTGAGATGGGTGTGAGTCAAACCACGGTGAGTTACTGGCGCAGTTTTTGTACAGAGGTGTGCGTGTAGCTGTGCTTGAATGAAAGGAGTATGATAGGCGGTGAGGGTGTGGTGGTTGAAATTGATAAGAGCAAGTTTGGAAAGAGGAAGTATAATAGAGGAAAACGAGTAAATGGGCACTGGGTGTTTGGTGGGATTGAACGAGGCACATCACGGTGTTTTTTTAAGAGTTTTTGAAAATAGGAGTAAAGAAGTCCTCCTTGACATCATTAAGACTTCCATTTTGCCTGGAACAACTATTGTTTTGGACTGCTAGAAGCATTAGCATTAGTAGAGGCATATGATGCAAGAAAGCAAGCTTATGCAGCACCAGCCAAAAAAAAACTACTCCCATTTCACCCCTCCGTTTGTTCGAAATACCTGTTCAGCTGAGCCTTAAATTTATTTAGGCTACCAACTTCCACCACAAGGGATGGAAGTCTGTTCCACCAACCAACCAACTACCCGCTGGCTAAAGGCAAATTTCCCATATCTATCCTACATCTGTCTTTCCTCAATTTCAATTTATGCCCTCTCAGGTGATTATTATGAGCAAGAGGAAGAATCCCATCGGCATTGAGCATGCTCAAACCATTCAAGGCTTTATACATCTCTATCAGATCACCTCACCGGTGCCATAATGTGTGCATTAGCATATCTAGCAGCGGCTATTTTAGGCGGCACCTGTGGCAAGTGCCTCACTTGTGCATCCCTAGCCCCGGACCTGTGTCCCATCATAAACTGGGGTTGCTTCTGTTTTTCTAGAGTCAGTGGCATTGTCAAAATTGAAGTAATTTTAAGAAAAGAAGGCTATAAAAACATTCTTGAACATAATGCAATATACTCTATTGGACTTTTAACTTTGTGGAAATTTTATATTATAATACAATAACTCGAAACACAGCTCTAAGCTATGTAAACACTTGCTAACAATAAACAACAGGAGGGTTATTGCAAATTATGGTGTGGCCACCCCAATCGCTTAAATCTAATAGAGCTTCTATGGGATCATCTAGACCATTGCTTCCCAACAATTTCGTGCCAGGGCTTGGAAAATTATAATTTTTGTACGGCACACAGAGATAAACTGGGACAGATTTTGGGGTGTCTATAAGGGCTTTGTGAAAAAATTTATTACATTTGCGTTATAATATATATATAATTATGATAAGAAAGTAAATAAATACTACGGAAGATATTAAATATTTAATACTAAATTCATACAAAACTTCAAAATCTCAATTTTTTTTTTTTTTTATAAGAAACTTGAGCTTGATAAAATATTGATACAAATGTTTAGGGGAGGTAGGTAACAACTAAAGGAATGTGAATCGCATAGGAACCCATAACCGGAAACGTCACGGGAAAGTAGTAGCAGAGGCACAAGAAGCAGAAATGACACAAGACAGTAATTAGTGGCAAACATTTATTTGACATAATATTAACAATGGAGTACGAGAGGGATGCATTTCATGATGTTACAACAGATGCTCGAAGGTTCCACTATGAGACGTGATGCATGCGTGAGACCGACGCAGCATGGATTGGCGGACACTGTTGAACACACCTGGAGTTTCTTTGACAGTTGCAGCAGCGCAGACGGTCTCGCCACGAGATCCATTTCCGTCTCCACAGGCGATTCAAACACGATAGATTTGAGGGGGCCCCCCCCACAGAAAGAAATCAAGGCTCGATAAATGAAGTGACCGTGGGGGCCAGACAACGGGTCCACCACGGCCAATCCATCGACGCCCAAAACACCTGTTCAAATGGTCACGAACACACCTTCCATAATGGGCAGGCACCCCGGCGTGTTGAAACCAAATGTTGCGTCTCACATTTGCTGGAACATCATCAAGTAACCCTGGTAGAACTTGTTCAAGAAAGATCCGATATTTAGCGGAATTCATGCGGGATGGTAACAGGTATGGGCCGACTAAGCAGTCACCGACCATACCTGCCCACACACATTTATTGCGAAGCGATGTTGGGGCGCACACCGTGTGGGTTGTCGTGAGCCCACACATGAGCATTGTGCTGATTGAATAAGCCTTCCCGAGTGAAATGAGCCTCATCCGTGAACAAAACAGGCTGGAAAATTCAAGTCTTGAACACTTTCTTGGAGAAACCACTGCGCCAAAAGCCATACGTGCAGGATGATCTTGGGGGAGCAGTAACTGAACCCTTTGGAGATGAAAGGGGTGTAAGGAATCGTCATGCCAGATACGCTGTACACTGCAACGAGACACTCCTAAGGCAGAGGCAACGGCACGTGTGCTGGTAGTACGATTATTCTGGACCGCATTCAACACACTTTCTTTCATGGCGCGAGTTCGCGTTGAACGTGGTCTGCCCGCACTACTCCTGTTACCTCTAAATGACCCATAATCGCCCAAATTTTGATGCATATGCGTAAACAAACGGTGGTCCGGTACATGTCTGTCTGGGAAGCGTTCTCCATAAATTCGTTGAGCGGCTCGTCCATTGCCCCTGCTAATCCATACACTAAGTGCGTGTATGCCAGCTCACAGTTCGTATATCGATGCGTGCTCTTCGTGCGGCGACTACTGCTTGAATCAGTAAACCAGAAATTTTCCCTCTCGCGAACTGATGAACAGCGCCGTCTACCGACTTATGGTGACGTTTCCGGTTATGGGTTCCTATGCGATTCACATTCCTTTAGATCAGGGGTGAGCAACTTTTTTTGTCAGCGGGCCGAATGAAATTTTCGTATCATGATGCGGGCCGAATGAAATTTTCGCATCATGATGCGGGCCGAATGAAATTTTCGCATCATGATGCGGGCCGGAATAGATTGAACGATTTAATAAAAAAAATCAGAACCTAAAAAATGTTATATTACTTGAATTACCAAATTATTAATGTATTTTTAAAAAAAATATCTGAATGTCCAATTATCATTGAAAATGCGGCATTCGGCATCAATTTTTCTTTTTTTTTAATTGGCTCATTTTATGGGCTATAAATTATATTAAATTAAAAATTGTAATAATTAGAAAGGCATAAAACATAAAATATCTCGCACCAATATTATTTTTTTCAATAAGAAGTCAAACCCAAAGGAACTTCGTTCGATCGATGCTACAATAATAATTAGGAAATAACTCTTTGACGCTGTGTAGAATCACTTGGTTACTGTTGTACTGGCCGAGATTCCCGATTGAACCGAATTAAGCTGAACGTTTACGGCGAGTGTAGTCAGATATGGATTTTCTATATTTATGCATTTACCGAGGGGGCCGGATTCAACATCGTTGCGGGCCAGCTGTTACCCACCCCTGCTTTAGATGTTACCTACCTCCCTTAAACGTTTGTACCAATATTTTTGAGACACCCTGTATAAGGTTTATTCTTGAAATGGCTACGTGCAACTCCTGATACAGACTTTTCAAATGATGACCCCTTCGAATTCTTGATAGTCATCATCGACGAGAAACTTTGTTTGCACAAATAGGTGGTTGAAAACAGGGCCGGACTAAGTTATTATCGCGCCCCTGGCAGAAAGATTATTATTAGCTATATGGTGCAAGGAAGCCTGAGGCTTATGCTGCACCAGCCAAAAAAAAAAAAAAAATTCCCGCGTTACCCAGAAAGAGAGAGAGAGAAGTAGAAGGGAATCACCAAGAAAGAAAAGGAGATGATATCCAGCTCAGGATCCTGGGTGTGCCAAGCCCAAACTCACCAGATGTGAGCCCCTGAGCGAATTTTGACTTCCCTTTGCATATCCTAGAAATCTGCGTAAGGGCGGCGACCTCGAACTATAATCGCCACATAGTCCTTTCGAAAGGGGTGTACGATGTATGAAATAAGACATCGAATTTTGATGGCAATTTATATCTATAAAAGTAAAGCCAGAACACATTCTGAACTGTAGAAGAATCTTTCGATCGATACTTCGATTTCAGTATTTTATATGGATATATAAATTGAAACATCAAAATCAATTTTCTGTTTATACTCCGGGACGACCAAACAGTCAGAGGAGTTCGCAAGATAGATTGAATACAAGAAACAGCACCATATTCAGCAGTCACGGACTTGAACCCCGGTCACTCAAGGCACGTGCTTATGCACCCGTGCGCCTGACCACTAGGCTATGGCAGCCTCTTCTGTTACGTTATTACCTAGAGATTAGTGCAGGGACAATAATTACAAATGTCACAGAAAATTTATAAGTTAGAATGTTCAACCCTGGAGACGTGGGTCTTAGTATTCATCCAGGAGAAAGGATCGCACGGCTGGAAATTGACTGACCACAACCCACTCAACTATGTGAACTAACTATCCCGGTTTTAAGCGAAGTCTCCCTTCAACAGGCAAAGCAGCAAGCAACGCCAATCTGAATGCCCGTCGAGGAGGTGATGTACTCTATGACGCATCACAGACGAGGAGTATGCATTATCTTTTCTAACAGGACCTTTCTAAATAGTACTCCATTGAAAGATGCTACTTCCCTGGAGAAAGATACCAGCAAATTAGCTACTTGCTTTACCAAACTCGGATTTGATGTATCTATATGTTACAGTAAATTTGATTAATCCGGTGATTATGAATAATTACCGGTTAATATGTATAATCGCCAATAATATTGGAGAATTTAATAAATACAGTATACCGGTCATTTTACATATTCTCCAGCGCTCGCTGGTGTATTTGATAAATAGGACAGAAATTATATGAATGAAATGAAGGGAAGTGCTTCTGCGCACTGTCGAGCCCACTAGCCACTTCTAAAACCACAGGGAAAACTCCAGCAGATTACCAAAGACTCAAGTGCTTTGATATAATTAAAGTAGGTGATGGTAATAAATTGATTTACCCTGTTCAAGAAAATAACCAAAACATAAAGCTATTGGCCATGGGGGAAGAAATCGGATGATGAACGAAATTCAAAAAAAGTATAACAATATAACCGCTGAGTCTGTAATGGTATATTTAAACTTATGTGAGCCTTGTAAGAAGAAAAGTAAAGTTCCTAAAAAAGGCTTAGTGGTGTTTAACGAAATGAATAGTAGGTGTCAGCTAGACCTGATTGACATGCAGAGTCAGCAAGACAAGGGATACAAATTTATTCATGTATATCAAGACCACCTAACAAAATTTGTACAATTGCGCCCCTTAAAAAGCAAACGTGCTGAAGAAGTTGCTTATGTAAATATATCCAATAGGATATATTTACTATTTTTGGAGCTCCTTCTATCCTTCAAAGCGATAACGGTCGCGAATAAAGTTATCGAAGAATTATATTCTTCTTGGGCAGAACTCAAAATCTTACATGGTAAACCTCGGCACAGCCAGAGTCAAGGTTCTGTCGAACGTGCAAACCAGGACATAGAGAATATATTCAGTACGTGGCTAGAAACTAATAAAACACGCAACTGGAATGAGGGATTACGATTTGTTAAATTAATGAAAAATAGAGCATATCACCAAGGAATTAAATGCAGTCCCTATGAAGCTATGTTTGGTTCTCCCATTAAAATTGGCCTCAAAACCTCATGGCTTCCCAAAGAAGTTGTTGTTAATTTAAAAGAAGAGGAAGAACTAGAAAACATAACGAAGCAATTTAAAAATGATCATATGATAGAGAAGGAATCAAATATTTATGATTCTGGAGAGATTTCAGGAGACACTAGCATAAAGAGTATTAAAATTGAAAATGACAATATAATGGAGAACGTTGAGTAGAATATGGAGAAAGTTGAGGAGAATATGGAGAGCGTTGAGCAGAATATGGAGAATATTAAAGAGAATAACAAGGACTTGGATAATATTGTTGCAAATAGGAAAGCACAAATATATAGAAAACGTAAAATAGTAAAAGAAAATCTTAAAATACAAGATTAAAAAAATGATAAACGTGTCTAACAAAAAGTTTCCTACAGGAAAAGTAGGTAATACGGTACGTATAAGAATTCCTGATGTTGACAGAGCCAGAAGCGACCCAAGAAATTGCTTGGCAGTTATTATGGATATTGACAATAGCGGACTATATAAATTGGGTACAAAGAAAGGGAAATTGGCCAACATTTATACCATAAATGAGTTTTCTATATGCAATGAAAAATTTATAAGTGTCGCGGAAGTTCCAGACTCAGAATTATCTTTGCGGGAGTGTGTTAAGAAGTTTTCCATATTTGGTGGTCAAGATTACAAAAAAAATTTTTTTTTTTTTTTTATGTTAACCCCAAACACGAGAGGTATTAGAACCAATAGTACTTAGTACCGTGCTTGGGTTGGAGGATGAGAAGACGAAAGAAGATATTTGTTGACATTGGACTTGAACTTCTGTAGATTGTAATTTTCAGGAAATACGTATGAAGGAAGGTTGTTCCAGAAAACTGCAGTTGAATGAATAAATGAGGAAGATGAAAAGTTGGTTCTGTGAGTTTGAAGTTGGACAGTAAATGGATGTTGGCTGGTGGCGGCACGTGTTCGGACCGTTTTGAAAGAGAGAGCGGGAATTATAAAAGCCAATTCAGAAGAACAGTGCCCATGGAAGTATCTGTAGAAGAGGCATGCAGCAGAAACAGTACTTCTATGAGAAAGCGAGTGGAGAGACTCTGTTAGAGATGAATCATTAATTAACCTAACTGTCCTCTTCTGAATGGAATCAAGAAGCCTGAGAGAGGTTTTGGGGGCACCACCCCAGATGTGGGAACAATATTCCATGGTAGGGCGGATTTGCGATTTATACAGAGTGAGCAGCTGTTTGGAAGAAAAGTAACGCCAAGAGTGAAAGAGAAAACCAAGTTTTTTAGATGCAGAGGAAGCAATATTTGTAATATGCTTGTGCCAAGAGAGATTAGAAGTCAGGGTAATCCCCAAAAGAGATATATCATCTCTTTAGAAATCGGAAATCGGATCATTTAGAAATCGGAGTGTCACTAAAGATAAGCATAGGAGCAGAAGAATCCTTTTTGCGAGATATAAGACAAGACTGAGTTTTAGAAGGGTTGAAATCAACTAAGTTGTCTTTGCCCCACTGGAGAATTACCTGAAGATCGGCACTTAAGGAATTGGTAGCCGATTTTCGAGAAGTTGAAGCTGATTGAGCAGGACAAGGTTTCTCAAAATGGAAAGTTGAATGCAATGTGCTATCATCGGCAAAACTATGGATAGGATACCCAGTCAATGGAAGAAGGTCATTGATATACAAGAGGAAAAGAGTGGGGGAAAGAACTGAACCTTGGGGAACACTGGCATTAGTGGAGAAGTTAGAAGACAGAAAGCCATCTACCATTACCCTCAGTGAGCGATCACAGAGAAAACTGGATAACCAATTACTAAAAACAGTTGGCAAACCATAAGATGGAAGCTTGTTTAGAAGACCTTTATGCCAAACACGATCAAAAGCCTTTGAGATGTCAAGAGCAACTACTTGTGTTTCACCGAACCTTTCCATTGAATTAGTCCATAAATGGGTAACATAAGCCAGAATATCACCAGTGGATCGACCCTGACGGAATCCATACTGGCGATCGTTGATCAGACGGAAGGTTTCTAGGTAGTTTAAGAGTTGGCGGTTAATCGATTTCTCCATTACTTTAGATAGAGTAGAAGTAATTGCAATGGGACGATAATTGGATAGGAGGGATTTGTCACCCTTTTTAGGAACTGGCTGGATATGAGCAAATTTCCAAGCAGAAGGAAAAACATCTTTGGAATAAGAAAATGAACAAAGGCGGCAAAGAATAGGAGTAAGTCCAGGAGCACAAGTTTTGAGAACAAGTGGAGAAATACCATCAGGACCTGGAGCTTTCTTAGCATCAAGATTCATCAAAATCCTTCTGATATCCTTTTGACGGAAGACCACAGGAAGCATTGAATGGAGCGTGTTGGGAATGGTGGGAGGTGTTTTACCAAGATCATTAATACATGAGCTGGAAGAAAAATGGGATGCTAGCAGGTCAGCTTTATCCTTGGCTGAAGTGACAACAGAACCATCTGGTTTGGACAGAGGTGGGAGCAGAGATGGGCAAAAGTTGGGGCCAATAGCTTTGGCAAGAGACCAGAATGCTCGGCTACCATTAGTGCAAGAAGCAAGTTTTCTACTCTTAGCCTGTTCAAACTCTAGTTTGGACTGATTAATAACTGCTTTACAATTGTTGCGAGCTTTGGTGTAGGCAGAAAATGGAACTGAAGAATTAGAAACAAGCCAATTACGATATGCCACATTCTTCTCTTGAACAACCTTAGTTCATTTATAGGAAAACCAAGGTTTAAATAAAGGACGAGATTTTAAAGTGGAGTGTGGGATAAAGGATTCCATTCCTGCAAGAATAATTTCACTGACACGATCTGAGCAAACGTTGACATCAGAAGTTTTGAAACGGTAATCTGACCAAGGAAAATAAGAAAAGTCATCCCATTTTGCATTCTTGTAATGCCAAACAACACGAGGTTGGGAATAGCCATGAGATAAAGGTTCCATTGGAGAAGAGACAATCACCAAGTTGTGATCTGAAGTGCCTAAAGGACCTCTCACTTCGACCGTGTACTTAGAAGCGTTGTTTGTGAGAAAAAGATCAAGCGTATTGGCTGTATGATTAGGACTGTCCGGTATTCTTGTAGGTAAATGAACAATCTGTGCAAGGTCATTAGTAATTGCAAAAGCCTCAGCATCGCGATCTGCTGGGTCGGTGTGACTAGAAAACGAAAGCCAGCTGGAGTTGTGAACATTAAAATCACCAAGGTAAATTACCTCACTGTTAGGAAAGTTGCACTGGAGAAAGTCAAGTTGCAAAGAGAGAAAGTCAAAGAGCTCCAAGTGATTATTGGAGTTGGGATAACGGTAGAGACAACAGATGAATTTAACACAATGAGGTAGAGAGATTTTCAGCCAGAGAAGATCAAAGAGAGGAGATTCCAAATTGCTAAGTCTCTGACAGGGAATATCAGAACGGACATATGAAGCGAAAGGAATCATACAGCGAATAATTTGGGCATCTAAGATGAGCAGTAGTTGAATCAACCGATAACTGAGATTCTGTCAGAAAAAGTACATGGGGTTTGGCAGACTGCAAGTGGAAATGCACATCGTTGAGATTAGAATTGAGACCACGTATATTTGTGAAATGAATTAGGAAGTGCTTGGGAGGTTTAGATCGTTTAGATAAGCTTCATCTATTAGTTTGACAATTCATGGTGTATTCAATAGTAAGAAAAAGTGGGTGGTACATGCTGTATGAAGTAATGAAATTTTTGGATATGGCGAACACGTAGTAAGAATATACCCAGATCCTTGATATAACGTGGCCTCGACAATGCTCCCCGCATACACACTACTCGGACTCCCTCCAGTCACTATCTGGCAGAGTAGAGGTAGCAAAATTATATACTAGCTGATCCGGAAGCCTCCTAGAGAGTTACCAATAGGTTCGGTCCGGTGTACTAACTAGCGGCCGACCTGCGAACACCGTTTTAGAGCTGTACTCTCGAAATGTAAAGAATATTGGATCTCGCCACGACGTTCATCATAACCTAAAAAGTCATCAATCATACTGCATGATGGAAGAGATAGGGAAGGGTTGATCGGAACTTAGTTCTAGAGACTAAACATGGGTTCCACCACTTTAAGCCTCCAATAAGCAAAGTGGTGGTATTTCACCGGTTGATGAGTCATCTACCACCTAGTTCTGCCTGGTAACATAGAGGGGCGGCATTCCTCCATGTGGTTTGGGCGCCACACCTCGACCCCTGCTTACGTTGGTTCACACCTGGGTGGTCACCCACCATGTACTTGTACATGGAGGTTATACCCAGGATTACTAACAGTCCCACCAACGTGAAGGTGCAAGCAGAGGATTTGGCTGTCACAGACCGTCCGGACTTCGCCGAAATTGGGTCCACTTGACTTGAGTGTCACCTGAATATCAGTTCCATCAGCGTTTTAGACTCCCAGGTAGCAAGTACAGCTTGTCTGGCATATCTGAGAGAATGTGTGTAACAACCTCAAGGACCTCATGTAATTGTAAAGGAAAATGCAACAGTAAATAAAGTAGTTGTAGAAATAGTAACAAACTGTGCAATTCAAAATGTCATCATAGTTTATCTTGTAATAATAAATAACATTAAACTTTGATTTTTTTTTTTTTTTTTTGTATTCTGTTAGCATCTAATTTCAATTAATCAATATTACCAGTAAGCATTGGAGATTATTCATAATATCCGGTATGTTTTGATAAATTAAGCATATTCCAATATTACTGGGAATTATACATTGTAAGAACCAATTTTTTACGCTCATCCTATGGAAATAAATTTTATAACGTAACAAGAAAATATATATTAAATAATATTATTTACATAGGACGATTTTCAGCCTAGATTGCGATCGCTCTGTTCCGTACAGTACCGAACTAAGTAGAGGGAGGATTATCGTAACAACGGGGAGGGGGAGCTGGACAGAGCACCGTAAAGGGCAGTTCAAGTCACGATAAACAGAAAGTGGGCAACCCTTTGGAAGAAAAAAACACAAGGGAACCGACTTGCCCTTGTGGAGAGGAAGAATTTTAAAGAATAAGAGGAAGAAGGGACCCTTGATGTGGCATACACCGTGTGGAAATGGCTAGCCGCTGGATGAAACAGACCAACTCCTTGAGCACCAAATAATTTCAAGGAGCAGTAGAGAAAAAACAGAGTGGACTAAAAGGGGTAAGTGCATCGGAACGATCACATAGAGATATCTAGAAATTTCTAGGCGTCCGAAAGTTCTTTTTTTTTTTTTTTTTTTTTATGTAAATCTCAAACACGAGAGGTGTTAGAACCTATAGTACTTAGTACCGTGCTTGGGTTGGAGGTTGAGAAGACGAAAGAAGATATTTGTTGAGAGTGGACTTGAACTTCTGTAGATTGTAATTTTCAGGAAATACGTATGAAGGAAGATTGCTCCAGAAAACGGCAGTTGAATGAATAAACGAGGAAGATGAAAAGTTGGTTCTGTGAGTTTGAAGTTGGACAGTAAATGGATGTTGGCTGGTGGCGGCACGTGTTCGGACCGTTTTGAAAGAGAGAGCGGGAATTATAAAAGCCAATTCAGAAGAACAGTGCCCATGGAAGTATCTGTAGAAGAGGCATGCAGCAGAAACAGTACTTCTATGAGAAAGCGAGTGGAGAGACTCTGTTAGAGATGTATCATTAATTAACCTAACTGCCCTCTTCTGAATGGAATCAAGAAGCCTGAGAGAGGTTTTGGGAGCACCACCCCAGATGTGGGAACAATATTCCATGGCAGGAACAATATTCCACTCTGTATAAATCGATTTGCGATTTATACAGAGTGAGCAGCTGTTTGGAAGAAAAGTAACGCCGAGAGCGAAAGAGAAAACCAAGTTTTTTAGATGCAGAGGAAGCAATATTTGTAATGTGCTTGTGCCAAGAGAGATTAGAAGTCAGGGTAATCCACAAAAGAGATATCATTTTGCCTAGAAATCGGAGTGTCACTAAAGATAAGCATAGGAGCAGAAGAATCCTTTTTGCGAGATATAAGACAAGACTGAGTTTTAGAAGGGTTGAAATCAACTAAGTTGTCTTTGCCCCACTGGAGAATTACCTGAAGATCGGCATTTAAGGAATTGGTAGCAGATTTTCAAGAAGTTGAAGCTGATTGAGCAGGACAAGGTTTCTCAAAATGGAAAGTTGAATGCAATGTGCTATCATCGGCAAAACTATGGATAGGATACCCCGTCAATGGAAGAAGGTCATTGATATACAAGAGGAAAAGAGTGGGGGAAAGAACTGAACTTTGGGGGACACTGGCATTAGTGGAGAAGTTAGAAGACAGAAAGCCATCTACCATCACCCTCAGTGAGCGATCACAGAGAAAACTGGATAACCAATTACTAAAAACAGCTGGCAAACCATAAGATGGAAGCTTATTTAGAAAACCTTTATGCCAAACACGATCGAAAGCCTTTGAGATGTCAAGAGCAACTACTTGTGTTTCACCGAACCTTTCCATTGAATTAGTCCATAAGTAACATGAATGGGTTCATCGAAGCTTCTAGAAATTTCGAGAAGCCGGAAGTTCCCTAAGGAAAGGAAGGGCCAAGAAAACGGAAGAAGTGGGTGACAGCGAATGAGGATGAATCGGATGATGAAGAACGAACTATGATTGGACCAGAATAGGAGTGGCGGAGAACAAAAAGGAAATGCAGAACAAGGAAAGGAGAGTTTTGGAGTTTTTTTGGGAGAGTTGTGGGAAAGTTTTGAAGAAGGCGGGAGTTCTTGAATACGAGAGAGTTGGGCAAATCGCTGGAATGTGGTAGTGGGAATTGAAGCAGTTTGTCGCAACGACAATTCATTAGGCAAGTCCTGGGAGAGGTCAGCCGCAACAAGAAAGTGGGAAGACGATACCCAAATGAAAAGATGGAAACATATATGCTGGAGCTGAGTGAAAAGGATCGGAAAGTTTCCGTTTAGAGAAATAAAGAAGACATACCCCTGGAGAAATAGAGAAGAACCCTGTATAGTGTGTGGTTTCTTGGTAAATCAGTAATGAGAGACTTGATAATTCTGTTATGCACTCCTGTATCGCCGAGCGGGTCAGACGCTTAAAGCAGGCCGGAGCAACTCATTAATTCCCCGACTAGGAATCGCAGTACCGTACGGCGAAATGAGTGAGTTCCTGAAGGAAGGCGAATTCCTGTAGATGAGCAGCAGTTCCCTAGCTGATGACTAATTCCAGTAGGAGCCTGACGATGCCCTATGCTGATGATGATGGCCGCCCCTGAGCTGAGAAAAAGGTTGTGTAAAGAGTGATCCCCTAAGCTGTTATGTAAGTACTAGATAATAGCTTTAAGCTAGATTAGAAGAAAAGGACTCTTGGGAATGTTTTAATTAGTTTATAGATGATTTGATATTGTTTAGCATAAAGGGAATGAGAAAGTCCGTAAGAATAATTTAAACTCACCATAAAGATAAGTTTAATAAGCAAGGTAGATATAGATATATGTACTCGTGACTGGTATGTTTTATGTTGAGACTAAAGAGTGTTCTATGCACATGTAATTTTTGGAAGGGATAATTAAAAAAAGAATTTAGCGGGGACTTATAAACCTAGGAAAATACACATATAGGTGTTATGCTCACTGCTGTAATCCCAGTTGGGAAGTTTAATTGTTAGAAGGCAAGAGAATGTTGTGAGATGTAAACCTGAACCAGAAGGAGAAAAGGCAGAAGGACACGAAGAGACATGATATATGAGTTGTGATTGTCTTTACATCTTAAACACACATATAATGCTAGTAGTTAACATTATACCCAATTAATGATGTATGCTATATTCTTCTAATGTATATATTTGTACTGTGAATAAACAATATTCACATATATTAAATATATGTGAATATTGTAAACATATTCACATGTATATGTTTACCAAGTGTAGTATGAGTCATTCTGAATACTAATCCAGTCCAGAGGAGACATACACGAACTACTATTCCCCCCCCCCCAGAATCTGTAATCTGTGCTAATGAGGAAGGGAGTGAATTGGGGGAGATAATTGCGTAATACAAAGTTAATAGAGGTGGGTCTAAAGGCTAAAGTGATTTATTAATTGATTAATCACCAAAGAATATAATAAAGTATCTCACAAAAAATCAAAGTTATAACCCCCCCCACAACATAATAGCTGGTAATTATGTATACTTTCCGATTTATCATATTGCCCGTAACATATACATTATGAATTTCTGGTCAGTTCTGCAATTAGCAATCACATGGAAGCGGACAGCTTTGTCTGCTGTGCCGTAACACAAAGGGAACAGGGAATCCTGTATGCCAGAGATCGGAAGTATTGCATGGAACGCCTATATGCAATATTTTGCGAAAATATTCCCCAAACACTAAGGGGAAAGCCGAAAATTTTCGTGATCCATGCTTGCCACGGACGTGAGATTTTTAATCTCACATCCGTGGCAAGCATGAGATGGATCAACTTCGACGGAAGATCGGTAGTAGGAGTGACTGAGGATAGTCAAGATTTATGGTCAGACCAAATAAGAATCAATACATACCTGAAGTGGACATTTACTTTAACTCCTGAGTGCAATAAGAAAGCGATCACATGCATCGCTAATCATGTATCATATCCTCATCCCATGATGATCTCTACAACTACTATAGTAAAATTCAGACCAAGAGTCTCCTTGAGAGCAACCGACAAAGATGCACATGAATTTAATCGGTTTAAATTAAATTGTGAAGCTACAGCAAACCCGGACGTATTTATTTACAGATGGTACAAAGAGAGGAGAACAATTAACGAAGGAAGGAAATACCACCTTAGAAATCAAAAATGTTTTGTGTGAAGATCATAATAGCAACTATACATGCTTAGGGCATAACGAATTGAGTTCGGCACAGCCCTCTTTTGTAAGGAATGTTTCATACAGTCCTACATTGCAAACCACACTAACTGACCTCGCTACAATCAAAAGGAACCCTGTCTGACTTCAATGTGACGTGAAGGGAAATCCTTTACCAATAATAAAATGGTATTTTGAGGACTATCTTATCCAGAGTAGCATTTTTCCTACTCTTATCTGTCATGAATATGTCTCATAAAACATCGGGTCACTGCACATGTTCCCAGGCGAGATCCCAGGTTATCCAATCGTACAGAGCGAAACATTAATCTTCGTAAAGGGATCGCTGGAAGGAAGCTGCAGAGCCACTGACTCACCTAGGAGATTTCGTACAACTGAAGTGTGTTTAGACATATCCCACCTCTAGGAAATGTATCTTGGAGAGGCCCACTGAAGAACGGGCTACTGACCACTCACACTGAAATGTGGACTACAAAAGAAACATCTACATCTCTGGACATTGTTTCGATTCGAGATGATCAGTTTGGATCATATGAGTGCCTTGCATGGAACACATGGGGACAGACGAAATTACTACTCCAACTCCAAAGGAACTGGTCTAAGGAGATAACATACTTTCTTTTGGGAATGCCTACCATATTCGTGATCACAGTTCTACTGGGAACTCTACCATGCATGGTAGAGTATGACTTGACGGAACAATAGCACAACAGATTCACGTCAGCCTTACTCTACCTACCAGGTATACTATAGCGCAGTGTTTCTCAAAGGGTGTGCCGCGAAATCTTAAAAAAAAAAAAAACTAGCGTCGTTTTTATTTTAACATAATTGTCCGAATATACGTACAATACCATTAATAAGAATAAGGTACACGAAGGATCTTTTTATGACGAATTGAAATTGACATATCCGAATACAGGGGCGTCTGCATTCAGGCGCAAACACTGTTTAAATAAAGACCAATTATCTGTCGCCCGCAGAACACATGAATCGGACCGACGCGATACTGTATAAGTGTGCAGCGCCCCTGAATTACCCCAGAAAGTCAAAATACGGAATCCCGTCTCTAGTCTCTCAAGTTCTCTGGGAGTTTACGCGTAGGCATGCGGCGTATTACGTGTTTATATTGTCATATTAAACTGTGTTTGTGTTGTAAAGTAAATAATTTAGGGTTAGGCGATTTCTTAAGGTAATTTAAATGTATATAAAAATTAAATTCTACAAAACCGTTTTTTGTTCATTAGAAAAAACTGAAAATGGATATACGAAAATTTTTAAATAAAAACAAAACTATTGATGTCGGCTACAGTAGTTCTGCAGCAGATACAAATATATCCATTGAAAATAGTGATAATATGAACAATACCAGCGCCGATGAATCTCAGCCAAAAAGATCGAAAATTGGTACAAGAAAATATAATGAAGATTACTTAAATTTTTGGTTTTACGTGGACAGAGGACATAAATAAGCAAACAGTGCAATGGTTCCTAGCAAGCTAAAACGCCATATGGAAAAAGTTCATCAAAATTTGATCTAAAGACAAAAGGTATTTTGAACGATTAATGACATATAGTGCCAAACAAATACAAAAATTGGAAAACACAATTGCCTCCTATGAAGTAGCGCAACTTATTGCACAAAAAGGGAAACCTCATTCGATTGGGGAAACGTTGATCGGTCCTGCTTGTTGTATAATGGTGAAATGTATGCTCGGCAAAGATGCAGAAACTGAAATAAATAAAATTCCTCTTTCCAACGATATAATTCGAAGAATAATCGATATGTCGGAAAATATAGTAGAAAATGTTCAACAAAAACTTGGTCAAATTTTTGCTCTGCAAATAGATGAGTCAACAGATATCAGCGGGAAAGCACAATTAATGGGATTTGTTCGATTCATTAACGGAGATTTAATTATGAACCAATTTTTATTTTGTCAAGAATTGCCAGGAAGGGAAATATTTAATTGTGCAGATAACTTTTTCGAAAAGACAAAGTTATCTTGGAATTTTTGTACAGGCATTTGTACAGATGGTGCTGCATCAATGATCGGACCTGAAAAAGGTTTTTTGGCGTTTGCAAAACAAAAAAATTCAAATCTTATTTCTACACATTGCATTATTCATCGAGAAGCTTTAGTAGGCAAATCTCTCCCCACAGAATTAAGCATTGTACTAGATGACGTAATAAAAATTGTTATCTATATTAAAAGGCAGACCTTTAAAATCACGAATTTTCAAAGAATTATGCGACAGCATGGAATCTAACTACAATTGTTTATTACTACATAATGATATTCGTTGGCTTTCTAGAGGAAAAGTTTAGCCCGTGTATTTGAATTGCGAGCAGAACTTTGTACATTTTTTAAAAATGAAATAAAGAATCGTATGAAAATACAAAAATGTTATGACTGTTTTAACAATGAATTGTGGTGTGCAAAACTGGCTTACATAGAACATATATTTGCACATCTTAATATTTTAAATACCAGTTTACAAGGGCGAAACGAAAATATCTCAACATCAACAGATAAGTTAATTGCCTTTGATAAAAAATTATGCTTGTGGATGAATAAACTTGATGAAAATAATTTAGCTATGTTTCCTAAGATTCCTGAACAGATGAGAAATTTTCTTGCAGCAGTGGTGAAAAACCATTTGGATTTGCTTCAAAAGGCAATGAAAACATATTTTCCATCTATTAAATCGGAAAAATATGAATGGATTCGAAATCCTTTTATTAATGATACATCAAACTGGAATCTTTGTCTTGAAGAAGAGGAAGAACTGATTTCCCTTTCATCCGATCGAACATTAAAAATCAAACATTCGGAATTTCATTTGGATACTTTTTGGATTTTAGTCAGAGATGAATATCCAAAGTTATCTAAAAGAGCAATAAATATTTTACTCCAATTTTCTACGTCGTATTTATGTGAGTTAGGATTTTCAACTCTCACTAACATGAAAAATAAAAAAACGATCAAGATTGGCAAATGTCGAAGATGACCTGCGAGTTGCTCTGTCTGAAATAAGACCTGATATAGCAGAAATAACAAAACATCGTCAATCACATATTTCACATTGACTATACTTTTTTAAATAAAAATTCATTTGATCTAGTAGTAGTGGCATGTGATGCAAGAAAGCAAGTGTATGAGCTTATGCAGCATGGCGCCTCCGTAGCCAGGTGGGAAGGACACAGCAGTGCATAGTACACACACACACTTCTTGATTAGACCGGGGTTCGAGCCCCTCACTACCAAATACGGAGGATGCGGAAAGGTCAGGGAATGACCACCGCATATCATGGCCTTAGTTGCTAATGCTCCTAAAAACCAAATAACAAACAAACATTATGCAGCATCAGCCAAAAAAAAGTTCCTCCTTAAATTTATTCAACCTATCAACTTCCACAACGACAGATGGAAGTTTTTTCCAGCAATTAACCATCCGCTGGCTAAAGGCAAATTTCCGCACATCTATTCTACATCTGTCTTTTCTTAATTTGAATTTATGGCCCCTTAGGTTCGTAATCTGAACGTGGAAGGATCCCATCAGAATTCAGCGTGCTCAACCCATTCAAGGCCTTATACACCTCAGTCAGATCACCGCGCAGGTGCCTAGTCTCCAGCCACTGCAATTTGCAGAACTTAAGCCTCTCTTGGTAAGAGGATCCCTTCATTCCCCTCACCAATCTTGTTGCCCTTCTCTGTACACGCTCAAGCAAATCGACATCCTTCCTAAAATGAGCCCTCCAGACCTGTATGCTGTACTCAAGGCGTGGCCTGACCATTGCCTTATACAGAGGGACAATCACCTCCTTTTCCCTGATAGCAAAATTCCTATATATCATTGACAAAACCCCATGACCTACCCTGGCAGCCTGTCTGCATTGCTCAGAAAACTTCATATCTGACTGCACAATTACTCCCAGGTCTTTTGCATTTTCTACCACCTTAAGTGTAGTACCACACAGTTGGTACTTTTCTCTCGGGTTACTTTTACCCATATGCAGCACTTTGATTTGTCAAGGTTAAACTTCAGTTGCCACTTCTTAGCCCATCTGCCCAAATTATCTAGATCCTGTTGCAGTAGCACACTGTCATCTCTATCAAATATTTGAATAATTTAAAGCTTTGTTGAAGGCATAAATATTTTCTTTTTGTAATTATTTATTTAATTATTTTTATATTTTATTTTGGTTGTAAGAATTGTTTGCCTAACACCGATATAATAGAAGTATAAATAAAAAAATTGTTAATATTATTTTTCGTTCTATTTATTTAATTTAGAAATTTCTTCTTCTATGAGTACGTAGGTGTGCCGCGAAATTTTTCTTTGGAAAATGTGCCACGAGAGTAAAAAGATTGAGAAACACTGCATTATGATACACATCATAAAGAAATCTATGACAAATACGTTGATACGATATATTGAGCATTACAGCTCTGGTTCATACTATCAAGTTGAGAAACATCGTGAAAGTAAGTTGTTAGAATTGAAATCAATTCTTAAAAAACAGAAAAACTTATTTACCAAACCTTCTGAGGAAAATACAGCTGCTGTAAAAGCTCGTTACTTGTTTTCACCTTTAATTGCAAACAAATCAAAACCTTTTACAGGAGATTTTATTAGTGAGTGTTTAATTAAATAAATTAATTATATTTTCTATTTATATTCCGGACGACCACACGGTCAGAGGAGTTCATAAGCTAGACACAAAACCACCGAATTTAATATTCATGAACAGTGGCGGATCCAGAAAAAAATGACAGGGGGGGGGGGAACCATTTTGTGCCTTATTTGTGCACAAACAAAACAGATACGACTCCCAAACATAATGTGACTGGTGAACACATGCACACAGCTAAAATCTGAATTTCTTTGAAGTAAACATTAGGCACGACCAAACTGCGTGACGCCTCGAACTAGAAAGGCGATCACATCAGCATCAGAGTTGCCAACTGTAGTGAGTTGAAAATAGCTGAACCACAAAACAAAAATAGATAAAATCCTATGTTAACAATGGAATTTTTTTTTTTTTTTTTTTTTTTTTGTAGCTAATGGGAATTTAAACGATTGGTGAATATTCTCCGAAAAACGACAGAGGGGGCACGTGCCCCTACCCTGAATCCACCAGTGTTCATGCGGGCTTGAACTATGGTCACTCGAAGCATGTACTTATGCACCCTCGCCTATGACCACTCGGCTACGATTAGGAATCATTAAGCTTCGATCATCATGTAGCAGCAAAAAATTTCCATGATTTTGCTCATTGGGAAAAGAAGAATTTAATCGATTAAATTTTTGCCATTTCCGTTTGTCTTCTAAACCGGTCCGCTCCTGAATGGAGAGCGTCTCCCACAATCCTGATTGCCATACATCCATTTAACTTCCTACTGGAATTAGATAAGTCAAGACAAGAGATTGAAACAGCGTCAAAATCATTGGAAACACTGTTTCCTTTTATACTTCGGGAAGACCAGCAAGCAGAAAAAGTTCGCTACTTCATCGTTTTATATTAGCTGATGCATCGTATATGGTTTCGAATACGGAACCGTACCAGGGCGTACGCAAACCAGCAAGGTCACTAATACACATAGGCAGAGGTGCGCTGCTAATCAATTACAGTAAGTCTATATCAACAGGTTTGCTAAATCACACAATAAAAAATAAAATAACAGATTCGCTATAATAGATTTGGATTAACTACAAGGAAACTAAATTACAAACCTAGCTGAAAACAAAATACAGTACCTCAATATGCATTTACAACTTGATAAAAATTGATAAGTTAACATATAGTAAATTTATAAGATACTGTAATTGGAAGTGTAGCGGAAGCAAAACTATTTTGTTTTAAAATCAGCTAAATTATTATTTAAAAAAAGAAGTTCTTACCTACAGAAGCAAAACACAAAATGGAAATTATCCCACACCACAGCATATGTGAATTTCTATACATTTTTCAAATGTAAATTTGGAGGTTTCTGTAAACACTGTAATGAAGGAGGCTTGGGATGAATAGAGAGAAATTTCTCTCCTCCTAAACCTGTGCCAAGAGTAGTCCCGAAATATCATTTCCGAAATTAGACACACAGCGGGACAGAATGTTGCTAAGGTTACCCCACTCTAGGGATTGTCACAAACTGCGCATGGTACTTTTTCTTCTTCTTTTTTTTTTAATACGTGACCAAAAAAAAAAAAAAAAAAAAAAAAAAGTTGGAATCTTTCCTGTGAAAACAGAAAATGGTAATTAACTTTGAAAAGTCAGACCAGCATGGACGATCTCCACCCCTCCAAACACCGAATAACATGAAACAAGTAGTATGTTTTATAATTTAAAATACATATTAAGCTATAGTGTGATGATTAATCGTGTTGTACTTAACGGCTGGTTAAAAATTCGAGATAAATTCAAACCAAATTCGCACTTAACTTTCAGTTAAAGTCAAACATACATCTGGTGAGTATGGGCTTGGCACACCCAGGGTCCTATTGTCATTCTTCTCTTTCTTGGTGATTTCCTTTTACTTCTGACACTCTCTTTCTTTCTTTCACTCTTTCTCTCTCTCTCTCTCTCTCTCTGAGGGTAACTCAGAATTTTTTTTTTTTTTGGCTGGTTCAGCATAAGCCTCAGGCTTCCTTGCACCATATGGCTAATAATAATAATAACATCATCGTTATATTGCCCCCACCACATTGTTTTTCTAGATCAGTGTAAATCCCAAAGTGAGTCACTTAGAATACGATCAACGTATATGTAAAATACCAAATTTGCATTAAAAATTAACTTCATCTTTGATTGTTAGTAAAAACGTGTGCTTTGGGCCAAATTCAAAAAGGATGTGATGAACAAACATTGAGGTGAACGCTCTCATTTGATTATACTACCTGTTACTGCGCAGGTATATAATCAGGAATTTATGGGGTGGGAGCTGATAAGGTGACAACAATGAAATTTCCCAGGGTTAGATTTATTCTTATAACTGTTAAATTCTACCTCCCCCCCCCTCCCCCACTGCACACAACTACGCCAACGAGCTATTCTTCGCTCAGGCTGGTTTCTTGCTATTTTGCCAGACTTGTTGACCTGTTTTTAGAATAAAGTGAAGTGTTAATATAGGGCTATTTGTATTACTTCATATTAAAGCCTTGTCTAGTACCTGCGTAATGAGGATAATTTCCTTTTGATTTGCTTTCTAGAATGATAATACACTTATTAATAATCTGTGCTCAAATTATTACAGAATCAGTTTTTATCTGTCATGTGGGATACCTTACAATTAAAATAGAGTTTACAGAGTAATGTATAACAATTATAGAATTGTTTTAAAACAGGAATACGTACTGAAAGTCTACAGCGGTCTGTGACCTCGCCTGTCTACTTCTCAGGATTCTGGACACTCAAGTAACCCTGTAGTTAGC